>NC_140075.1:67000173-67600173 GCF_964194135.1 Talpa europaea | reverse complement strand
TTCCATTTTATCTACTTTATTAGCTTATTTGTTTTGTTCTTTCAGTGGTTAATTTTTTAAAATATATATGTATCTTTAACTTATCACCTAGTAGAAGAGATACCATTCTGTAGTTATGAGATTGACAAATATCAAAAAGGAGGAATCTGAATTTATGTAGATTTGAGCAAATAAATTCTCTCATAACACTTGTTTGGGATATGAATTGATGCCATTTTTCTAGGGTGCAATTTAGTAGTAAAATCAAAAACACTAAGATAAACTATTTAACATAGTAGTTCTACTTCTAGGAATTAATTTAAGGAAAACATGTCTGAATGCTCAAAGATGTCTGTGTGATGTATTTACCAACTTGGGGCTGGTTAAATAAATTATGCTATAGCCATTTTTAAAAGAATATTATATTCTCATTAAAATGATGTTATAGTTCTTTCTTTCTTTCTTTCTTTCTTTCTTTCTTTCTTTCTTTCTTTCTTTCTTTCTTTCTTTCTTTCTTTCTTTCTTTTCTTTCTTTTCTTTCTTTCTTTCTTTCTTTCTTTCTTTCTTTCTTTCTTTCTTTCTTTCTTTCTTTCTTTCTTTCTTAAGATTTATTTATTTATTTATACAAGCACGGGGTACAGTCAGAAGCACGGGAGGGTGAGAGACTTCACCAGAGCCAGAGCGGGGAGCAGAGCAGGCAGAAGGACCCAAGTCCACTGCTGAGGGTAGCAGCGGGTGGCAGGAGAGGTCTGCGCGCCATGTGGGACCCTCCTCCGGTGGCCGGGGAGTAACGGGGATCAAACCGGTGCCACAGAGGCTGTGTGCAGCTTCACAACCCAGCGCTCAACTGCTGCGCCACCGGGGAGGCCCTAGTTCTTTATTTTTTCCATAGAAGAATACTTCATTCTCATTTCCTTTCTCATTTTTTATGTGTGTGTATATACATATAAATTTAAATGAAATATATTCAAATTATGGAGTAGTATATAATATGTGATCTCAACTTTCAATTATAAAACCACATGCATGTATATATTCAAAAGGGAAGGATGTGAATATATAACAATGTCTATCCCTTGGTGATACAATTTTATTAATTTAATTTGATATTTTATTTTTTAAAAAATGTAATTATCATGTACTACTTAAATAATTTGTTTTAATTAAGCAGTGGCAGCAGCAATTACTTTAAGTTTCATTTTCCTGTATTTTGGTTATCTCACCAGAATAATTGAGGTGATACTATCCACCACCTACCTCATAAAAATGTTCGAAAGACTTTTTAAAAATGTCAGGGACTGCATTAATTCTGTATGGGTTTGGGATATTTTGTATTGTCTTTTTTTTTTTAAATACTCTTTGAACTCCAATTAGTTTTTTTTTTAAAGATTTATTTTATTTATACAAAAACCGGGATACAGGCCAGATGCACAGGAGGTTGAGAGAATTCACTAGAGACAGAGCGGGGAATAGAATAGGCAGACTGATGAAATACACTGCTGAGGGGAGCAGCAGGCAAGACAGGAGAGGTCTGCTCACCATGTGGGTTGCTCCAAGGCTGGCGGGGATCAAACCAGCGCTGCAGAGGCTGCGGACAGCTTCACAGCACTGAGCACAACCACCTGCGCTATCAGGGAGGCATCCTACGATATTTTGTATTATGTCTTTTAATAGAATTGATAAACATTCCTGAATGGCAGAGAGGTTTGCAACAAAGCAAAACATGCAGTCTCACATTTAACTGACTTTCAAATCCCACTGAGTTGTGTAAAATGAAATTCCCTTAACATAAAAATAGTGGGAGAAATTCAAGGCTTTGGTTTCATTTAGTTCAAGTACATAATCCAGGCCTCTGCAGTTGCTTCATTTTGAGAGGGTGTAATTTTCAGAGACATTCTCTGATTTTGCTCATTAGAAATATCCCTGAGCAGCCTTTTCCAATAAATTTCATGGTTCTGATGTGAGCCTTGGCTAAAAAGTATCATTGCCTAAAGGAGGTAAAATTTAGAAAACAAAATAAACTGAATTTTGTTAGAACTAATGTTTTAATTTAGCTTCATACTTTCTTTAGAGTTTAGGGCCTACAACTTCTCTCTCAAGGGGATTTCTTTTCTTATTTGTTAATTCTCATAAGAAACACCTGTAACATTTCCTGAAACTCATTGTTCTCATATCATTTCAAAGATCCCCACCCCTATCCATATAGCCCAATTCATTTATTAATATAAGTTAGAACAGGACCTCCCTGGTGGCGCAAGGGGTTAAGCACAGCAATGTGAAGCTATCCACAGCCTCTGCAGCAGGAGTTCGATCCCCAGCTGGCCAGGGAGTTACCCACATGGCACAGCAGGCCTCTCCTGTCTCGCCCTTTGCTCCCCTCAGCAGTGTATTTCAGTCAGTCTGCCTGTTCTGTTCCCCACTCTGTCTTTGGTGAATCCTCTCATCCTCCACCCCTCCACTCCTCTGGCCTATACCCTAGTTCTCATATGCATAAATAAATAAATCTTTAAAAAAAAGTGTAAGTTAGAACAACAAGATTGAGACACTGGCTTATATGCCACATAACGGCTTTCCAGTAGTGACTGTCATTGGGATATCTGAAATTTCTGAGGAAATAAGAATTTTTTGCCTTTTACTTTTCCCTTTTTTATGGGTCAAGGAAACAACCTATTTTTCAAGTGTACATTTTGATGTAAATTGTAAGAGATAAACATGTAGTACATGTCAAATTTTTTCAAGTGCTGTAGACTATTATGACAGTGAATAAATTTTAGGTAGCATCAAGAATAGGGAAGAAACTGTAATAGAAATTTGGAGTACTTGACCATAAGAGCAATTTGGCTTTAGAGAATTTATTATAAATAAATTTAATACAGGGCTTCCCCTGATGGTGCAGGCGGTTGAGCGCTGCACTGTGAAGATGTCCGCAGCCTCTACAGCACCAGTTCGATCCCCGGCTGCCTGTGAGGGTCCCCATGGCACACAGACCTCTCCTGCCGCCCGCTGCTCCCCTCAGCAGTGTATTTCATCGGTCTGCCTGTTCTGTACCCTGCTCTGGCTCTAATGAATTCTGTCACCCTCCTGCACTTCTGACTGTACCCAGTGCTTATATAAATAAATAAATAAATCTTAAAAAAAATCAAAATGTGTTTGGTAAAAATAAATAAATAAATATTTTTGTAAATTATTTCAACTAAAACTTATAGTCTATTATGAAATAAGTTGTGTTTAGTTTCCTTGGGCTGCTTTATAAAATTTCCACAGATTAAGTCACTTAAGACAGCAGGACGTTATTATTATAGTTCAGAGCAGAAATAGAAAATTTGCTTTTTCTTGGGGGCCCAGAGAGGCAATCTATTCCATGCCTCTCTCTTTGCTTCCAATGGGTTCTGGCAATCCTGATGCTCATTGGCTAGCAACCCCTTGTATGTGCATCTTCACTTGATGTCTCCTTTTCTTCAGAGGCACTAGTCATTTTGGATTAAAAACCCACCATTCTTCACTGTGACCTCTTCTTAGCTAGTGATAGATACAACAGCTGTATTTCCAAATAATGTCACATCCTGAGATTTGGGGGAAATACAATGAATCTTGGAAGAATTCATTCAACTTAAAATGTAAGTATTACTCTTCTTTTAAGAGATGAGGAAATAACAGCTCAGAGCAGTTAGATAATATACTTAAGGTTACATATATATCACACTTGAGCTGGAACTCAAGCTCAGACTTTTCTGTCTGTGACAATATCCATTTCCTTAACAGTAAGATGAGAACTATGAGAAATTTCATATATCAGTAAATTTATAGTGCTGTTAAGGAGCTCTAAGGCATAAAAATTTGAGTAATTGAAAAAAATTCTTTCAAAGAGACTTTAAAAATAAGCTAATGGATAACCTACTAATTTTTTTTCTAAGTGCAAAAAACCACAAAGATTTAACAGAGTTCTACATTTCCTTTTCTTTAAAAAAAATGATGCTGGGAGAAATACAAACACCAAAACTACAAACATGATGATGCTATCATCTATAGGTGTCATTACTTTTTGCTTCCTTCAGTTCAAGTTAAAGGCAAGCTCTCTCCTAAATTCTCTGCCTCTTACAGTTTATGGTATCTCATTTTATATATAATCTGCATTTAAATTCACCTGTACGAAGACCAAAGCAAAGTCTTTTACCCCAGAATCTTCCCTTTCTTTAAAATAGAATTCGGTTGAATAACTAACTATAAATAACTCTTGTCTCTCAAAACTTACTCATGTTTTGGAGACCATGGGAGCAGTTGAACATGCAAAAGGCATAGAGTACTACTACGAAACATATTTTGGAAACTGATGGTGTAGTCATTAATTATGCTTCTGGGTTTTATGATTAAAGCAGAGCAAATATTAGCTGGGCCACAGGTGGAGCTCAGCTTGACCAGATTGAACTGGGGTTTGCAGGCTGGAAGGAGCTATCATAATTCACAGTACTGGGGTGCAAGGACATGGAAAAACTGGCCACAAAATTGACTTGTTAATAATTCTCTGAATGTGCTTCTTGGTATCCATAAATTTGCTCAAACATCTGATTTGTGTCAGTGGCAAAACATAGGTAGTGTGTGTGGAGGAGGTGCACAGAAAGGCACACTGATGGAGTGGCTCAGTGCACATTAAATCAAAGCCCGGTCTAATTATTGCCTTGCACATTTTCCCAGGGAAAGTAGTATTAGCTCTAAGTAATATTTACATAGTTCTTTGGGGGGGGGAGCAATAACATTTATTATGCACCTAAAATGTGTGAGGCAATCCTTTTTTGCATTTGACATGTGTTATCTCATTTAATTCTCACCACCTCTTCATTTTCCTCAAAATAATGCTATTAGGACACATTATTATTATTACTGTACTCCAGATAGGAAGAATGACACAAATCTAGTACCTTCTCCAAAGCTACTAGGCTTATAAGCCCCATGTGGAGAGCGACCCATGCCTGGGTTATTTTGTTGACTGCATGCTTTATCTTTGTTGTGTTTTCCATTATGGCAGCATTCAAGTCAACAAAGTATGTCAGAGAGCATATGGGTAGATGGATATTGGTGTCAATACTACTATATTTTCTTCCTAATTTTAGCTTATTTCTTTCATTTGTTACTTAGAAAAGTGGTAGAATTAGTTAGGGATCACTAAGTGGTCCCTATATTTTTACCCTCCCTTTCTGTGAAGTTGAAATTATGTGACTGTAGTCAGTGGTCATTGAGTGAAAGGCACACATGCCACTTAAAAGTTGCTGCACCTCATCCAACTCTTTTCTTCCTGGGATGACCTTGGAGGATGAGAGTTTCAGATGGCATAGCTCCAAGGTGGAGGCTGCTCACGTCACAGAGTCACCATCTGGAAAACAGTTGAACAGGAGTGCAGTGCACCCCACATTAAATATAGGTGTTATCCCTCTGATATTTGGGAGCTGTTGGTTACTGCAGCATATCCCATCCTATCCTTAATATCAGAGACAGTAACACGTTGCTTTTCTTTAATATTCTCTTCCTCCTCACATATTTTCCTTGACCTTTATACATTGCTGCCTAGAAGAATGGTATGCCTTTGGAAGGGAGTCACTTTGTCCACAAGTATGATCAAGAACATTTTTTCCGGTTTAATCCTATTCATTATACAATGCTGAATTCATTAGTGCTCATTTTAATGACTGATAGAAGCACAGAATTCTACTATTGAATACGTCTTACAGTGCTATCAGCACTATGCTCTTTAGGTATGTTTGATGAAAGCTGATAAGAAATATGCTGTTTTGGATGAAAGCTTTTTCTTTACTTCATCATAACTACTACTCAGTTCTAGGATATGGCAGATGATTCTAATTATGGGCTCATAATCTTGGATTTTTTGCACTAAAAATGTTAATTTGAGCCTAATTATTGGACGAACAACCTAAAATATGCCACTTTTATTTTTATTGACTGAGAGTTTACAGAGAAAATTAAATAATGCAGTGCAAACCTACGAGGAGGTTTTTCTTTCACTTTCTGCCAGCAGAGAAGTAATAGAGCCAGCAGCACTGAAGCAAAAAAGTAAGATATTCATTGAGTCTGCCTTCAGTTGCTTGGGCACACAGACCATCTGGCAATGAGAGGAGAAGGGGGCTCAACATGCCCTTTGTTAATAAAGTGATTGCCACTGGGAGGAATAATTCTTCCTTTAATTGTGTACCTATTTGAGAAGAGAGCAAATAAAGGGTCTCCCTTCCCAGATGAAAATGATGAATGACCTTGAAGACTCAGCACTAGTCATCCTTGGAAAGCTGGATTCTCATCAACTCTGCTCATTATGAGTCTAGTCTGAGTGTACACAAAGCACCTATTGACTTCAGTGGGAGTTCTAAGGCACAATCAGTCCTGAGGGAGGTGATGTTTTTAAATTGTGCTTCCTATCTCACTGAAAGGCTAAAAAATGAAGGCAGAAAACACGGACACCTCAATTATAAGCTTTAAAATAAGATAAAGCATACAATGAGGGTTTCACATCAGTAGCAACAATTAACTGCAACCACTACTTGCAAATGGAAACTTGTGGTGTTTGGAGTCGGTCAGTCACTGATACTATGAAGGAGAGAGAGAAATGCCAAAGGATCTTGCTGGAAACAAATATTTAATTTACAATTCATCTGAGACTAGTGTAAGTGAAAGAGAAATGCTAGAGTTCATGGAACCTAGATTTTATCAATTGGTATTAATGGTTATGGTTTGATGGGTTTATTTTTAAAGCAATAATTGCAGAGTCAAACTTAATTGTGCTCAGTTTCATATGTGTTATAGCAGTTATCCAGCTGTTGCTTGCTAAATTCGTTTTATTTTTGTTGAGGGCAATAAAGATGACAATGGTTACAGAAATGCAGAATAAATAAAATAGATGGGTGCACTCTTGCATAGGTTCCTTTCTTACAGATTTCATGGGATACAGATACTGTAACTTGATGAGCTTAGTAATATTTCACTAAAGTTATTTTAGTCACATGCTTGCATTATCATCTATACAATCAGAGAGAATTGCTAACTGTTGTGTTGATCCATTCCACTGAGAAAGCAAGTGGGAGACAACTGGCATGTAATAGAGGTATTTCTGTCTGAGTCACTATTGCTTATTGTCCACAGAATCATTTTGAAACCCAATCTGTTAGAAGCAGTGTCTAAATTCTACCAGGCTAATACTCCTACCTGTCTTATGACCAGAACATGCCTTACATCCTTTACTTGATCTCATAAAAACTGATTTTGGGGGGCATAGTTCAAAAACCCAAACTTAAAATGAAACATTGAACATTGATAATAATATATTACCACTTAGCACAGTAAATTAATAATTTTTAATGAGGCTTTTTATGACCTATAAATCTCAGCAATCTTGTTAACATGCTAGGTACGTTGTAAGTGATCAAGAAATATGTTTGAATAGTTTCTTTTTCTGTGTTGTACAAAGACCTGTTCTCTAGCAGGTTTTGCTTTTATTCTGCTTTCTATCTCAAATCATCTTCCCTTACCTACTCCCAATGACAGACTCTTTACATGAGCTGCATACACCTTCTGGCACACTGCAGGTTTTTCATAATAGTTAAACAACAACTCTAATTGCTATGTATAATTGAAGAGTAATTTTCCACAGTACAGGTGCAGTTACCTGAAATCTATTTGCCAATGAAGTACTTAAACAACTCTTTTCCCTGTGTTAATTTAGCAAGAAAACTAGATATCTCTTAATACCCTCTTTTTTTCTATTTAGGAGAAGAACTGGGCTTTATTTTATCTGGAAAGTAAAGTTATTTCATCTGAGCAGAGGCTATTAATGCTCTTTACTATGAATGTAAGTACATCAATTTGATATTATAAAGAAATTAATTCTGCAAAAGCAAGACCCTATTCATTTTGTACTCTTTGCAGTATTATGTCAGGTGATGAAGGAAATAGAAAATGGAATGTTTCTTTTACAGAAAAAAATGGATTTTTGGACATTTTGGAAGTCTGATGTAAACAAATAGTATTTTTTTTGGTATTTTAAATACATAACTTCCATCAATTTCCTCAACCTTTAAAAAGTACAAATGTGCAGTTTTGTACACACATTTAAAATATACCTTTACTAGAGATTTTGCTCTATTTTCAGTTTAACGTTATAGCCTTTAGTTTCAGGTAATATTCAATCTTTTAGTGGGGCATTAACGAATAGAGGATGAATAAAATAGAAGTTCTGCCTTACAGCTATGAGGCAATGAAGCTGGAATGTCATGGAATTCCAGAAAGGATCTATTTTTCTCAGTCCTAGCCATCTCACGGTACCTTAGGGTGAAGTCATCATTTGCTTAATTTTGGGAGTTCAGATCACATAGTAGCTCTTTCTGGCCATTTTTTATTATCATAGAATTGTTGTCACTGTTTTTTAAGGCTGTTTAATCAAACACTTTCTAAAACAGTCTGAAGTCTTTGTGATTCTTGAACACAAAATGGCAATAACCAGAGAAATTTTGGCATTTTATGCTGTAACATGCTACATAGCAGAAATTCAGTGCACTGTAAGTGCAGTTTCTTGGATTTACACACACACACACACAGAGAGAGAGAGAGAGAGAGAGAGAGAGAGAGAGAGAGAGAGAGAGAGAGAGAGAGAGAGAGAGAAAGAGTTATTAACAGTCTTACAGGACTTTGCAGGGCAGATTCCATGCCTGAGTTTGCTGATTAATTTGTGTAATTCTTTTGCAAGTGTTATACAGTAGACTTCTTGGGTATACATTAATACAGTAGACTTAAAGTCACATATGCACAACAAAACAAATCATAAATAATGAGATACTAAAAACCAACTGTCACTGAGGTAGCAATTATTGGTGTCTCTTTTTCGCTTCAGTGACTTTTTCCTTTTACCCTGAGACATGCAAACAGAACAAACAATTAGCGAAATAATTGATGATCAGTACCTTCAAAGCTTGTGGTGACCTGGTTTATGCTTTATAAGCTTAATAATGAGAACACCTCTTATTACTGATTAGTGTGCTGCCTGGTGCTCTCCGATGGTGCTTGGGAGGTACATCTGTATCAGACAAAAGGTTTTTATCTGCCCTTTACAGTTAGTTGGTCCCTAATGAACTGAGCTTTTGTCCCTTGCCATTTTTAGATTCCAATTAAACTTGTTTATAGAATAGACAAATAATTAAAGATGTACTGTTTTCCACGACTTAATATTGTCTTCCAATAGGGTTGTGTTGAAGTTGGTGGCAATTAACATATATAGTAATGTTTTTAATCATTTATGTATTAAAGCACATGCAAAATGTGCCCATGTTTTCTTAGTCTTCTTTGTGCTTGTCAACCCATTCTCTTAACTTGCATTGGGTATGCTAATTACCCTCTGTCAAGGTAGGGTAATTCATCTTTTTCAAGGAAAAAAAATCAGTTTTCATTTTCATGCTTGAGAAAGTCAAAGAATGGCAATTTATTCTGGAGCTTTCAGAACCAGAAAAGAATGCTTTAAGGTTATGACAAACTGATTTTATGTTGTGCACAGCAAGAAGCATTAAACAGATAAATAGCATGTCATGTTAGAAATTTTATGTTAAAGTATAATTTCTTACCTCTTTTGTTGAATTTTCTATCAACTTGTGTTCTATATTAGGTTCTTCAGTAAAATACCTGTGTAAAATTTCTTATCACAAAAATATGGAGAATGAAATATGAAAAACTTATGGTAGCCATGTCATCCCCAAACAAATGAAAAATCCCTGCAATGCCCAGAGACTATGGTACTTTTAGTTTACTTGTAATATATAAAGGGATACTCAAAACAATATCCTCAAGATCCCATGTGCAGTTTTTAAATGAAGAGTTTAATAAACTCAAGTCTTCTGAATGAGATGGACAACTCTTTAATGTGACTTCCTCTAGGATTTTTCAGGAAATATGTCATATTAGCGAGCATTCCCACATCTCCAATACTGTTTCTTTAACCTAACATGTCCTCAATATTGGAATGTGTACTAATGGATTAATTTCTTCATTTACATACTTTTGGTTCATCTGATTTTGGCTTAAGTATTAATGGAAAGGTTATGCCTTGGAATTCTAATGGTAACTGGAGAACTACCTTGGAGATATTATTTGGGTAGGTGAGCTTTTATCTCTCTGAAACATCCAGAAAGTGCCTTGCACAGATACTACAATGGCAAGGAAAACTATTGCAGTGTGACATCTTTTCAGTTATCATGTTTGTTTTCTTCAACCTGTTGGATAAAAATAGAAAAATGTTCTGTATTCTTTAGGGCTGAAGGAAAAATGGAAATAAAATTCTAGTTGTAGTCCACTTATTTTCCCTCTTTGTTCTGCAATTATATAATCTTGGACATTTTACATACAGTACATTTTAGATGACTAGCAATACTTCAGATACTAAAACTTGCTACCCCATTATGTAATATAAATAACTTGAATGATCCATAATTTAAAAATATATATTGTCAACTATGTTTTGAATCTTTGAGAATAATGCCAAGTGGAAATTTTTCCCTAATGCAATTATGGTCAGGGTAAGTACCATATTATCAACTCCTATACAATTGAGATTTCAGAATAGGTCCTGTGTACATGTAGTTGGAGTATGTATGTAGAAACATAAAATCAAGTTGTTGGATTAAGTTTTCGTCCCTGTAGCAAATCAGGTTGCTGGATGAGCATGGCACATGAATGAAGTGTCAGTAGCCAGTAGACTGCTCCCCAGGGGTACCACACAGTGTGCTCCCACAAGTGGAGTTGCAAGCTTATGAAGAGTTAGTTGTATTTGTTTCCAAACCCATGAATGTCATTTGTACTTATCATTTTAACCATGTAAAATTACTTTTAATTGCATTTTATATCTGTGAAATAATAGTACAAAAAGAGAGCTATGTTTATGTAACAACTGCATTGAATGCTGTTGAAAAACTTGTTAAAGTTACAAAATAAGTGTAGGTAGAATTAGATTTGGGTGAGTCAAGGAAATACAAAAATCTATCAGAGCACCCCAATCATATTTCTGTCCAGGTCTCTGTAAGTTGAATAATCTACTACTAGAACTCATAGAAAATGCAGTATGAATGTGGCTTATGGAAGGAAATAGCAGTCAGCAGACAGGCCCACATTCAATGAAAATGCCCAAGCAGAAATGAAAATTATTTCATTCTTCATTGAAATACTGGTGAAGTAATGTATAGCCATATTTCAATTTAATAGGAATACTAAAGACATATATTCTTTTGACTCTCTCCCACTTTAATTTCCTTTTTGATTAATTTGACAACTAATTTTCCCTTTTCCTTCTGATAAGAGACATCTAATGCAGCAGATAAGTGGAATTTCCTTATAACCAAGTACTTTGGATAATTCATTAACTAAACACCTTTGGATGGGAGCCCAGACTCTCACTTATTTTCCTGCATTTTGTTCCATGGGGATGTTAAGGTGAAATAACTCCAGAGCATGGGGAAATATCATTGTCTTGATTTAAAGCTACTAAAATAGCTAAATATGGTTAAGCCAAGTGATTCATTCAGCATCAGATCCTTTATATAGTAGAGTGTCTATGTAATCTCACACTAGTTTACTTCTCAAAACATGCATCCTGTACATTTATTTCTGGAAATATAATTTCTTCAAACACTAGCTGTTCTCCTTTGCTGAATAGTAGGCTATCTGGATTTTGGCAGCAGGTTCCAGGATTTCTCCCATTTATATGCATATCTAGTGCAGGGTATGTAAGTGAGAACTAGACCCTGGATAACCGACACATTAGCATGTGTGAAAATAGCTCAATTAACAGGTATAATGTGAGAATGTCCATTAATTCCTTAAGAAACAATGGCTCATAGTGCTAGGACCAATGCAGGGTCTTGCAGATGGTGTCAAACCAACTGTGTTTGCAAAGACACAATGCAGCATCTGGAGGGCTGGCAAAATCCAACAACTTCGGAGACAGCAAGTCAGATTTGATCAGAGAGACCAACACTTGACCACATGAGTATCTCAGCTTCCTGGGATGTGTTCCAAAATCCATCCATCTCATCCAGTGTGACAGTCAAAAAAGTCACACTTCACATCTCTGCATCAAGCCATGTCTCTGACTGTCACACAACTCGGCCTGCTTGACAGAATAAATTTGTGGCATCCTCCAATGGCTTCCTCACCTTTTTTTAAATACATAACCTTTTCTTCCCCTTAAGTAAAATAATATGCTTGATAGACACACTGAACTACAAGTGCAGTTTACTGTGGACAAAGGAAGAGATCAGGATTTTTCTAATTTCTTTGATTTTAGAAAATTCTTCTTCTCAACATTTGTCACCTGGTGGAAATAAGGGCACCAAGCACTATAACCGCCTGAGCCTGTGTGCGGTGGTTAAGAGATAGGGCTCTTTCTGACATTTTGTTGCTTCCTTTTTTTTTAAACTGAGATAATGTTAGTTTACAACACTGTATATGATTCAGAGGTATAGGTTCTACCTCTTCAGATGTCTGTTATCACACCACACCCATAATCAAGGCACCCATAATCCTCCACCATAGTCCATTGGACCCCCTCCACACCCTGCTGTCCATTCCCCCCCAACCCCCACCCCCAGTAGCTTCAGTTGTACAGTCTGCTTTCTGAGTGTGAATACCGTTATCTATTACCAGCTGAGTGCCACTGGGTCCATGGGTTTAGTTTTATCTTTTGCTTTTCATTGGAGGAGAGAGAGGTGGAAGGCTAATAAAAAATATCTATCTCTAGAGTGTCAGGAGACTCTGATATGTGTAGAATATTTAGCACATTGTCTAGCATGAAATGCAAATGTTAAGTATATGCTACTTTTAAGTCTCAGCTGTTTCATAACCATTTCAGGTTATGTTATGGTTGTGTTCAGGTTATGTCACAATCATGAGAGATATTTCAGGGTGGGGCCTCTGGAAAAGGAACTGGGAAGTGGTTTTCCATCTCTAGTGTAGGCTTATGGGAGAGAAGAAAAGAAACCTTCTTAAAGTGTACTGTCAAGTTTGCCAGGATAGGAGCATATTCTATAGTGTGCACTTGCCCAGAGACACCCTGGTGCTGTTTAATTCTTTTATATAGAATTGGTGGCAGAAGGTGGAGTAAAGTGAGGATTTGAGGATTCAGGATTCTAGTCATCTTCCTATCTATTGTGTCTGAGTAATAGTGATAATAAAAACCATAATACAGTAACATGTAACATGTTTATTACAGGCCCAGGTATTATTTAAAGCACTTTTCATATATTAGCTCATTTTTCAGTCTCAACTTGCTCTAGCTTACAAAGTCTTATGCATATTTTATAGAGAAAAAAACTGATGTACAGTGGTTGAATTGTAAGTGACAGAGCTATAATTTCAACCCAGCAATGTATGTCTGGCATCTGAGTTGGGCTATATTAGGAATACACGTGTGTTTAATTATAATCTATATCATTGTATTGTGCTATGACTTTTAACTCTTCCATTGCTTTTATTTTTCCCAAAAGTAAGAATTCCATGGAAATCAAAAATAATGATCATTAAGAGCAGATATAGTAAAATCACTGATATTAGAAGCTTCTTTAGGCATTCATTATTACTTATTCTATAGGTTTTTCAGGAGAAAATAATTGAGAGGCATTTTCTACTGGGGATGAGTTTGTGTTTAGTGAATGATACCATCATTACTATTAAATCAACAAACCATAGACAAGTGTTTAAGTGTCATGTCAGTCTGGAAAACAGAAGCCACCATGATATTTTGGTTAGAAATTAAAAATTCCTCTATGTGGAAATTCATAGGTTATACAACTTTTGTAAATTCTGAGAGCATGAAGCCAAGAAACTTTTTAGGAAATAATTGAGGAAATCCAAAGATACTGGGTTTGTAGGGAAGCAGCAGCCAATGATTTTAATTGCAAGTAACAGCATAGTGGGTAATTTCCTTGTGGAAATCCTCCACAGTCAAAGGCAGGCCGCAGCTCACATAATTAAAAAACTTCCTAACTGTAGTCACCTTGGGAATGAGCCTCAAACAGTGAAAGTGCTCAGTAGGTACTAAGGGCCTTTGAGAGGGCCAAGGACATATGGGAAGGGTAGTTCCAAACTTCCCTCCTGCTCTGCTAAGTGAATGTAGGTGGGAGCAACATTTAATGTAGACCCTGCACTTGTCCCGCCACCAGCTACAGATAAACCAAACTAATTAATATATTTCATATCACTATATTTAGTGCATAAAGATTTTGATACCTATTATTTCATATGAAAAATATAAAATGCATAATTTTAAGTAAAAAAAAATCTATATAGACCCTGTACCACAGTGATATACAGCTTCAGGAAGTCAGCTCGTTCATCCTTTTACTTCTAATCAAGGTTTTGTCAATCATGCCAAGAAAATTATTTTAAAAAACCATCATAGGAGAGTTCACTTTATCCTGTGACAGTGACCTAATGTTCAATTATTAATTCAGCAGATATTTACTGGCCAGTTTCTGTACTCAGAATGCTGAGGAAGTACTTCATTACTATGGTCCAGGCCTTATACAGGGTTTTAATCAAAGACTTTATAAGTGAATAATTTAATTCTGTATCATAAAGATATTAAGATATTTTCTTGCCTGTCAGATACTATAAACATTATATGTTATTAGTAGAAGACATATATACTAGAAGAATGCTAAAGAATTTTAAACTTTCATGGCCAAAGAAGATGTTAAATACATGGAATTTGAGCAAGGACTTAAAGAGAAATGATCTAGGTGCTGTCTCAAGTGATTTAATTACTTGCAAACTAAATCTAGACTCTACCAGCTAGGTACTGTTCCTAGTCCCATTGTATTTTGGTGGTAGCCAGGCTCAGAGATGTTGTGTAACCTCAGTTGCTTGGCAGACATTGTTAGAATCTCAAAAATCCAGGTTAGTGAGATGTTAAAGCCTCTTTCAACTTCATATTCAACATCAACTACAATTTAAGTTTTAAATATATACTGAGATAGAGAGCTCCCAAATGTTAGTTTACATACTTATCAGGAAAGCTATAAAGAGGGCCCAAGTTTTACATAAAAGTTAGATATAAGTGCATAATGAAATAAGTGTCTTTTATATGTCTGCTTATATCAACAGCGACCCATTGGTATAATTGTGAATTAGGATGGTCTAAACCCTTTTGTAGTCAACACTTAATTGAGTTGAAGTCACTTGGCCATGTTGTACTTGATGATCCAATTTAGGGAAAGAATTTTCATTCATTTATGAGGCTGCCTGACAATGTGATTAAGAGTGTGGACTCAAGCTATACTCCCTGGTTTGGAACCTATCGCTGTTACTTACTAGGTACGTAAGCCTCAGACTTTTCATCTAAAAATTAGGAGGAATATTAATTCTTACTGAATTTATCATCTATTACTCCATGACAATTGCCGCAAAATTGAGTCAGGAATCCAGGCGTGGCTTAGCTAGGTATCTCTGTATCAAGGTCTCCCCAAAAAGCTGTATTCAGTGTATCTTAGGGTATCAGTAAGGACTGTGGGGTCACCTGAAGGTTTGATTGGGTGAGAATATGCTTCCAAGTTCACAATGTTCTTAGTAATTTTCAGTTCTTCACAGACTACTGGACTGAGGAATTTAGGTCCTCTCTGGCTATTGGTAAGCTATTGGTAAGCTGGCTATGAGAAGCTTCTCTGTTCCCTGCCATTTGAGCCTCTTCATGAGACAGCTCAGAATATGGGCAATGACTTCTCTCAAGCAAATTGAACAAAGAGAAGGCACAAGATGGAAGCCACAGTCTTCTGTAACCTAACTTCAGAAGTGACATCCCATTAATTTTGTCATATCATATTCATTAGAAGCAGATTTTATGTTCAGCCCAAAGTAAAGACAAGTTGATAACAGTTGATTACAGAGGTGGAGATCATAGCAGGCTATTTAGAAGGTGCCTACCATATCTTCTGAATTAGTTTGTATGTTAATATATGTAAAAGATCTCAGAACAATGCTTAGAACTTAATAAGTGATATGTGTTAGTTGGTAAGTATTAATATATCCAAATCCAAATGCTTAACATTCACTTAGTTTCTACTTTTAAGAAATGCAGCCCGAGATAACATATAAGCAGATAGTGAAAAGTCATAATGGAGCTGTGGTTATTGAAAAAAAAGAAATCATCACGAAGAATGGTGAATGATGAGAAAAGTTTTTTTTATATTTTATTTTATATAATTCTTACATCATTTTTCATTTTTGCACAATGTATGCATTTTCATTTTGGTTATATTCCCCATACAATTGCACCACTCTTTATTTTGACCATAATCTTTACTCTCCCCGCCCCTCCCATGCCCCCCATAGTGTATCTCTGGTTTATAGTTGTTTGTTGAGTTTGATTTTTTCTTTCTTATAGTTATTCTTTTTCCTGGTCCCTTATTTAGGTTTTCTACATTCCTGCTATGAGTGAGACCATCCAGTATTTTTCTTTTTCTTTATGACTTTTTTCGCTGAGCATGATCCCTTCTAGCTCCATCCATGTTGCTGCAAATTGCATGTGTTTATCTTTTTTTATTGCTGAGTAATATTCCATTGTGTGTATGTACCACATCTTCTTGATCCAGTCATCTATTTTTGGGCATTTGGGTTGTTTCCATAGCTTAGCTATTGTAAATAGTGCTGCTGTAAACATAGGGGTGTAGGTGCCTTTTGGAATTAATGTTTCTGGGTCATTTGGGTAAATACCTAGAAGTGGAATTGCTGGATCATATGGAAGCTCTATGTTTAGTAGGTCAAGAAATCTCCATACCGCTCTCCATAGTGGTTGGACCAGTTTGCACTCCCACCAGCAATGCAGAAGAGTTCCTTTTTCTCCACAATCTCTCCAACATATGTTGTTGCTAGTTTTTTTTTTTTATAAATATGTGCCATTCTCATGTGTAAGATGGTATCTCATTGTAGTTTTGATTTGCGTTTCCCTGATTGCAAGTGATGTTGAACATTTTTTCATATGCCTGTTGGCCATTTGCATTTCCTCTTTGGAGAAGGCAAAGATAAACATCTGGGACTTCATCAAATTAAAGAGCTGCTGCACAGCAAAAGAGACAATAACCAAAACAAAGAGAAATCCCACCGACTGGGAGAAAATTTTTGCACACAACACTAATGGTAAAGGACTGATGACAAAAATCTGCAAAGAGCTGATGAGACTCAGCACAAACAAAGAAAATAATCCAGTCAAAAAATGGGCAGAAGGTCAGAAAATATTTGATTAATCAAGCGATATTTGTATTAAGTTCCAAAGTATGCATGAGAAGTAAGAGAAGAGAGTGTGGACAGGAAGCTATGGAAGTCAGTGAAGCAAAGCAGTAAGGTTTTCAGGATAGCTGGGCAATATCCAGGAAACCATGGGTAATCCAAGTCAATTGAAGCATCTAAACTATGCTTTTAAACTGGGAGATAACATTTTAACTGGAGTGGGAAGGGCACAATTTTGGATGAGTCAAGCTGACTCAGTTAAGGGTGAAAAGAAGGATTTACACCTGGTTGTTGAGAATATTGAAAGGAAGTCTGATGTATTTGCACTCAATTCAGTCAGTAGCAAGAAACATTGAAGATAAGGAACAGAGTATCACACATGAAACTGAACTTCAGGAAGTTTATTTTGGTAATTGGAAGTAAACTGGATTGGAGCAAGGGAATTCTGAAGAAGACCTAGTTATATCATTATTATAATAGTTAATTATGGATGAAGATCTATCCAAACTAGAGCAGTAGCAGTTGGATGGTGAGGAAGGGGATGAATTTCAGAGAGGAACAGTCTCAGTTAATAATTTTGTTATCTCACTGTAAGATTAGGGTTAGACTGACTGCCTATAGGATTTGGGGAATAGATCTAGAGACAAATCCTGCTGTTGACAAATTCTGTATCACCTTGGGCAAATTGTTATTCACTCTTTCAACCTTCGTTTCTTTGTGATGAGAGGATTAAATGAGCTAATGTTTGTAAATATATATGTGCCAATAAGGTGCTGAGCACAGCAGTATATCTCAATAAATTCTAGTTTCAGTACTCTGAAAGGGTTATTATTTACAAATAGTACTGTAAATAAAATTCTAGGTTAGTATTATATCATTAGTCTGCTTATAATGGGTTTAAACTTTAACTAATATATATGTATAATCTATTTCATTATAGATTTAAAATTTCATTAATCTTTTCATTATAGATTTCAAATTGAGTTCATATATACATGTGTATATATATATGTTTATATACATATATATAAATTACTCTATGCCATGATTTTCTCAGAGAGATTTCAAATTGAGTATACACACAAACACACACATATGTAAAAGCAAGAACTGCCAACTTTTACTGATCTATCAATTTATGCCCAGCACTGTACAGAGCATGATTCATGCATCTCATTTAGTTCTGCCATCAGTCATATGACATATGTGTTTTATCACCTGCCTTTTTAAGTTAAGAAATTTGAGTCTTAGAGAAACTAACTTTCATAAAACCCAACAGCTGATAAGAGGCAGAGTGCATGTTTGAACAGGTTATTGTTTATTTCAAAGCCTTGCCCTTAACTATTGTGTGAGCTGCTGTTCTGAAATATGAGTACACACACCTTTCTCTTTCCATATATATCTCACCTGATATACCTTTTGTATAGGGGGATTTGCTAAATCAATACATGCTTGTTGATGAAGACCCATCATTCATGTCCCAATTGAGATGATATGGCTGCCATTTTTTTGGCCTCATACTCTCCTGGCACTTCACCTCCTGAGTGATAAATGTGGTTTTACTCCTTACTATTTTGGCACTGCTCAAGTGCTTTAAAAATGTTCCATTCCTGACTTGGAGAGGTGATTTACCAAAATGTCAGTCAGAATTAATTTGAATGATATTCATTGCAGTTCCCCAAGGCCTAGAGTTACTGGCATGTTGTTTTTGGATGTCATATTTTGATGGGAGATAACATTTTAACTGGAGTGGGAAGGGCACAATTTTGGATGAGTCAAGCAGTAAGTCACCAGGGACTATATTCATAACTGTATTACTGCTCTGCTTTTACAGGAGTTGTCTAATCACAGTGATTCTAAACCATTTAAAAGTTCCAGCACCCTATTTTTTTATTTCATTTTGCAAAAATCTTTCTCCTTAAATTACTCTATGTCATGGTTTTCTTAAAGAGATTTCAAATTGAGTTTACTTTGACGGATTTTTAAAAATTATCCTATTAACAGTGAGATAATTAGAGCCATTCCAGGAGGCTATAATATGAGGATTTGGAATTATTTCATAATTCAATATTTCAGTGATATTTATTCAAATTAACTTGGAGAATCTGAAATTCATTTTCCTTTTTTTTAGGTAACATAGTATTTTTATAAACAACTTTATTTAAAGTATCTTTGGCATATAAACTACATATATTTAAGGTATACAACTTAATATGTCTGTGAGCAAATATATACATACATTTGTATATATGCACACACAAATGTATATACATATATATATAAAATAAACTTAGTCAAGCTAACTAACATTGATTACCTTTATATAGTTATTGGTATATGTGTGTATGTAGATTTGATTTAAGATTTATCATCTTAGAAACTTTCAGGTATACAGTACAATATTGTTGATTATTACCATGCTGCATTTTAGACCTCCAGGGCTTATCCTGCATAACTGAATCTCTCTGTACCTTTTGACCAATATAACACTTCTGGGAACTACCATTTTATTCTCCACTTTTATGAATTCAACTTTTAGGTTCCACATGTATGTGAAATCTTGTAATTTTTGTCTTTTTGTATCTGGCTTGTTTCACTTGCCGACTGAAAATAATGCCTACCTTAGATTTATCATCTTCTGAATTATTGCTAACTGGCCAACAACTTTGTTTTGACTTTAGCACACAGTATTGCCCATATCTTTTTCCTAACTGCTTTTTAGAAAAGCACTAGTTAAAATAGATGATTTCATCCATTTTGTTACAAATGGCAAGAGTTCATCTCTTTTTTATAATTGAGTAGTATTCCATTGTGTGTGTGTGTGTAGCACATTTTTTCTAATCCACTAATCTGTCTATAGGCACTTAAGTTGTTGCTATAACTTGGCTATTGTAAATAGAGCTGCAATGAAAAACAAACACTTTTGCTCATCAAAAAGGACATCAGGAAAATGAATAAACAATCCAGAAAGTCAAAAAAAAAGAGATGATTATATCAAGCCAAATGACTTTCCTACCGTATTTTTGAAATTGTAACAAGATCTGGTAATACCAGTATTGGACAGTATTTATCAGGCACTTATCTATATACCTGGTACAGTTCAACCATTATATAGACTTAGATAATTCTAATTTTTCTACTTCTCTGGTATTACTGTTGAAGGTAATGGACACAGTGAAATGACATCCAGTAAGTTAAGGTGTTTCATTGCAAAGAGGTTGCTAATGAAAGGCCAAGGCAGTTGTTTAGATCAATTGTCCCCTCTTTTTAAATTTCAAAGACTAGACATCTTTTTCCCAGACTTTGAAAGTCAAATGTAATGATGCTCTGCTCTTAAAAAAAAAAAAATTGAATATAGCTAAGTTTTATTTTGGAAAATAATGAAAACGTGCTTAGAAAGCATTATCTCCCAATGCCATTCTTATATAAGAAATAGTTTTATACTTTAAAAGTATAAGAAAACACAATCTCTGAAAAAAATACATATCTTCCCAAGATAAGGTAGTTTCAGCTGGTACTAGTAGGGGTGTGTGTGTGTGTGTGTGTGTGTGTGTGTGTGTGTCTCATGGTTCTTACTTTGCTACAGACGGTATAAACTCTGTAACAGCAATGTTCCAAGGACTTGTATTTAGGAATGATTAACTTTTGTTATGTAGAACCAGTAGATATTTGTTTTCTGTCCTGAAACTAGAAAAAGATTAGAGGAAAAGGAGATAATTGTAGGAGTGTTTTAAAAAATAAGATACCAGTGATGAAGTCATTTTTAAATATAGGTATCCTCTGGAATAGTCTTGGACATAGAAATTTTTAATTGAAATTTTTAATTTTTAATTGTAATTTTTCAATGAAGAACTTATTTGGTAACTACCTCTGAGGAAAAAATAAAACCTGCATATATTCCAATCAAAATTTCAATGTCATTCTTCAAAGAAATAGAACAATTATTGATGAAATTCATATGGAATCACAAAAAACCCCGAATAGCCAAAGCTCTCCTGAAAAAAAAAAAGAAGGGAATGGAGGCATCACACTCCCAGACTTCAAACTCTACTACAAAGCCATAATCATCAAAACTGCATGGTATTGGAACAAGAACAGACATACAGACCAATGGAATTGAATAGAAAATCCAGAAATAAACCCACAGATTTATGGTCAACTAATCTTTGACAAAGGAGCAAAGACTATGCATTGGAGCAAAGAAAGTTTGTTCAATAAATGGTGCTGGGAAAACTGGGTCGCTACATGCAAAAGAATGAAGCTTGACCACTACCTCACACCATACACAAAAATCAACTCAAAATGGATTAAAGAACTAGACATAAGACCTGAAACCATAAAATACATAGAAGGAAATATAGGCGAAACACTACATGATTTGCATATCAAAGACATCTTTACAGACACATCACCCAAAGCAGTGATAGTGAAGGCAAAGATCAACAGCTGGGACTACATCAAATTAAAGAGCTTCTGCACAGCAAAAGAGACAATAACAAAAACAAAGAGAAACCCCACCAACTGGGAGAAAATTTTTGCACACAACACTAATGATAAAGGACTGATCACAAAAATCTGCAAAGAGCTGATGAGACTCAACAACAACAAAGAAAATAATCCAGTCAAAAAATGGACAGAGGAACTTAAAAGAAACTTCTCTGAAGAGGAAATGCGAATGGCCAACAGGCATATGAAAAAATGTTCAACATCACTTGTAATCAGGGAAATGCAAATCAAAACTACCATGAGATACCATCTTACACCAGTGAGAATGGCACATATTAAAAAAAATAGCAACAACAAATGTTGGCGAGGTTGTGGAGAAAAAGGAACTCTTCTGCACTGTTGGTGGGAGTGCAAACTGGTCCAACCACTGTGGAAAGCTGTGTGGAGATTTCTGGACCTACTAAACATAGAGCTTCCACAGGATCCAGCAATTCCACTCCTAGGTATTTACCCAAAGAACACAGAAACATCAATTCCAAAGAACACCTGCACCCCTATGTTTATAGCAGCACTGTTTACAATAGCTAAGCTTTGGAAACAGCCCAAATGCCCAAAAATAGATGACTGGATCAAGAAGATGTGGTACATATATACCATGGAATATTACTCCGCATTCAAAAAAGATAAACACATGCAATTTGCAGCAACATGGATGACGCTGGAAGGGATCATGCTCAGTGAAATAAGCCAAAAAGAAAAAGAAAAATACCGGATGGTCTCACTCATAGCAGGGATCTAGAAAACTTAAATAAGGGACCAGGAAAATGAATAACTATAAGAAAGTGAAAATCAAAATCAACAAAAACTATGAACCAGAGACACTTTTTGGGGGGTGGGGGGCGGGAGAGGAGGGATTGGGGTCAGAATGGGGGGGTTGCAATTGTATGGGGAATATAAAAATAAAATTTATTAATTAAAAAAAAAATAAAACCTGCATAAAAAATGAGATATGGAACAAGAGGTAGGATTATCCCTTTTGGCATCTAACTAATATAACTGGGGGAGTTTACAAAATTTAAATTTTTAATCATGGTCAGAGTGTTACTGAAGAGCATTAATTCTGTTAGAGAAAGCAAAAGTATGGGTAGAATTATTTCTGAAGAAGTAACTAGAAAATTTTCCCTTTGAAAATGCTCTACTTGAAATAAATGCATACATATCACTCTTCAAGGTAAGTGCAATCAATCTCTTTTATAGGAGTTTTTCCTCTAAGAACATGTATTTCCTGGTAGGAAAATGTTATTTTATTCTATTTTATATTTTTTAATATATATTTTTATTTTTTAATATATATTTCAATATATATTTTATTTTTATTTCACATCCTGTCAATTTTTTGACAGTATAGGATTTCTCCCCTCAATTGTGGCCACCATAGCTCTCTCACTACCAAAGCACCCATAGTCCTCCAGCATAGTCTATTTTGCTCTCTCTTTTTCTCACCTTTTCCCTTCTCTTTGCCCTCTCTCCCTCCTGGATGGCTCAAATCTGTGGTCAGCTTTCAAGGGTTGTTTTTAGTTTGTTTTTATCTGACCCTTTGTTTGGCTTTGCAATATTCCACATATAAATGAGACCATATGGTATTTGCCTTTCTCCTTCTGGCTTATTTCACTGAGCATAATCCCTTCCAGCTCCATCCATGTTTCTGTAAATGGCATGAGTTTATCTTTTTTGATCACTGAGTAGTAGTTCATTGTGTATATATATATGCCACACTTTTTTGATCCACTCATTTGTTTTGGGACATCTAGGTTGTTTCCATATCTTGGCTATTGTAAAATACATAATACAGGAAACAGGAAACAACCTTTACCAACTAATTCTGGAACACCTTGCCTGGAAACAGTAATGCCAGGTTTTGCCAGGAACAGAGCTTCTCCCTTCAAGTTGGGAAAGCGATCCATATTATCTTCCTTTCAGGGTGTGGTTGTTGGGTATGGGAAAGGTTTTTCAAACTCCTCAAAGTAAGAATATATAATTTTTAAGACTAAACCAATATATCTAAATTTACTCAAAGGTTGCAAGAGATTCCATATTCAATGGAATTTCACCTTTCTTTGAACTGTCTTACAATTTTGCCTATAAACAAATTAAGAACCTCTTTGTCTTTATTTCAAATAATGAAATTAGGGATTTATACTAGATCCCAAAACACAGTAAAATAAAATATTTACATTACTACCTTTACTACTTGATAATGGGAATGCCCTAGTAATTGAATGCAAAAAAAAAGTTTTGTGGGCCAGAAATTCCCTCCTTCCCATGAGGAGATCATTTTGTCCCTTTATTGATGCTGCGCTAAGAAGGTCACTGGATGGGGTAGTTGAAGAGCACTTGAGATGCCAGGTTTATAAAAAAGGAGACACAATAATGTTACATAAAGCAACTTTAGCCTCCTCACTACTCATAACTTCTTTTCAATTGCAAAACTATATTTTTCAGATCTTAAAAATAGTGTAATTTAGCATAAGGTAATCAGTAAGCAAAGCAGTGGGGTGAGATGCATAAAGGACCGAGAGTTTACATATGGAATGTGGTGTGTAATCAATGCATCTCTTGTCTCTGTTAGTGCGGCAGTCCAATACCTGGGACCATATTTTCTCTGGCTTGAATAATATCCCTGTTAGTGGATTATTATGAGAATTAAATGAGTTAATATATGAGAGTTCTTTGAATGGATCCTGGCATGGATCCATATAGAGCAGTGTTCTCCAAAATATTATATTCCTCAGAGACTGACAATCCAAGCATCTATTTATGGTAAAGCTATATTCTTGTGTGTTTTCTAACATATTTAACATTTATGAGTATTGTCTATTTCATAAATACTGCATATATGTATATAGAAAGTGTATACTTTTTTAATAGTCATATTGGTTGGGAGATCATTGATATGATGGTCCCCTAATTTTGTTTAAAAATTGAATTTAAATTAGTTTTTCTTAGGAAGAATATCTATTCATAGCAAATTATTTTGTTTTAAGGTTATATGTTTTTTTTTTTTAAAGACTAAACCAATAGCTCTAAATTTACTCAAAAGTTTCCTTTTCTAAATCATTTCCTCAGAAAGTCCCCTACCAGGACATAATTCTTTAAGTTAATGAATCTTCAGATAATTTATATTGATACTTTCCTTGAAGACAAAGAACTATTCTGGGTTTCATGCTAAGATTTAAAAAGATTTTACTTGGGTATTTGTAAACTACTCTTAACTCCTTTCTACTTCCCCTTTATTTAGATTTTCTACTGTACATTGATATATTAATTCCCCAAATTATCTACTGAAAAATCTAAGGACAGGAGTATAAAAGAATCATTAGGTAGAAGAATGTTTTCCTATTAAAGTTGCATATTTCAAAATCTGCTTCAAAACATATGTCCCAAGCCATTTTGTTACAACTAAAGAATAAACCTGTGCCATTGCATTTAGACTGAAAATTAGCAGGAAGCTTTTGAAAACACCATTGCAGCTATGGAACAAATATATGAAATAATTATTACCTTCAAAAGTTCTAGAAAGACTTGCTTCCACAAGATGTCATTATATAAATGATCTTTGGAGGGCCTCAGAGCTCATGATAAAACTACCAAATTGCTTATTAAGGAGCAAACAACAGCTCTGCTGAGATAAGTGTAACAGGCTTAGAAAAGCACATCTATGGTGCAGTCCACCTACACAAATTCAGCTCCTACAGGAACACAGAAAACAGTTTGGAATTCATTAACATGCAGTATTTACTCAAAAAGCTGCAAAAACATTGTGTTTGCATAATTTTATCAATTGTCAATAGCAGTGCTTGCCAACATTCATATCTTTATTGAGATGCAAAATTAAGAGCAGGAAGAAAGTTTGTATCAATATTAATACTGAACTCACTTGAAAAGATGACATTTATTAATAATGCATCTGGCTCAACATTCGCAGTGGTATTTAAAGGCTAAACACAGTCCCAGCTCAGGGAACATTTTTCAGCCAATCTTTTTCGTCAGCCACCTTATAGTTTTGAAATATATAAACCGTTTTTTCCATTCCACAAATGGCTACTTCCCCAAAATTCTATTGAAATTTGGGATGGGCTGGATGTAGTTAGAACAAGAGCAGTAATAAGACAAAGATTACAATGCATTAAACATTTTATGAAGAATTGTGTTGGTGCAAAGCATATTAGTTTTAAGAACTCTATGTTTGGAGAACAGCTGGTGTGGGCTGAACATGGAAACAACTGTTGTAAAACAAATGTTAAGGAATTGCTGTAAACAAGACTTCATTTATTTACAGTATGTTTCACTTCTTTTTTTCCTCTATCTTTCACTCTATCTATATTCATTCTGGACAATACAACCAGAATGGCAAAAGATTCCAGCCCAGAAGTGTGTGTGTGAATGTGTGTGCAATGGGAATGTTATAAACATACACATTCACACACATATATATTGTGAAATATATTATTGTTTATATATACCAGTTTTTATAATTCTGTGTCTGCTTTCTTGAGTTGATCTTTTGTATCAAAAACTGTAAAAGTGGAATACTGGTGATACTGAGGCTGTGCTGTGAGTTGTAAATTAGTAAAACCAAATCTCACTTCCCATAAAAAAGCATTTTTCCCATATTCTTCATGACTAATCATTCCTGTGTTTGGATCTGACTTTCAGATTCTAATGCTCTGTGGACACATAGTCACAATGACTTTATATTGTTCAAAAACCAGCCACATCTCACGTGTTTGGAACTTGAAACCTTATATTAAAATGTGAGGATACTGGGCCTCCCTGGTTGAGCGCAGCACTGAGAAGCTGTCCGTAGCCTCTGCAGTGCCTGTTCAATCTCCACTAACCACAGAGATACCCACATGGCGCGGCAGACCTCTCCTGTCTCGCCCGCTGCTCCCCTCAGCAGTGTATTTCAGTCAGTCTGCCTGTTTTGTTCCCTGCTCTGTCTCTGGTGAATCCTCTCACCCTCCCCCATATCTAGGCTGTACCCCGGTTCTCATATAAATAAATAAATCTTTAAACAAATGTGAGGATACTGAGAACACTTGAAGTCAGGCAGGCCCCTTGGACTCCACTACTCCCTTTACTGCCCATGAATTTCTCCCTATTGCAAGATCCTAACACCTTGTCCTCTTCAGTCTGCTGTCAGTCAATTTCTGCTCTGCTGTTCAGTACTAGCGTAATTCATGTATCAATGTGTTTTTCTTCACATTTTTTAATGTTTTGCCCTTGTATGTTTCCCCTAATGAGTGCACTTATGCAGTTTAATTAAAAGAAAATGAGAAGATTGTTGAAAGAATCTAATGGAAAGCTTCTTATGCAATTTTTCCTTAGCATGTAGACTCCTGGAGGGCAGGAGGATGTTCTAAATGCCACTCATTTTCTTCTTCCTTGCAGGCTTAAGTAAATACACCCTTGTTTTCTAGAAGACACTGGCATCACTGTCTTGATTCTTGCTAAATTTTACCTCTCACAAAAACAAAAGGACCACTGCTGCCCAGTGGGCAATGTCTGCCTGTCATAGAACTTTCAAGGTTCATTTTGATCAGTCAAGAAACTAGATATTTCATATTTGTGTGATCTGTGTTTTGTGACTTACCTCAGCTTAAAATAACCAGTGAGGCTTTAAAGTAATCCCCGCCCCCAAGCTTGCTCTCTTTTTCAAAACATAATTAAATAGTACATGTAATTAACTCTCTAGAGCTGCTATTTTTGTAGTCTTTGCATTCCTTAAAATTTTTTAAATTGAAATATTGGGAAAATATATTACAATGTATGAAGTAATATTAAACACTCAGTATACTTCTCTTTTTTATTCACACACCAGCTCCTAATACACCAGGAATCCTCATTAGATCACTCTATGCTTCTGCTTGAAATCCTGCAATGGCTAACTGGTTCTAGAGAATAAGAAATACTGCTTTTGTTTTAATTTCAGTGATAAAATGTTTTGAAGGAAAGCATACCGTTTCTCAGAGAAAGGTGATTTTTGCTCTAGTTTTCCCTTAACTCCTCATTGCTTTACTGTATAATCCAAGGCAAATCTCATGTACTCTACTAGCTATGAAATTAAAATTATGATATTTAAGAACTGAACATTTTTTCTCTGGAGTTGTGGGCCATTTTTATTTATCAACCTTTCCCATATATGTTTTGAAGTTTGATGATTTCTAATTATTTTATTTTCTACTTGTAGGAAGAAAAATTCAGTATAGAACATGGTGATTACTTTTATTATTACAGGAAATCCATTGACTGGTCTGATTTGAGTAATCCATTTTTTCCTTCTCTTTCATTTCAACGAGAAGTATTTGGTGCCTACAATTTAAAAACTAGAATATGCTTGAAAATTCTTGTCATTTAATTTACCGTTCAATAAGGACAGAGGAAAAAAATTTCTCCTGCAGTAGATTATTGAAAATAACATGTATTTAATAGAAGAAAGAGGGAGCTAATGTTTATTGTGCTAGCCATGATAGTCTTATTTACTCCTGAAAAACCATCTTGGTTTGCTGGTGAGGAAAAATAAGGCCCTAAAAGCATCAACAGGGAAAAGTATCCAGCCCAGGTTGTGAGGATATGGGAATTCAATATCATTCTGAAGGCCACATTCCTTTCATCATAGTCCAAACATATTTGGAACTCAGAAAAAGAGGGATGGGAAAAGATGTCAAGGGGTTTAATGGGAGGCAAATAGATCGGGAAGGATTTTAGAAAGACAGCATTATTGAGAAAATTTTATTTTGTACAAATAAATATTTTTAAATGGTAGCAATTTTTAGCTGCTTATGCTGTTCTTTCAGTTTGTACTCTTTAATTAAACTATCCCAGAAATTTGAAATCAGATTAGAATAGAATGTTTGATTTGAACTTAAATTATTAAAGATAAGTATTGATAATTCTTGTTCTGAATGTAAATCTATAACTGGAAGTGACCAGAATTCATCATTAACAGCAAGCTACTGATATTACAATATGATGTATTATGAATTTGCTTATTACTGTTGAATTGGCTGTGCTCTGTGGCTGCAGATAACTTTATAAGTTATGTCTTAACACCTTGCACCACCAGGGAGGCCCTCCAGGTCACCACTTTAAGGATTCCTGAGAGTCAACATGGATGATATTACCAGCAGAATGTGGGAAAAATTATTTTTAGTGGAGGAATGTATACAAAAACTAACTAGACTGTTACCTCACACCATGCATAAAGACCAACTCAAAATGGATTAAAGAATTAGACATAAGACCTGAAACCATAAAAAATATAGGAAAAAATATAGGCAAAACACTACATAACATACATCTCAGTAACATCTTAAAGACACATCACCTAAAGCAAAGAAAGTGAAGGAAAAGATGTACTGCTGGGACTACATTAAATTAAAGAGCTTCTGTACAGCAAAAGAGACATTAACCAAAACAAAGAGACACCTCAATTATTGGGACAAAATTTTTGCACACAATACTACTGATAAAGGACTGATCACAAAGGTCTCCACAAATAGCTGACAAGACTCAACAAAAACAAAGTAAACAATCCAGTCAAAAATTGGGCAGAAGAGCTAAAAAGACACTTCTCCAAAGAGGAAATGCAAATGGCCAACAGGCATATGAAAAAATGTTCAACATCACTTGTAATCAGGGAAATGCAAATCAAAACCAATGAGATACCACCTCATACCAGTGAGAATGGCACATATTGAAAAAACTAGCAACAACAAATGTTGATGAGGATGTGAAGAAAAAGGAACTCAACTACACTGCTGGTGGGAATGCTAACTGATGCAACTACTATGGAAAACTGTGTGGAGGATCCTCACACTATTAAAAATGGAACTTCCATACGATCCAGCAATTCTACCCCTACCCAAAGGACACAAAAACACTAATTCAAAAGGATACCTGCATCCCTATGTTTATTGCAGCACTATTTACAATAGGTAAGCAATGGAGACAACCCAAATGCCCAAAAATAGATGACTGGATCAAGATGTGGTATATATACACAATGGAATATTATTCAGCAATCAAAAAAGATAAACTCATGCCATTTACAGCAACATGGATGGAGCTATAAGGGATTATAGTCAGTGAAATAAGCCAGAAAGAAAAAGAAAAATACTGGATGGTTTCACTTATAAGAGAAATGTAGAGGAACCAAATAAAGGAGCTGGAAAAAAAGTAATTATAATAAATTAAAAATCAAAGTCAACAGGCAACTATAAATCAGAGACATTCTGCAGGGGAGGAGAAGAGAGAAGGATCAAAACAGGGGTGGGAAGAGCACAAGGGACTATGGTAATGGTGCATGGATGAATTGGTGGTGGGAATTTCATGGGACTATACCCAAGAAGAGAAAGCATACATTGTACAAAAATGAAGAATGATGTAAATATATATATAAAATAAAATTTGAAAAAATTAATATTAAAAAAAACAACTATCAAGCATGCTTAGGGTCTTCAAGACCAATCAGTCTTCAATTGCAAAGTTTACAGCAATCAATGTATATCAATCTGAATTGACAATAAAGAAAGCAATTTAGAGCTTCTGAGGAGCTTTCTGGGGAGGGAACCTATATTTTAGCCACTCACATATGTGTGAGTTGTTGCCTTGTTTTGGTTTACATTTCTCCAGTGATAAAAGATGATGAGTATCTTTTCATGTGCTTTTGGCAATCTGTTTGTCTTCTTTGGAGAGGTGTTTATTCATATCCATTGCTTTTTTTTTTTAAATCAGTTTTTCTTGTTGTCGAACTTTATGAGCATTTTGTATAATTTGGATATTAACCCGTTACTGTTTGTATGATGTGCAAATATCTTCTCCCATTTAGTGGGATATCTGGAAAAGTTTTATTTTAAAGATTGCATTTAAATGAGGAAGGAACCCTAGAAAATGTGTTTGATAGTCTCCAATGTTACAGAACTTGATAAGAAATCATTGGTATATGCATATTTTTAATTATCAATTTAAAAATAGTTATTTTTTTAAGAAACAAATTTTTGAACATTCCCTGAATCACTACCACATAATTCTAGTGTTCTCTAGGGGCCAGAATTTGAAGTGTACTGATTTAAAGCATAATTTTCTTCCTGGAAATTTTCTAAAACTGTTGAATATAGAAGTAAACACTTCATTTTACTCTAAGCAAACAGGGGTCATTCGTGCCTATTCAACTGTTCTTTCCAGATCTTCAGAGGATCTCATGCTGCTTTTGTTGACATTAGAATTAGCCCACTGGGAAAGAAACTTTGTGGAGAGAAATGTCAAACATTTACTTTAAAAACTGGAAGTGGGGAAATAGAAGAGGTGACTATATGTGAGTAAATAAAAAGCTCTCAGAATGATTTAAAATACAAAGTTGCATTAATTTATTTTTCCATTGATGAGCTAGAACTCTCCATAATTGTTTTGGCTATAATAGAAGGATTACAATAAAAATATATTGTAGCAAATTGCATTACTCCCCCACCTATATCAATGATAATCACAAGTTATTGCATTCAATTAGGTGATACTTCAGTCACAAAATCTACATTTCTATTAACTCTATTTCAAGAATTTATATAATATAAAAAGAATAATAATTTAATATAGCAACTTGAATAGAAAATTAACAAGAAGAATATGTCTACTTTCAGATTAGATATTCCATTATACATCCTGACATGCATATTTAAAACTTGTCCTTAATATATTAACCTCCAAATTTTTGGCTTTCTTCAATTTAACTATTGAAAGAAAGAAGCAAACCACAGAAAACCTGATATAAAGAAAATACATCAAACATACATAATATTAATAATTGAGTTTAGATGTATCTGTATCATCTCTAGCAATTACATCTCAGTATGGAGTTGATTCTTTATGGTGATCTATATATTGAAAATTTATGTTCAGATTAATGACCCAAGAATATTTGCAGCGTGTTTAACCAAATGTGGTCACCTTTGTTCTCCCACTAAAGCATCCACAATCCTCCATCATAATCCATTGTGCTTTTGCACCCCCTCACCCCTCAATGCCCCTTTTCCCCTTCCTGGATGCTTCAAGTCTATGCTTCAGGTCTATTTCGGGGGTTGGTATTAAAGTTTGTCTTTATCTGATTTCTTCATTTGATTTCTCTGTATTCCACATGTAAGTGAAACCATCCAGTATTTATCTTTCTCCTTCTGGCTTAGTTTGCTTGGGGTAATCCCTTCCAGTCCCATCCAATTTGCTGAAATGGCCTGAGTTTATCTTTTTTGAATGCTGAGTAATTCCATGTATATTCCATATCTCCTTGACCCGTTCATCTGTTCTGGGGCATTGAGATTGTTTCCATATCTCATCTATGACAAATTCAAGTAGGTTCACTTAAATATTCTTACTACAGAATTCTTGAATGTTCATTATTTGTATATATATATATACTTATATATGTATGTATGTATATGAATAATTCTTACTTCATTTTCCTAGAAACATTATCCTATATCAATAGATCAGGGATTGGCAAACTTTCTGTTAAGTAGCAATTTTACATGCTTTAGTCTTTGTGACCATACTGTCTTTGTCACAACTACTCAGTTCTACCTGTGAACTCAAATAGCAGACAGTTAATGAATAAAAGAGTAAGTGTGGCTGAGATTCAATTAAATTTTATTTACAAAAATAGTCATTAAGTGAGATTTGTCCTTTATCTGTATATTTAACATATTCATCTTTTATAATTTGTGTATATGAATGCAAATCCTCTTGAGAATATTAAGGCTGTTTCCAGTTTCTGCTTTTATGAATGGCTGCAATGAATATCCTTGTGCATATGTCAATTATTGATTATTTCTTTATACAAATTTTTATCAAATTTTTCAAATTAGAATTGATCAAAGAATATGCATATTTAAATGTTTGAGTTATTACAAGATTGCTCACCAGTATCATCATGTATACTGGATGTAAATATGCTTATTATATTCCCATGTTCACCCTAATATTGGGTATTATTTCTCTTTAATTCTCAATTTGCTTTGTAAAACATTGAATCCTTCATAAATTTTTTTCTTTTCTGTTGTTTTTTAAAACTCATTGACATTTAACTATGTGGAACTTCTTTCCACTTGTTTGGTGGTTATTTCTGTTTATGTAATTTGCCCATTGTTAGATTAAGTCAGTTTTTCCCTATTGATTCATATGCGTGTTACAAAAAGATTTTACCAGTTTGTTGTTGGTTTTGGCTTTTGTATTTTTTCCCATGTAGAAGCTCTTACTATTTAAAAGTATTTTTATGTAGATTTTTTTCTTTTATTTCTTCTGAATTTGGAGTCAGGTTCACAAAGACATTTACTGCACTAAGTAAAAATATTCTGCCATATTTATTTGTGGAATGTGTAGCATTTTCCTTTTGAATTTATAATACATTTTAAAACAGTGTTTTTAGATTTGTTAGCATAAATTTACATGCCCTGTTACTTACTATTTTAAATACCTCTTCCATGATGTAGTTATGGAGAATTTGAATTGTTGAGTCAAAGAGTATGCATATGTATATGTTTCTCAAAATTATACATTTGTTCTGTCTCTTTTTTCTTTACTAATTTTCTCAAAATTTGTTATTTTTATTTTTAAAATCTCTTAAAAACAAACAAAAACCAAAGCTGCTCCCATGTTAAGAAAGACTTATTTATTTATTTCCTTTGGGTATTTATCCAAAGGAAATAATAAAACAGGAAAAACTATGCGCATCAAGTTCATTGCAACATTACTTATAATAGCCAAATTATGAAAACAGTGTAATTGTACATTGATGGATGATTGGTTAAAGAAAATGTGAGAGCTATATATGTATATGTTATATATATGTTATGTATGTTGTTATATATGTTATATATGTTGAGAATATTATGATAAGTGAAATAAGTCAGGTGGAGAAACACAAATATCTTTGATCTCATTTACATATTGAATTTAAACAACAGCAACAATTACAAAATAAATCCAAAAAATCCAAACTCATAGATACATAGAAAAGATAATTGGTTGCCAGAGGTGGGGGTAGGGGTGGGTGAAATGGTGAAGGGGACAAAAGTACAAACTTCCAGTTATAAAATAAATAAGTCATGGGGATGTAATGTACAGCATGGTGACTATAATTAATAATGCTGTATTGCATATTTGAAGTTACTAAGAGAGTAATCTTAAAAGGTTTCATTATGAGAGAAAATTGTAAATGTATATGATTATAGATATTAACTAGACTTATCTGGGTGATCATTATATAATGCATACAAATATTCAGTCATAATGTTGTATATCTGAAATAAATATAATATTATTTGTCAATTATACCTCAGTAATAAGTAAATAAATGAATTCATTAATTTATTTATTAATGTTTAGTTAAATAAATTTATTAAAACAGCAAAAGTGGACCCTCATATTATGTATAGAAACCCATACAAGTCTTACCCTACACCATGAACCACACTGGACTGACATGAAACAACACAAAAAGGCTGAAAAAACTGAACTGAGCTAGGATAACATATCCCTGAAAGTGGAAATAAATTTATACTCTTATTATGACCAGATTAATTTCTGCCAAAATAAAAACTTCAATATTCTTTTTTTTTAAGATTGGTTTATTTATGCATACAAGAGCTAGGGTGCAGGCAGTGAGAGGATTCACCAGAGACAGAGTGGGGAGCAGAACTGGCAGATCCACTGAAATATACTGCTGAGGGGAGCAGCGGGTGAAGCAGGAGAGGTCTGCTGTGCCATGTGGGTTGCTTCCTGGTTGGGCATCGAACTTGTGCTGCAGTGGCTGTGGATAGCTTCATAGTGCTGTGACTTAACTCCTTGCCCCACCAGGGAGGCCCCCAAAACTTCAACATTCTTTAGAGTATTATAACAAGACACAGAACCTACATATCACATTTAAAATTCATATAAATAACCAGAAGAATATGACCCATTTTCCAAGGAAATGAGGGTTAAAAGGGCCTCCCCGGTGGTGCAGCAGTTGAGCGCTGGTCTGTGAAGCTGCCCACAGCCTCTGCAGCGCAGGTTCAATCCCAGGCCTCCATGAGCATCCCACATGGAGCGCAGACCTCTCCTGCTGCGCCCGCTGCTCCCCGCTCTGGCTCTGGTGAATTCTCTCATCCTCCCGCGCTTCTGACTGTGCCCAGTGCTTGTATAAATAAATAAAATAAATCTTAAAAAAAATGAGACTTAAAGGACATATGAGTCAGTGAATTTGAAGACAGAGCAATAGTGTTTTCTAATAAAAATGGGAAAAAAATCCTTAAAAATATAAACAGGTTTAAGAGTTGGTGAGACACTCATAAAAGGATCAAAAATGTAATGGAGTCCCAGTAGGTGAGTACAAAGAGATTGAAATAAAAAAATGATTTTAATTAATAATGATTCAAGTCTTCCTACTTGTGAAAGTCACAAATTAGTAGCTTTAGGAAGCTCAAAACAAGCACATAGTTAAGCACATCAAAATCCAACTGATAAAAATCAAAGTTAGGTAATATCTTAACAGTAACTAGAGAAAATTGACATAGGTAGAGGGGAGTGATGTTATTAATAACTATAAAATTACATATTTAATGGGTGATTTTAGAAAGAATGGAGACCAGACAACAATGAAACATCTTTCAAAAAAAACCCTACCTAGTCTTGACTTCTTTGGTTAATACTTCTTTGTTGCTGCTTCCTATCTTATTTACTACTTCTTGATTTATGAATTTTTCCCTTTATTTTCTGGTATTCTACCTTTTTGATTTGGATACCTTATTAATCAATGTTCAGTATTCTTTCCTTACAATAAAGGAAAATATTTAAAGCTATATGCCACATCTAATTGCTTTGCATTTGTAAAGATGTCATTAGATTTGAATTATAAACAGCATGAAATAAAACTCCCACATATCACAGTTTCATAATAGATTCATCCAGATTTGGTTAATTTGAGTATTTGTTAGATGTATCATCTGCCCAAGTCATCAACCTGTACTTTTGAGAGCTGTGTAGTTTATACCATGTATAAAGTGACTCCCATGAAACAAAAATAAATGAGACCCTGGAAAGAGATATTCATGGCACAGCTCCCTAGTTTCCTGGGTTCCATGGAGAGGCACTGGGGCAGCAGGGACAGGAACCAGATCCACTCCCTTCCTCAGTATCTTTGTAAGCCCCTGCCTGTGTGCAGGGCACAGGTGGTATACATCAACTCTATCAGATACATTTGAATACAATCAGGATATTAAAAATTGCAATTCTAGAGCTTTCCCTGGTGCCGCAGGCAGTTGAGCGCTGTGCTGTGAAGCTGTCTGAAGCCTCTGCAGCACAGGTTCGATCCCGGCCGGCCAGCGAGGGTACCACACGGCGCGGCAGACCTCTCCTGTCGCGCCTGCTGCTCCCCTCAGCAGTGTATTTCATCAGTCTACCTATTCTGTTCCCTGCTCTATCTCTGGTGAATCCTCTCACCCTCCCACGCATCTGGCCTGTACCCCGGATCTTGTATAAATAAATAAATAAATATTAAAAAAATTGCAACTCTAACAGCCAACTAACTGATATTGAGATCTTTGGAAGATTCTTCTTGTGAGCTCATGATTTCTTCAAAGAACCTCTACTAAGATCCTCCTGGTTCATGGGTTTAATTATTTTATCCATCAATCACCAGAGATTGAACTCGTGCTGCAGTGGCTGTGGATTGCTTCATAGTGCTGCATCTTAACCCCTTGTGCCACCAGGGAGCCCCCTCTAGAAAATTAATTTTAATTTTAATGTATTAATATTCTTATTATAATGTGGGAACCAACTCTTTAACAGTAACTTATCTTTCGAAGATATGTGAGAAAGAAAAAAAATATAAGAATATTTTATGTTCATACTCTTAAAATGGTAGACCACGGGAAAGGGGAGCTTCTGTAATAAACCCTGATCTTTCTGAGTTTACAGAAACATGCTGACTGGCAGGTGCATGGTGGAGAACTTCAATCTCAGTTGCCCCTTATGTTCCTGTCTGTGAAGCATAGGGATACTTCCCAGTTTAGCAGGATGCATCTTAATTTAGAGGTACAGCACAGTCTTCAGATCTAATTTGAATCTCAGCTCTCTCAGTTACCAACTATGTGATCTTGAGCAATTCATTTAGCCTCTTTGTTTTTCAGGTTGGTATCTATAAAATGGGCATAACACTACTACTTACTTAATAGGACTATTGTGAAAGTCAAATGAATTAGTTTTAGAATAGTGCTTAATATATTGTAGTGCTAAAGTGGTTTAAAATAAATTCTATTTAGCATTACCTTCAAGCTCTGTAATGCAATCAACTGGTTATTGTCTTGTTGGGCTTAATATCTTTGTATTCTCAACACATGAACCTATACCATAGATATGTTAAAGTTATCCTTTAGTTTCACAACAAATTGCTCTTTTTAAGGATGTATTATTCTCAGTTCTATGGACAATAGCAATTGCACTTTATGTTGTCTTATTTTATTCAGTACCTGTTTTAATTAAGTCCATTTGTTCTGATTGTTCTGCATGACCCCAAACCTTAACATCAGCTGTTGTCTTTGCCCATCACTTTTCACTTTCCAGTGCTCTCCCATGATAAGCATGCCTTTCTGCTAGGGCCTCCCAATCTGAGAATACTCCTGTGGTATTGTGATTTATACTAGGAAATATTTATTTGGTCTTTGTTCCTGTGTCTGGTATAGAACTCTTAAGACCCTAGGAATTTCCTAGGAGGTAAGAGAGATAAAGGTGTCTTTTGTTGTGTTAAAAAAAGGTGTATTACTCTTGAGACACTCTGTGGGTGGTGAGGGGCGGGGAGGGGAGGGATTGGGTCAAAATAAGGGGATTGCAATTGTATGGCGAATATAAAACTAAAATTTATTTTAAAAATTAATTTAAAAAAAGAAAAAAAAAAGGTGTATTACTCTTCAGTAAGGGCTGGTTGCTAGGAGAACCAGCTTCCTGGTGATTAGAGGGTTGGAACTTTTAGGCCCATCCTTTGACTTCTGGGAAGGAGGAAAGGAGCTGGAAATTCAATCAGTTGCCTAAGTTCTGTGAATTCATCAGTGATACATATGTGATGAAATTTCCACAAAAATTCCAAAGGACTAGGTTTGCAGAGTTTCCAGATTTGTGAATAGGTGAAGGTGCTCCAGGTTGGCACCTGGAGGAGAATAGTAGCTTCATTCACCTTTTCAACATACCTTGCCCTATGTATCTCTTCCATCTGGTTGCACCTAAGTATGTCCTTTTATAATAAACTGGAAATCTAATAAGTAAAATGCTTTTCTGAGTTCTCTGAGCTGCTCTAGCAAATTTTTTCCTTTCTAATTTTATTAATTTGCACAAAAAAAGGTCATTTCCATAACTACAGAAGTATGAAGTTCCTCCAGCAAAGTAATCAAGCCAATGGTGAGGTCATGGGAATCTCCGATTTATATCCAATAAATCAGCAATACAAGCAATACTTGGAATTGGCATTCAGAGTTGGAGGGGTTCATTGGAACCTCTGTTTTGTACCTGGATGGTTAGAAACACAGTCACATTGGCCTTATCATTGGCCTCTGAAGGCAGGAGTAGGCGGGGGGGTGGGGGGGAGGTGGGAATTCTTATAGGTCTGAACCCTTATCCTGTGGAATCTAACACTATGGGTAGAGAGTGTCAGAATTGAGTTAAGCTACACCTAGCTGGTACTTGAGAACTGCTCAAATCCAGTGTGTGGTAGGGGTACCCCTACCACACATTGGAATTGGGTCCAGGAATCTTAAAAAAAAAAAAAAAAACCATTAACTCAGGCTCAACTTAACTATCATTCTGGCCACAATGACTGGTCTAGGCATGGAGACCTAAATTGGATCAATCAGAATTTTCCATGAGATTTTTATAAGCTATCAGACAGGCTCCTTGTCTTTTTTGGGTTCTAAAACTGAAAGTATTTGGCAACAACTATACTCCTTGCCATGAGGATAAAACTGATATGCAGCAGGAAAGAATGAGGCAAGGACATTTTTAATAAGCTGTGAAATCCATTTTAGAGATTCTCTGTTACTGTTGGTTGTTGTTTTTCTAATTCCTCATGCTAGTAACCATCACTATAGATTATACCCTTGCGTTTTCTGTATGTGCAAGCCTCTATATTCCATGTCTTGCTCCTCTTTTATTTTTTTTAAAGATATATTTTTTTTATAAAAAAAATATTTATTTATACAAGCACTGGGGTACAGGCCAGAAGCGTGGGAGGGTGAGAGGATTCACCACAGAGCAGGGAGCAGAACAGGCAGAAGGACCAAAGGAATAGTGGGTGAGACAGGAGAGGTCTGCTGTGCCATGCGGGTATCTCCCTGGCCAGCTGGGAATCGAACTGGCATCGCAGAGGCTGTGGACACGCAGACAGCTTCACAGCACTGCGTTCAACCCACTCCGCCACCAGGGAGGCCCTGTCTATGTTTTTATTGAAGTTGATTGAAGTTGAAGTTTTCTTAGAACACTGTATGCTCACTTATAGAATACATTTCTTTCAAGCAGTTAATTTGTTTTATATGTTTGAAGTGATTTGAAAATGTCTCTTCATATTTAAAAATGACTGCTTAGAAGTCCTCCTATCTGGTTCCATGAGGATATAGGTCATATCTGTTTCATTAGTCTTTACTTCTGCAATGTTTAACAGTCCTAATTAATTCCAGTTAATCAGACAGAAGCTAAAACATGAGCTTGGGGGTTACCAGGTAATTTCCTTATAGATAAGACCAAGGATTGCATTAAGTATACTAGATAGAAGGATGCAGTAGCACTTTCTAGTGGATAGGAGTGAGTTCTTGTCATTCAACTCAATTGATAGGATCCTTCTGTAATTATCCATAGTGGAAGAGATTTATTTAGCATTTCACTGTAGGTATTGATTGAGCTACCTCACTGAGAAATTTGGAAATAAACAGATTCAATTTAGACTTAGGTTAACATACCGCTTCCAAAACCCAATAAATGCAATTTAGATAGATTTTAAAGTGTTAATAATATATAAATGTTCTAGTTGTATGAAATTTAAATACACTAGATCATCCCATTCTACAACTGTTTCTTTAATCATGATTTCTATTGTAGTATATAAGATATATACAATATTGTATACAAGAGTTGGGGTGTAGGCCAGAGATGTGGGGAGGTGAGAGGATTCACCAGAGACATAGTGTAGAGCAGAACAGGCAGATTTACTGAAATGCACTGGTAAGGGTTGCAGCAGGCAAGACAGGAGAGGTCTACTGCGCCATGTGGGTAGCTCCCTGGATGGGGATCGAACTCCTGCTGCAGAGGCTGCTGATATCTTCATAGTGCTGAGACTTAACCCCTTGCATCACCAGGGAGGCACTTACAGCTGTTTGTTTTTAATCATAAATCTATAGAAATACAAATTCTTCTAAATTAAGAATCATTGAAACTTTAAACATGAGCTAGCTAAAAGAAATGATTGATGTAAAATATAATGTTTCTACATCTCTATATACATTCATTTTAAAATTCAACTTTTGCCTTCTTTTTTTCAATGGACAAAAGCAAAGTTTTTTTTAAAAATGAAAATTTAGTGAGCTGTCAAATTCCTGGTATTAGACCATATTTTTTTTTTTTAAAGAGTCCTCCTAATCTTGATGGATATAAAATTACCAAATCAGATTCACTTAAAGATTTTTTTAACAATATTTTCTTTTTTTTTTTTTTAAAGATTTTATTTATTTATTTATACAAGCACTGGGTACAGTCAGAAGCCCCGGAGGGTGAGAGAATTCACCAGAGCCAGAGCAGGAGCAGAACAGGCAGACTGACCATACACTGTTGAGGGGAGCAGCTGGTGGCAGCAGAGATTCGCGCCATGTGGGACCCTCTCCCAGCGGCTGGGGATCGAACAGGTGCTGCAGAGGCTGCGGGCAGCTTTGCAGCCCAGCACTCAACTGCTGCGCTACCGGGGAGGCCCTAAAGATTGTTTTTTAATCCCAGATAATGAAGTTATTTTTTCCAAGGAAAGCAACCCAAATAAAAGATAATCTCCTTTCTATGATTCTGCAGAAACTGAATTTGTTACTAATGGTAATCAATCTCCAGATACTCTGTAGCTAACTAAACCATGGGAACACAATCAGTCGGGTGGCTTGACACTGAAAAACAATGTCTACAGTAAGACCCTAATGAGAAGAGATTTCTTAGAGGGGTTGGGAAAAAATTCTAGAGAGACTTGATTTTACTTGCAGACAATTAGGAAGACAAACCAAGGTTTTGTGTTAGGATAATAATGGGCACCCTTGGCATAAAATGATTGTACTAGCCGTCATAGACCAGCTAGCAATTCTCAGTTCTGACTGGTACCTAAATGTAAATCAAAGCTGTCTTCTCTAGAAGTTATGAATATTGACACTTATTTTCTTAATTCTTTCAGTCTCAAAATTCAATTAAAACACCAAGTATATGTTCCTTCTACACCCAACCTTTCTGCTTTCACTTCTACTATCAATTACAGTTTCTTACATGTTACCAACTTTGGAAAAGCTATTTTTCGGTTATCTTTAAGGGGGAAATCAAAATAAACTGAATGATGAATAGGAAAATATAAAATGTTTCCATAAAAATTAATTCTTCCAAGGAGTCAAAGTGAGCCTTCTTAAATCAAACCTGACAGACTTAAGAACTTAATAGGGGTCATTATCCCGATATTCTGTATAAAATAGACTTGTACTGTGTCTGATTAAACACAAGCTCCTGGGCTCTCAGCTGGGCCTGTAACATAAAAGGGAGTTGAACAATAGCTTATGAATTCATTAGAAATGACAGCAATGTTTCTATCAAACATCTCATCTGTTGTATTGATGAGTCACATCAGTAGAATGAAAACTTGCACCACTTTGTGTACAAAACTTAGGAAAGCAACATACAGCAGCAATTCATAACATGTACACACTCATCATCTGGTTTGTAAACCATTACGTTTGGGCCTAAATACACTGTTTGACAGATGCTTCCAGCCTCTTAGGTTTTAAACAGTTTTCACTTGCCAGGATTCTCACTTCATTATAATGAACATAAAATAAGATGGCAACAGCTCGCTCAGGTAAGTTAGCAATTTTCATCCATACCTAATGTGAATCCCAAATTACAAGTCATCTTCTCAGAAAGTTAGAAAAACAGAGATAGGTGCCTTGAAGTTCTTTTCTGATTTCAATTTGAAAATATTCATTCTTAGGTCCTCCCTGGTGGTGCAAGGAGTTAAGACACAACCTATGAAGCTTTCCACAGCCATTGCACCATGAGTTTGATCCCCAGTTAGGGAGCTACCCACATCGTACAGCAGACCTCTTCTGCCTTGCCTGCTGTTCCCCTCAGCAGTGTATTTCCGTTGATCTGCCTATTCTGTTCCCCACTCTGTCTCCGGTGAATCCTCTCACCCTGTCCACAACTCTGGACTGTACTCCAGTTCTTGTATGCATAAATAAATCTTAAAAAAAAAAATTCATTCTTAAATTTCCAAACCTTCTATCTAAATACCCAAACTTAAGCAACTTAAAATTATTAATTTTGCTAGCAAATTGTACAAAATTCAAATTTTAGAATGTTTCAAAAAATCTTTTTAACTATTATGGTATATCTGTGGTGAAGTGCAAAACTAGAAAGATAAAGAAGCTGGAGCCTCTGAAGAGGAATATACCACCTGAATGGGCTAGAAATCCACCCTGAAATCACATGCTGGACAGCTTAGGAAAGACAAACAAAAGACTGTTTTCTCATGTGTTGCCATTCCCTGAGGCCAAGCTGCTGTAGAAAACTTGTCTCAGGAATATGGGAGAAGCATGGTCTGTAGTGTTTTGGTTTTTTTTTTTTTAAACCAGACTTAACCATGGAGAAAGACGAATAATCTCGGTCCACTTGAACCAAAAATTAAGACAAAACTATTCAAAAAGTGTACTAAAGGATCGGTATGCAGTTAGAAGGGCTCATAATTGGCAGTTAAAGTATGTTGAGTATTAGGGTCTGATAAAAGTAGAATTCTGGGTTAGATAAGATGAATTTTCTTCATGTTTCTTTCTGACAAACTTTGTCTCTTTTTATGCTGCTCTAACACAAGATAGAAACAATACTTATATTTCACAGAATAATATCACCTGTTAACATGTCTGAGTTTCTGATAGTTTCCTTTACCTCTGAGAAGGGTGTCATAATGATTTGTGGGGGCATATGATTCTGTGAAAGCAGCACATTCATGTCACCCTCTTTCCCCACTTCCTCTTCCCACATGCACACACTGAAGTTTCAGCTATATCTCTCTACATTGTGCTTTGAAAAAAAAATACTAATTTTTCTCATACTTATGTTTTGACTTTTCCCACTGTGGTTAATCAGTCTCTCCTAGTGCAAGAACTGACCAAAGTTATATACATTCTTTTTCTAATTTTTTATTATCCTTCATCTTTCATGTGCAGTGTTTTCTAGCCTGGGTATTTGTAGAATACAGAAAGAAAATACTAGAATACTGTGCCATAATGTTCCTAAAATAAAGGTAGGCAGATTGCAAATCATTTAAGCAATTAGAAAGAAAAACAAATGTTTTGTGTGAAATAAATTAAGATGCAAAAGATTTATTGCAATGCTAGTATGTTTTTCTCCATGGATCATTTGGTTCTAGTCTTGAGTTCATTTATAAATATATCTCTTCTTCATATTTTTAAGATGAGCATATGATTAAAGACATTTGTGATGTGCAGGTAATGAGTTTAGCACTTCTGTTTCTTGGTGTTCACCGATAATTTTCCATGGAAAATGGTCTCTTAAGTTATACTGTGAGCATTAGTTATAATCTAATATTTTATGATCATCCTTATTGTGTCTTTCATTGTACACATAGTTAATCATTTAGCAAGAGCATTCAAGTTTTTTAAGTAATGAGTCATTCCACCAGACATTATATGTACTTATAAGGACTTACTCAAATTTATAAAATTATAAATTTGTATATTGAAATATCCAGTTTAAAGGTCATATGAAAGTAATGCTAATCTATTTATATGAAAAATTTACCAATAAAGGTACAATATATTACTAGTCACTAACATTACTTTTTTAATCAAATAAATGTATATATTGCTACTTAATGGATTGAGTTCATTTCAATACTGTGGGATAATTTTTAGTTGACACAACTATTCTGATTCCAAATTTGCATTTTTTTTAAAATTGTGGCTTAGTTTAAGAGAACACACCTTCACAGAACTAAGTATAATAAAATAAAGTAATATTTTTATTACATGGCCACAAATTTAAGGACAATTGTGAGACACATGTTTATTTCCAACTATTAGGGAAACCATGTTTTCTGTAATTCTCCCTTAGCTCACTAAGTTCCATAACTAGCTACTTTGTTTTTCAAAGTCATTGGGGATTTTTTTCCCTCTATATGTGTTCATTAGAGAAACTTAAATCATTTTAATTACTTATTATTCTGTAAATCATTTCTGAAACTGTGATTTCCATTGACCTCCTGAAGTTCAGCTGTAGGAGTAATTTTTCTCCTCCTCTATTGAGAATAGCGTTCCTACAAGGCAGGATTTAGGAAGTAAAGTGTCTGCTCTAGAGATTCATTATGGTCATGGGAAAGGTATAACCTGGAATTTATGCCCAGGTTAAAGTCAAAAGATACATTCCAAACAGGTTTTTAATACAGATGAATAAAGATCCATGATTGAAAGTTAATTTGGAAAGAGGAGAAAGTGCAAGAGCAGCCCAGTGGTGGGCAATAATCACTTTAATTCTAGAGACAAGGTGCCAAGTACTTGTGGGATGCTTGTGGTAAACTCCTATGTATGTTTTTGTTGTCTAGTCAAGTTCATTGAAAGGTAAGGATTCTGTTTACATGTTGCTCAATCTAAGGCAGTTTGAGTTTCTCCTGTATATACCATATGTGGCAGGGGTTTATAGCACAAATGTGAAGAGATAAGTATTCATGCTCCATTCTTCTATCACAGTGCCTAATAGGCCTGAAGCTGAAATTCACATTATTTGCTTTTCTATGGTACAAGAACATTTGGGAATACTAGCTTTGTTTTGAATTGAATAAGTTGCTAAAACTTTTCTTCCATTTTTGTAGCTGTATTATCAAAGGTAAATGAATTAGTATTTGCAAGTTTGGAATGATTGTCTCAATTTCTTTACTAATAGGGAGTTAATTAAGATGTCTGATTGATATTTACTAACAAAATTAGTTTAATATTTTTAGTTTACTATGTTTCTTTCAATGTAGTATTGTCATCGTAAATTTTCTGCATCTTGGGAAGATTTTTATTTGGCATTTAAACTAAATGTAAATCTTCTTTAGAAATGATAGAAGTGTAGACTGGAGAGAAAATATTTCAAGTACTATCTCACCTTAGGGACTTATTAATTGTATGAGTTGTAAGGATATAAATGTTTTAAATGAATAGATGTAGTATTTAAGAAATTAAACATTTATTTCTGTTCTATTTTTAAATTTTCTGTTTATACCCTTTCTGTTTCTCTCCCTTCTCATTCTTATTTTGTATCATTCTATATCTTTTATACACAGTTTGGATATTTAGAATTTTCTTTCATAGAACTTATATTTTCTAAAATCATTTTTATCTTATCTTTCACCTCTGGATGAATTTTGAAACTTTTCTTCTATTTCACTAATGTGAATTTTCTGCAATATCCAGTCTGCTGTTCATTGCCCCTCCTCAGGTTTTAGTTGACAGTTTTATTTTTTACCTTCATGAAATTTGACTTTTCTTAACGCCTTCCTTTTGATATTTGACATATATTTTTGAGAATCCAAATTAGACATTTTATAAAATGAGCTTTTCTTCTTGCAGTAATTCTATTTTAGGGAAGGCATTTCCTCTGCTTCCTCCAGATGGTCTCCTTTTGACTTACAGTATCTTTTCTATGTCTTTCAGAGGAAGCCCTACTCTGCCAACTCTTGGTTCATAGGGGCCATCTGCTCTAGACGGAAGCTCATCTACACTTATTTTCTGTTTACTGTGGCTGCCTGCCCCATATCCTGCCCTCATTCCTCTTAGCTATAGGGTGCTAGTGGAGTTCTTTCAGGGTCTCCTGTACCTATTTCCCAGGTACCTCACAATATGGAAAGCCACACACTGGCCCTCCATATCATTTTCAAAACAGTAGAAATTCCCACGTTCTGACATGTGAGTACTGTTTTTTCCTCATTTCCAGCACTGATACTGGCATACTAGTTTTGTACTCTGTAGTCATTTCCATGGCAGTTGGGAGTGGAGGTGAGTTAAATGTTTATATTCATGGTTTTCCTTTTCTCTCTTAAAAATCACTATTTTTAGGTTTTCTGGGATACTATCTCCAGGTGCAGGTACCGCTGAGAGGCTAGTCTCTCAAGTGCACTTCTTATGGCCCTTTCCCCCATCCGTCCTTGCTTTGAACTCTCCAGTGAGAGTTCATAGGAACCATGAAATTCTTGTGCTGAGCATTCTCTAAATTCCTCCCTAACAGCAGTAATTCTGCCCTTAGTCTTATCTCCTCTTATGGATGCTCAGATATTATTGTGAGAAGAATGTAATCATTGGACTGTGTGATTGCATCAAACATGAATTCAGGTGGGAACTCCCTTGTAGTAAGGAGGGATCCTTTTTCCTCATGGAAAGAGCAGGGGAGATTATGACACCATAAAGAATACTTATTCATGTAGCTATGACTTGATTTTAATGTGTTTTTGTGATTAAATAAACTATGCTGTTAGGAAATTTATTCTACTTTTTATAACTGAAGTGACTGGGGGACTGAGAATGCAGGGATATAGAAATCTGTAAAGTCTTGGAGTGACTTTTTTTAAAATCAATAATTTGGTCTCTTTTTCTTTCCATGCTTTGAAAAATCATGTATTTTGGATGATTTGGGTTGCATGAAGCATTTTAAAAATACAAATTCCTACAAAAAATAATCCAAAGCAATTAAACTTTAATTTATTCTGTAATTACCAAATTCCTCTTGTATCTATATCCTAGCTAGCTTCTTGACAACTTCCTCAGTCTCTTTGTTCAGTTAAAAAATTGGCCACAAAGGCTGATGACTCTGAGGTGTAAATATGTTTTATTGTAGACATATATTTTTCTTAAAGCAGTGAGAACATCTAGCAATATCTCTACCAATGGAAGTATGCTTAAAAAAGAGAAACAGGTAGCCTAATGAGACCAAATGCAAGATCAAGTGATTCTAAATGCAACATGTTTGGAGGAAAAACACCTGTGCCTGCTCGTGGCCCAATCTACTGCCCTGATAAGAAATTTGATGATGGGGGAAATAGGTAACTAGGCCCCCAAGAATTCCTTCACATGCTAATAGTGCAGGACCAATGCCACTGCCATATTCTACTCTAAAGTATAGAGAGGAGAGTGCATGAGAGTCCTACTCACTCTATGAGTAGATGAATACCTGTGGAAGGTCAGAACAGGAGATGCTGCAGTAGGTGAGCTGTGTTGTATCCTCATCCTCTTGATAGTCTGCTCACCTTACCACCATCTCCTTTATCTATTTTGGCATGCTGATCTACTAATAAATTGAAAAGAACTCTAGCAGAATCTGAATCTATATTCACAAAAGTTTTTGAACTTACATGAGCTTGTGTTCTCTGGTATGGCTCAATACCATAGAGACAAGGTCAGATAATTTTCATCTCTTTATTTATTAGTATTGTAACATTATATTAAAAATAAATTGTAATAAAGTAACATTGGCTTATCCATTATGTTTCAGGTATATAGCATTGACATTCAACATCTGTATCTACTACTTCATGATCAGTTAGAACGTTTCATTCTAATTCCATCAGTGATTTCATTAAAAGGGTTTGAGGGCAAAATTAACCATTTTGCTAATGTATCAGATTCATCTTTCAAATGGAAACACTATTCATGACCTGAGATTGACAAGTTTACATCTGCAAAGCTTTAAAGATTGTCATTTTGGGGTGGAAAATATCTCATTAATCAGGATGTTAAATAATCCACAGTACTTATGTAATGTGTTATTATTTATCAGTCTGAGAAGCTCTATTTCTAAAGGGGAGAAAAAAATAATTTCAACCAAGTGAACATAATATTAATGACAGCAGTATTATAAATAAATTTAAAATGATGCCAGAAAGCTTGTGACAACAAGAAAAAAACCAGTCTCTTTGATTTTTCCCCTTCAATGTGCAAAACATGCTGCTGTACTTTTATCCACAGACTTTGTTTGAAAATTTCTCAATACACAAGCCAGCCCCATGTCAACAAAGGATGGGTGCTTGCTTTGGTGCAATTAAAAGATTTTTACAACTTAGACAATGGAAATCTGCAGGATACCAAGAAAACTGGCAATTCATCAAACAATCCATTTGAAGGGAAGAAACAAACAGGGTATAGATGAACCAATGAAAAAGTACTATTTTTTTCTATGGTATTAACATGTTAGTGATTTTTGGGCCCCATGAATGTGAATTTCAGGCTTTCTTTCATAAGCTCATTTTGGACCTGGAATGAATCCCACATGATGAAATACCCTTTGCCATCCCTCTTTCTCATAATTTAACTTGGAGCCCTTGTCCTGCAGCAGCTGTGTTGTCATTCTTCAATTAGGATAAGCAGACAGGGATCCTGTAGAAAACAGTGGTTCTCTACATGACACCACACAATCTCTGGGCAGAGTCTTGTTTCCAGTTTTAAGTTTGCTGTCTTGACACAATTAAGCAGAGTATGCTAGGAAGATGAACTATCTTCTTTATGCCTAACGTACATTGACTTCCAGGGGTAATTCTGCTGATTCGCACATCTGATAAATAAGTTTTTATTTATGCTGAGACCATCCACCAGAATGTGTCTGACCAAGAAATGGATGTTTTAATTTTAATATTTTCCCCAATACTTTATTCAATCGATATTGTTCTAAAAGAGAGGTATTTATGTAACTGTCAAATGCCAAGCTCACAAAAGGGAATGGCTCATGTGGATTGATTATAGCATGCCTCTTGGTATTTGTAGTTACATTTTGCAGAAGTTTATGTCCCAAAAATATAGAATCAACAACAATCCCAACAGTACATTTCTGTAAAAATTACCATGCTGATTCTAAATTTCATGTGAAAAGGCAAAGGAGCAAGAATAGCCAAAACAATTTTGAAACTGAACAAGTTGGACAACTCACACAATCTGATCTTAAGATTTACTAGAAAACTTTAGTAATTGTCAGGGCACAAAGAAATCATTGTTATCCTTCTGGATACAGGTAGGATGAGTAATAAAAATATCATTAGAGGGGTTAGTAAAGGAAGAAAAATCAACTAAATAACATATGTTATTGTAAAGAATTTACATGGTTGCAAAATCTAAAGAATAATGGAATGAACCAGGAATATATATCCTGTGTTTTAGAACCTGAGGCATAAAGGACAGAGCGGGGAGACTTTACAGGACAGATAAGAAAGGAGTGACCTCATTCTTAATATGAGAGTGAAGATGAAATTCTTAGAGAAAAAAATGTTTGTTGTTGAAACTATAACTGCATTAAACCCCCAAACTACTTACTTTAAGTCATAAAGAAGAGCAGTAATTGATTCTTAGGTTAGGAAAAGGGCCATAAACTTCAGACAAGATGATTTCTTCTTTCAATTAGAAAGAAGAGCTAAGGACTTAGCTAAGGATAGAAGCTTCTCCTAACCTTCAGGATCCTCACTGCTCTCAGAAAATCTGCATTCTTTAAGTAATAGAACCCCAAGGTGATTAAGGCCTTGATTGACCTCTAGTTCCCATATTCATGGGGACAAGAGACCTACGGTGGGCCTATTGTGAAAAGCCTGTCTGACCCTTTTATGGTGACAGACCCTGTAATTAAGGCAATCAGATTTTGGTGAAAAGATGGACACATAGATCAACAGAATGGAATTGAGAATCAGAAGAAGACCCACACATTTTATTCAATTGATTTTTGGCAGATGTGCAAATGAAGCTTAATCAGGAAAGCATGATATTTTCATCAAATAGTGTTAAAGCAATTGGATAAAGCAAAAAAAAAAAAAAAGGAACCTTGAAATAACTCCATATATCACACAAAAATTAACTCAAATATATCTGAAACTATTAAATTTCTAGAACAGGTAAGAGAAAATCTTTGTGACTTTGGGGAAGACAAAAATTTTCTTGCTGTAGCACCATAAGCACCAAAAGATTAACTGATAGGATGAATTTCAACCAAATGAAAACTTGCTTTACAAGAGACATTGCTAAAAGAATAAAAAGCCATAGACACTGAAAATATTTGGAAAAAATGTGTCTAATGAAATATTTTTATCTAAAAAATATAAAGAACTCTCAAAACTCAATTAAAAAGCAAAGAATCTAATTTTCAAAATGAGCCAAAGATTTGTATACATACATCACTGAAGAAGATATATCAATCACAAATAAGCACATGAAATGATAGTCAACATCAGTCATTTGAGAAAAGCAAATTAAAACCATACTGAAATACCACTACAAACTATTAGAATGGATAATAATAAAAAGAGAACTGACAATACCAAGTGTGAGCAAGCATTCTGAGCAAATGGGATTCTTGTATATAGCTAGTGGAATACAATATGGTATAGCTACCATTGGAGCGAGTTTGCCAGTTTCCTTTAAAGTTATGCATACATTTACCATATCACCTAGCAATCCTAGTAGTAGATATTTACCCAAGAGAAATAAAAGCTTATGTTTATACAAAAACCTGTACATGAATATTGATAGCAACCTTTTTTCATAATCATCAAGCACTAAAAAACCCAGATGTCTTTCAACTGCATTGGTAAGAGAACTGTGGTACATATATACAATGAAATTCTAGTTGGCAATAACAGGGAATGTGTTTTTGTTAAGTACAAGAAGCTAGACCTAAAAGATAGTATACTGTAGGATTGAATTTATAAAACAATCTGGAAAAGGTAAAATTATGGAGACAGAAAACAATTGTTGCTAGAATTTCAGGGTGTGGCAGGGTTTGCTACAAAGGGACTTTTGAGTGAAAAAAAGTGTGTTTTTTACGTTCATTTTGGTGGTAGTTACATGACTGCATTTTTTGAAAATTACAAACTTAAACACCACAGTGAATTTTACTGTCTGTAAATATTTTCAGTGTTTTTAGAAAAAAATGTTTTTAGAGCTTAAAAAAATAATACAGTAGCTCCTTGAAGGTAAGGACCCTGACTTCTTTCTCATCTTTGACCCATACTGTGAGCATCGGTGTGTTTAATGCTTGTTTAAAGTGAATTTTCGCTACATCATATCATAGTAAGTTTCCTATAGTAGGAACACTTCTATTTTCTTGAGACTAACTAGATTTATTTTTACCATAGGAAGAGGAAAAAATAAGAGATCATTCATTAAAACATCCCCAAAGGCATTCCCCAGAACTGTTTTGACCTATGTAACAAAGGGAGCCTTTATACATAAATAAGAATTTTCTCCCCAAATGAAGCAAAGATGTATTTTTTTAAGACAGAAATAACAGAAGAGAAATACATATGACCCTTAAAACATTTTTTCCCCCTACATTTGAAAATGTGACAGCCCCTCGCCTCCAGCACCTCAGCTGCACAATCAGGACGCAGAAGGATTATTAACGAGGGTGCTCCCATTCTGTTTTCAAACCCACATAATACCGGTTAAAAAATAGCCTTGCTGAAAGAATATTATACATCTTTCACACCATACTTGGAGATTTCTGACAGCCAGATCCAAAAAAGTACAACACTCTGTAGTCTATGTCAACCAGAACGACTTTTCTTTACATAGAATCAAGAAGCAGGGCCTGTTTCCCCCAGAGATTCTCCCAGCCTAATATTCCCCAAGTCAAATGTGTCAGGGGAAACTACATCTTGCTGTGGGATTCAGATGTAGTTAATATAAAGAAATGTTACTGTTGCTGTACTTATGGTGGTGACAATCTAAAAAGTTCTCATGACAGCAGAAATGACACTTTTGACATGCTATATATAGAGACAGAAGTGTACAATTTAGAATCTGCAATGGATGGTGACTCAGTCTGCTTGTTCTCACACTTTGTATTGTTTCTTGGCACCACCGTGTGTCTTAAAGCACACACCAGTTCTGCCAGTAACAGACCTCCTTAGCCGATCCTCATTATCACCATGGCACAGAATCAAACCTCCATTCAGTTCTCTCTGCTTTTAAGAAAAGTATCTTTTAAGCTTTACATCAATGTCATGTCAGAAAACTAGGGAGCTCCCTGCTTATGGATTTGCCTTATTGAATGGAAAACAAGTAAACCGATTAGTCAATGCTTATGCAGCAACAAAAGAAAGCTTCTAGCCCTAACATCTACCCCATTGGGCTAATCATTATCCAAGCAAACAATCTTCTGCCTCTGGGGCAGTAACCTTGACTAAATCAGTAACACTCATGTTTTCCATCCCTCTCTACAACCTTCACTCTTCACCAGGAGGGAACAGGAAGGAACTCTTTCAACTTAACTTTCATCAGAAAAGCCATGCATATTCCCTCTTCCATCCTGACTGTTTTTATAGAAATGGAAAAATTTCTGAGTAATGGAAAATATCCTGAGGCCATGATGGTTCAGAAGAACAAAATAAGCAGAAAATGGGTGAAAGACAGAAGGCACTGAGACAAGGTAGGAAAGAAAGAGAATGAGAGGGTCCACAGGAAAAGGGGTCAGTGTCTGGACAGGATGGACATCACTAACTTTCAGAATTTTGTGAAGGCCACAAAACCATTATATAAATGCTGTTTTCTGATGCCTTTTGGATAAGTGAGGGCTCTGCTCTTTATCTTTGGCATCATTACTTTGCTCCAAGGCATTTTCCACTGAAAAGACATTTGTTCTTAATGTTCTATCCTATACTGTATGGTACCACAATTTTTCTACTGTCACCAAGAAGCTTCAGTGTTGGAACATAGAAGCACTTACTTACCTTTTCTTCCCATACCACAAAGTAGACTTGTTATAGGACAGGGAGAGGGGCAGCCCAAACCCCGCAAACCTGCCTATTCTAAATGGGTTCTGCCATCCGCTGCATCAACACAAAACATATGAGACTTTAATGGGAAGGAACTTTAATTAGGAAACAATACAGGAAAGGCAAAAAATCTAGTTTTTAAATCAAGCACCCAAAGTTACCCATCCCCTCGTGGGTAAAAGTCCATCCATATGGGATCGGCCCAGAACAAGGCCCCAAAGCCTGCCACACGTCTAAAGCATCTCCAGTGGGGACCCACAGAAAAGGGTCAGAAACAACCAGACAAGCCCGGAAGGAAAAGAGTAAAATCAACATCAAAATAAAAGCTGCCATTGTCACCTCCCCATGGGTCTCACCCACATCTGTGTCACCCAGTCCACGACCAAAAGACAAGTGCAGTTTCTTGACATGTCTCCTGGCTCCATCCTGCTTCCTTCCTCAGTCTCTTCTGCAGCTTCTCCTCTTCCTGCTCAGCTCCACCCTCCCTGGGTGGGGGCAGGGAACCTGGAACTTCTCCCTTTCCTGGGGACCACCCTGTTACAGACTGAACAACCTTGTGTGTCTGTATACCTGTGTAACCCATATTTCTAAAAACTATTAGCTTGAAAAGAGCTAGTGGAATTTAGATATGTTTTATGTTTTTATAACCATTTATGAAGCTTTTTTGTATTTTATATAATTTTTGTAAAGTTCTTAAAAGTAAAAAAAAAATGCAAAAAAATGCTCATTTTTAAAAATCCCAAGAAGCAGAAAATTATAATAAAGGAAAATTATAAAATACAAAAATAAACTGTGTTACTTTTTAGCATATTATATCCTTTACGCATCTTATGTTAATACGTCATGAACCTTTAGGAATGTGCGTTAGTTAGCTTTGGCTAATATATGCTGTGGTAACAAAAATCTCATGACAGCAGTAGTTAAAGAGCATAAAAGCTTATTTCCCTATTAGAAAACTAAATTGGTACAGTAGAGTGGTATAAAATTCATATATAGAAATCCATTGCATTCTTATATATAATCTAGAAGACAAAGATTTAGAAAACAATCAAATTTACAGCAGCATCAATAAGTATCAAGTGCCTGGGAATAAACCTAACAAAGGAGGTAAAAGATCTACTTAAGACATTGCTAAAAGAAAGAAGACACACCATAATGGAATGACATTCCCTGCTCATGGATTAGAAGAATTAACATTGTTAAAATGACCATTTTACCCAAAGCACTATATAGATTTGATACAATCTCTAACAAAATTTCAAAGGCAGTCTTCAAAGAAATAGAGCTGGTGGTCTTCAAAGAAACAGAACAGACATTACTGAAATTTATAAGGAACCACAAAAGAGGCCAAATAGCCAAAGCAGACTTGACAAAGAGAAGAGTAATGAGGCATCACACTCCCAGGCTTCAGACAGTAACAAAGATATAGTAATGGAAACAGTACATGATGGACTGAAAACACACACACATAACAATGGAATAGAATTGAGAGGCTAGAAATAAACTAACATTTATGCAGACAGGTAATCTATGACAAGAGTCAAGTGTATACAATGGATAAAAAAAAAAAAGCCACTTCAACAAACAAATAGAGTAGGGGAAACTGGACAACCAATGGCAGAAAAATGAAATTAGATCACTATCTCACACAATACACAAAAATCAACTGAAAAATTGATTAAAAGTTGGATAAGACCAAACATAATAAAATACATAGAAGAAAACAGACAAAACTATGTTTCAAGTTGGCTTCAGTGTATCTTTGGGGACTTCACTCTTATAGCAGAAAAAAAAAAAACCAAAAAAAAAAAAAAAAAACCAAAAAAACCCCAAATGGGTCCATATCAACCTAAAGTGCCTCTGCATAGCAAAAGAAACTGTCCTTAAAATGGAAAGACATCCTACTGAATGGGAGAAAGTATTTGCATATCAAACATCTGATAAGGAACTAATATCCAAGATCTACAAAGAAATCATATGACTCAACAAAAAAGAAAAGAAAAACACAATTTAAAAAATGAACAGAAGAGCTCAGTAGACACTTCTCCAAAGAAGATATATAAATGGCCCACAGGCACATGGTAAAACATTCAACATCACTTATCATCAGGGAAATGCAAATCAAAACCACAATGAGATCCCACTTTAGTGAGAATGGTCCATATCAAAAAACCAGAAAGAACAAATGGTGAGGGTGTGGGGACAAAGGAACCCTCATATAGTGTTGGTGGGAATGTAGACTGGTCTAATATCTATGGAAAACAATATCAAGTTTTCTCAAAATATTACATATAGATATACCATATGATCCAGTAATTCTATTCACTCTTTGGTATTTATCCACAGAATGAAAAAAAAAACTAATTTGAAGGGATATATGCTCTCCTGTATTCATTGCAGCCCTACTTACAGTAGCCAAGTTATAGAAACAATCTAAGTGCCCAATTCTACATGAGCAGATCAGAAGATATGGTGTATATACACAATGGAATACTATTCAGCTATAAAAAGTGGTGAACTCTTGCCATTTGCAATAGCATGCATAGAACTGGAGGGAATTATGCAAAGTGAAACAAGTCAGAAGGAGAAAGACAAATACTAGATGATTTCACTCATTTGTGGAATATAGAGAAATAAAAGCAAAGGAACAGTCAAAACTAAACCAAAACTGGGCCTCCCTGGTGGCCCAGGGGTTGAGCGCTGGGTTGCAAAGCTGCCTGCAGCCTCTGCAGCGCTGGTTCCATCCCCGGCTGCTCCCCAGCCACTGGAGGAGGGTCCCAGATGGCACGCAGACCTCTCCTGCCGCCCGCTGCTCCTCTCAGCAGTGTACTTGGTCCTTCTGCCTGCTCTGCTCTCCGCTCTGGCTCTGGTGAATTCTCTCACCCTCTGGCGCTTCTGACTGTACCCAGTGCTTGTATAAATTAATTAATTAATTAATTAATTAATTACAAAAACTAAACCAAAACAAATCCTAGAAATATGACTGTAGAATTGAGTTGACCAGAGTGGGATGTCCAAAATGGGGAGCAAAAAAAGGGAGGAGACCCAATGGTGAAATATTATGGATGCTTTGGTGGTGGTATGGTGTGATAACATTTCTGAGGAAGTATGAACCTATTTCTCTAACTCATATACAATACTGTAAATCCATGTTACTTCAAAAAATGAAAGTAAATAAAAAGCAATAAAATCTATAGCTCTCCCCCAAAGTTTATTTCTTGCCATTGTTACATATCCCAAATGAATCAATGGAGGGCCCTATACCACACATTCACTTAGGGATCCCAGCTTATAGGAGCTCCATCAGAATGGCTTGGTTCCTCAATTTTCAAAGCAAGAGTGGCCAAGATTGGAAAACCTTACAAGGACCTCTAATTGCCTTAGTCTGGAAGTGTCACACCTTCTTTATAAGTTCCTTTGCCCAGAGTGAGTTACATGCCACCTCACTGCAAGAAGGATAGGAAATGAAAGAAGGAGGTGGAATGTTGGGTAGACATCATTGTCTCTGCCATATCATGTCAATAAATATAGATGTAACTCATAATTTTAATTATAAAAATTAAAATTAATTAAAAATATGTTTTTTATATCATCGTTCATTTTTTTAAAAAGATTTATTTATTTATTTATATAAGCACTGAGTATAGTCAGAAGCGTGGGAGGGTGAGAGAATTCACCAGAGCCAGAGCGGGGAACAGAATAGGCAGACTTATGAAATACAGTGCTGAGGGGAGCAGCTGGTGCAGCAGGAGAGGTCTGCACACCATGTGGGACTCTCGCTGGCTGCTGGGAATTGAACTGGTGCTGCAGAGGCTGCAGGCAGCCTTGCACCCCAGGGCTCAGGGCTCAACCGCTGTGCCACCCGGGAGGGGAGGCCCCATTGTTCATTTTTAAACAATGTTTGCTTCCTCCCCCCACACATGCCCCCAGGTGTAGTCCCATAGAATTTCCTTCACCAATGCATCTTTGCACCATCACCTCAGTCCCCTATGCTCCTCCCTCTCTCTTTCTGATCCCTCTCCCTCCTCCTCCCCTGAAGAATGTATCTGGTTTATAATTGTCTGTTTTTATTTTCTTTTGTTGTGTTTTGTATTGTTATTTTTCCATGATGTCTTATTTGTTCCCCTATATTCCTCCTATAAGTGAAACCATCCAATATTTTTCTTTTTCTTTCTAACTTATTTCACTGAGCATAATTCCTTCTAGCTCTATCCATGTTGCTGCGAATGGCATGAGTTTTTTGACTACAGGTTTGTTTTTTTTTAGTGGAAACACCTTAACTTGTCTAATCAACTATAGTTGAACATTTAGTTGCTTTGATTTTTCACTACTCTAAAGTAGGTAAGGTCATTGATATGTTTATCATGTGATCATTGACAAACATCCTTTCTACATCTTTGAGCACTCTCCTAATTGTTTCCTTAGGATTAATTTATATAATTTGAATTGTTAGGCAGAGGCATATACACAATTTAAGACTTTTATACATAATGTCAAAATATCCTCCAGAATGCATGTTTGAATTTATATGGTCACAACAATAATGAATAATGAAGTCATTTTTTTCATAGCTTTACTAGCAATAGTATTCAGCAATAGCATTCATTTCATTTTTAATTTTTTAAATAATAGTTATTTTTATTTTATGTGTTATATTGAAGTACCATTCTTTTATATCCTTGCTAGTGTTTTGAGAGTATAGGATTTCCCCCTCTCAGGTATAATCATTGTAGTACTCCCGCCACTGAAGCAGACCTATTTCTCTATCATAGTCCATTGTGTTCTCCCCTACTCTCCATTCTTCCAATCCTCCCTTCTCCCCTGAAACCTCAGATCTATGGTCAGCTTTCAAGCTGGTTTTGAAGTTTGTCTTTGTCTGACACTTTGTTTTTTCTTTATCCCACATGAGTGACACCATCAATATTTAACTTTCTCCTAGCTTATTTTGCTCCATTTATGTTAACTGTATATGGTATGAATTTATCTGTTTTGATAGATAAGTAGTATTCTACTGTGTATATATACCACATCTTCTTGATCTACTCATTTTGGTTATTGTAAACAGTGCTGCAATAAATATAGAAGTGCAGGTTTCCTTTCAAATTAGTGCTTTTTGTATTTTGGGGGGTAGATGCCTAAGAGTAGTATTGCTAGATTGTATGACAGATCCATTTTCAGTCTTTAGAGAAACACCCACACAGCTTTCCATTGGGGCTGGACCAATCTACATTCCCATCAAGAGTGTACTACGAAGGGAACTTGTTTCTGGTCTTTTTGATGTGGGCCATCCTCACAGGTTTGAAGTGGTATCTCATTGTGGCTTCAGTTTGCATTTGCTGATGTTAAGTGATGATGAACATTTTTTCATGTGCTTATTGATCATCTGTATGTTTTATGTGGAGAAGTGCCTATTTAGCACCTCTGCCCATTTTTTGATTGAATTATTTGTTTGTTTGTTTGTTTTTGTTGATTTGTAGATCTTGGATATCAGACCCTTGTCAGATGTTTGGTCTAAATATTTTCTCCCATTCAGTGGGATGTCTCTTCATTTTAGTCTCATTATGGTCTCTTTCACTGTGTAAAAGCTTGATATAGTCCCAATTATTTATGCTCCCTTTTGTTTTCCAGAGCTACAAATATATCTCTCAATCTTATGTCATGTGTGTTTTGCCTTTGTTTTCTGTTATGTATTTTATGGTTTTATCTCTTATATGCAAGTATTTTATCCATTTTACTTTGATTTTTGTATGTGTTGTAAAATAGGATCTAGTTTCATTCTTTTGTACATAGCTGTCCCATTTTCCCAACACCATGTATTGAAGAGACTTTCCTTGTTCCAGTGTATATTCTTTGTTCCTTTGTCACATATTAGTTGTCCATATATTTGTGGGTTTATTTATGGACTCTTAATTCTATTCCATTGGTCTATGTGTCTGTTATTGTTCCAGGACCATGCTGTTTTAATTATTATGGCTTTATATTATGGTTTGCATTCTGTTAGTGTAAGAACACTGTATTCTCCCTTTTTAGATATAGTATGAATTTTGTACTGTTCCCAGCAAGATGATGATGGGGAGAAAAAGAAGCTTCATTCTTTTGACTTTTATTTGTTTGCTTATTTCACTTATGCTTTTAAATTCTCCATTTTTCTGGGAGAAACAACCAGGATAATTTAGCATTTCAAGAAGTAGACCAGTATAGCAATTTGTATGTATTGATAAAATTAACTAATTTCCTTTTTAAAGAAAAAAACCAATATTTTAAACTATGTATTAAATAATTCCTTTATTTATACATGAAAAGTAAATTCAGTTTATCAAAGATTTGAGGCATCTATTTTATAATCTTGGAAGTTTTGCCAGAAATTCTTTACTGAGATCAAGTAAGATAGTGCCAATATTGAAAAACAAAGTTTACAGATTTTTCTTTAATAATGTTTGGAAATCATCAGTCATTTTTACCCCAACCAATATTTGAAGAATTTTGAGCATGAATTGGATATATGTGTTCAGCTTTTTGGGAACTCCAATAATACATTATAGTCCAGAGGTTGTAATTGATTACATGTATTATAGTATATGGAAATATTATGACCTAATCCTTGATAAGATCATAAAAAATCTTTATCCTATGAAAGGAAAGCTCATTCTATTTAAATCTTCAAAAAGCATATAATGCGGGCCTCCCTGGTGGTACAAGGGGTTAAGACGTGACCTGCCAGCCAGGGAGCTACCCACATGGCACAGCAGACCTTTCCTGTCTCACTCACTGCTCCCCCCAGCAGTGTACTTCTACCTGTTCTGTTTCCCACTCTGTCTCTGGTGAATCCTATCACTCCCCACACCTCTGGCCTATACCCCAGCTTGTGTATGTATAAATAAATAAATCTTTAAAAAAAGCTTTACTATTTAAAAAAAAAGTATATAATACACAGTAAAGTGATACTGAACACACAAAAAAGAAAGTGAACATATTAGATCAGGATCCTTGATAAATGAATGCTAAAGGGGAACAAAAATCTGCCACCCCAAAATATATTATTTGGCAGAAGGTTGATTTCATGGGAAGGGTTCTGAAGACTGTGTGGAGGTTATTTTTGAAAAAGATGTAGACTTCTCCTATAAGGCCATGTAGAGTGTTGGGGGTGGGAGAAGATCTAGTCTGCTTACCTCTTTTCAATGGAGAAGAAAGAACTTAAATCTGCATACCTTTCTACCATCCATCCCTTGTAACCTCCCTAACTGATCCACCTTTTCTCTTTCCCAGAGTCCCCAAAGTTAAAAATATTGAAGAAGGCATCTGAAATCAAGTGAGTCATGCTGGGTAGCTCCCATGTATACATTTGTATATATGTATACATTGAATTTCTTTTTCACTTTTTCTCTCATCAATCTGTCAGATGTTTCTTTGATTATTTGCTAGTCTAGAAGAATTCAGAGGCATATGGGATGATTTCCTTTGGAGTTGATAATCTCAATATGTATTACCAAGTCAACAAAAACATTGTTGGTTTGAAGTGAGAGAGAAAAAGTTTTGGTCTTGTATGCTTTTCCTCACTGATTTCCCATCTCTAATATTTAATTTTACCATTAATTTTATGATGACTTATTTGTAAGCAAGGATAAGGATGTACTATACTCCATTGTTTCTATGGTATACTTTTTCTTGGTTCACATTTTCATACTTATGAAATTGGGATGCATTTTATAGTTGTTAGCTAGGCATCAATTATGAATTTTATTTACTGTCAGCACATGCATAGCAAAGGTTAGAGGATGGGAGCATTTGGAAGAAAGTCTTGGAGACAGCAGAGGAGCACTCTTAGGAAATAGTGTGTCCAGCACTTTTGGTAGCACAGAGAACAATAATGTGTGGAAAAATAACATCCACAGTCCTGCATGCTTGAGGAATTAGACTGAATTGAAAGCTTTAGAAGTACCTTATGCAGTTTATTTACTTATATTTTCCTTTTCATATAGGCTTAAGAGTCTTGAGGAAAATCTATAGATATGAGTGACAAACTCTTCTATCCCAGTTTAATGGCAACATTTTTTTCTTTTACAACTGATGGCACCTTACAATTGATAAAATAGAGTTATAGAGAATCAAATGGGCTGAACTATTGATGACTTGAGAGAGGGATTAAATACTAGAAGAGGTAAAAGTGGAAACAACATTGACATAATTAGAGGGGTTACCTTGGGAAAGAAGGTGAAGGTTTTTGTCTTTTGGAAGGAAAGGAGAAGATGAATTTTCATCTTTGACTATTCCATTGTTCCCTATACGCCACCTCCTACTCATGTTGGTGCAGAAGTTTAAGTCTTTCTATCAGAGGAAGTGATTGTCTTGTTGTTCCTTAATATTAAAGAATGCAAATAATAAAAGTTGGAATTTATTGAATACATTCTAGGCATTATACTAGAGTCTCTGTGTAGGTCAGAGGAATAATTTGAAAATATTATAGGATCCTGTTTGAGGATCCTCGCTTTGGAAAGTTTAAAGGATGTGAGATTTCTGAAAGGTGCTATGAAGGAGGAGGAAGAGAATGAGGAGAAAAAAGGAGAAGGAGAAGACAAAGATGAAAACTTGCAAGTAATGAGATTCTCATGACAGCTTGAGCTGTCCATAGAATCTATGGACATAGAATCTATTATCCATAGAATCTATGGCTCTAATGTTTACCAGAGATATTGGGGCATGCTGATATAAGGACATCTGTGGGAATATCTTCAAGTATGGAATAAAGGAAAAGAGGTCTTGAATAGTCTCTATGGAATATAACAATAAATAACATTTATAGAGCACATATATAGACTGAGCAATATGCTAAAGGCTCACATTCATTCTTTTATTTAGTTACAAAGGAGAAGTTATTGGGAGACAGCACAGTGAAGTGCTATAGAGCATGGGTTCTGGAGGTTTAAATCCTGACTTTGCTATGTAATAAGTATATGCCCCTAACAAGTCAGTTATCCTAATGCTCCCTCTGTTTTGTTATCTGTAAGATAAAGGTAATAGTACCTCCTTCATTATGTTGTAAGGACCAAAGGGATTAATTTTAAAGGTCTTAGAAGAGTGCCATTATTTTTACCTTTTTATATACTAGAAGATCAAGATGGATAAAGGAATATGTGTGATAGTTACTGTGATAGAAATTCATGTTGCAAGAAAGGAAGCTGAGACACAAAGAGATTAGGGTCTATTGATGTAGTTAATTGTAGAACTGGGGCTTGCTCTCAGGACTCTGATACTAAATCCTATACTTCTTCATATGGTTGGCACTCAATTTGCAATGAAAAACAATTGTGAAACAATAAAGTAGACACCTTTGAATAGCATGATTTTTTTTGTGAAATCATTCAGTATGGTGACTTAAATTTTGCAGACTGTTAGAGAATGTGATGAATATGTGGGCTATATTTGTGTGTGTATAAATTTATATTTGTGTATTTTACATGTCTGTTTATGTGTACATGTATATAATTGCAGTATATTACACTTTAGACAAAACACAAAAACCATAATTCATTAAGAGAAAACTAATATGTAAGTATTAAAAATGTCTTCTTGATAAATCACAATGAAATTATGACAGATAAATATTTGCAAACATATAAGATACAATATTAATATTCACAATATATAAAGAACTCCTGTGAATAAATATGACTAAAAAACCCCCAAAATGCATGAAAAGACAATTCACCACATAGGAAATTCAAAGAGCCAATAATTATGAAAACATTTTAGAGCTTAGCAATCATTAAGGGAATTTAAACCAAAGTAGGGACATATCATCCTACATCCATCAGACTGGCAAACAATCTGACAATATAAATATGAAGTATTGGTGAGCATGTAAAGAAAATTATCAGACATTTCTGATGGGATGTAGATTCACGTAATTCCTTTAGAGAACCAACTGATACAACATAGTAAAGATGAAATTGCTCATATCCTACAACCAACAATTCCACCTGGAGGTGTAGACACCCATAGAGTTCTTGCACATGTGAAGAGACGTGTATAAGAACATTCTTCATTATTGTGTATAACAGTGAAAAAGTGAAAATGTCTAATGGGAATGGAAAAATCAAGTATGGCATAATCAGTTATATACTGAAATAGTACATAGCCATTCATTACTAGTGAACACATTAGTTATATATATATTTATATAGGCAACCTAACATATAATGTTGAATGATTAAAAACAAATTGAATAAAGCAGTATCATATTTTTTAAGTATTGATGTACATATAAAATGACCTAGAGGTATATTTAAGATGTAGACATACACAAATCAAATAGTAGTTGCCTCTGCATAGCAAGGCAGGGAGTGGAATGTGATGGGGATGAGTATATACTGTTTCAAATTTACCTGAAATGCTTGATTTTTTTTTTTAAACCTGCAACAGAGTGGTAAGTTATTACCATTTGTTAGTTCAGAATAGTACATGGTGGTGATGGTGTGTGCGTTTATATTTTTATACTGTATTTTAAAAATGTTTCTTCCAAAATATTTATTGCCAAAGGTTTTCAGGAGACCTTTGCAATGGGGAAGATGGTATTATTGAATAAATAATAAGGATATCTGAAGAAGAATTATTGATATAAAATGCTTCCCTCAACTCTGCTACTCCGTCTCATCACTTTCTCTTTTTCAGGATTCTTTCACAACCAAATGCAAATATTAATTTTACAAGTTAATCCCTTGACCCAGTGGCATAGGAACATAGATTTATTTTCCAGATTAGCAGAAAGCATGGCATGATTTCAAGGAAAGGACAAATTAAATAATTTATTTGGGAGTACTCAGATTGTGATAATCCTTATTTGCTTCAGTATGGACACTGTTCAAGACAATTTGTACATTGTAAGATTTGAAACGTAGTGTTTAAGAGGTTGGGGGTAGGAGATGGGAGCAGGCTAGGCTTCACTAGTGGTCTGGTGACACCCTGGTAGGATGAGCTTTTGTGACTGAGGCAGGAGGAATGCACTGCAACTTGAAAAACTAGTGACAGTCCTTGCACTTGAACCAGACATCTGATTTTTTTCTAGAGTTCCTAGGATGACTTGATTTTCCTTTTGTTTTAAGTACTGAGCTGTTGCTCAGCTAATCAGGTGATATTGATTGGTTCTCACTTATTCTTCATGGGATACTGTACTCAGTGGAGTGTATACAAAAGGAATAGAAATAGAAGCCACTTAAAAGCACTACCTAGTAACTATCTGAAATATCTCTCCAGTAACAAAGTTAAGATTTTTATTCGCTTATACATACTCTCCTCCACCATCATAAATCAACAAATAAAATGCCTTCAGAATAAGACTTCTCTGGTGAGCTAAATTTAATCTTATGTTTTGCGGGTAAAATAATTTTCTTCTTCTTTTAAATTAACCTTCTGGAACACAGATCTCTCACTGCTGGTATGTAATGACTTCTGCCCAAATTACCCTCAATTTTAATATATTTTCCACAAAGGCCAACTATGAAATATTTCCAGTTTCTTAATTTCTTCTTTTTGACTTTTTTTTCCTCACAAGAATACATTTCCACAATGACATGTAAATGCTACTTAGGCTCATTTGATACATCACTCAGAAAACCTTTGCAAGCCTTAGTAACATTTTCACTTCTGTTTGCTATTGTGGTGCATGGTGCTGACACGCTTAGAAAGTTTGTGGTCTTTCCCAGCACCTGCTTTTTTCAAATATGCAATTGAATTTTTCACAGTTGAACTCTAACATTTCTCTCCTAACTGAGCGAAGTTTCACAACACATTTGAAATATTTCTGAGGCTGGGCATATGTTCCTGTTTATCCAACACAAAGCTGAGGCCTCTTTGAACTTTCATCTCCTGATAATGTGCCTCATATTTTAACATCATAACACTCTATGATTGGAACTGTTTGGAGTCTTTTGTGCTATCCAAAGAATTTTTTCCTTTTTTCTCGCCTCAATTTTTCTCCTTCCTCGTTTTAACAGCGGTCTAAGGGCTGCAATGGAAGTGTATGTTGGTGGTCAGTGCCAATAAACCTTTGCTGTGTACCCTCTGCTTTCTCAGTAGGGAATTTTCCTAGACTCTATCTTAAACACATTTAAAGTCTTACAAGACCTTCTCATGAATTCTAATACACCAATGTGGGTGTCAGAAACCCAATGTATGCTAAACAGCTTTGTTCCCCAAGTTGAACCCCTTCGTTTGTTTTTTCTCAAATGTGTTACTAGCCCCTTTCCAGCTTCCCTTTCCATTCTATTTCAGATGTGTTGCTTCCCACAGGTCATGAGAAGTTAGCATAACAAAGCTTTATCTCCATTAGGAGCTGGAATGATGTGGGCACAGCTTGGATAGGCTACGACACAAAAATTCATGTGGAATTTCTGTCAGGTTTGACTTTTTATCTTTTCTGTGTTTTTTTTTTTTTTTTTTAAATCTGGCTCAGAAGAACCTGAAAATGACTTTTCTTTGGCTCTTTAACACCTTCTTCACACACCACAAGAATATTATCCAGGATGCGTTTGGCCCCCTATCTGCCATGAAACCTTGGTGAGATATTTCCCTGGAGTTCCTCCAAAGCTGGAGAAGCCCACATGGCATCCTTTTACACTTCTCAGGAAGAAAGGAGGTATTCAAACTACATTTGTTGGCTGTTTTCTTGGTTGGCTCCAAAATACCAGCTTTACTTGAGTACTGGCACCTTATGCTAAGAAAATATTACCTTTTAAGTCCTTCTTTTTAGATAGACTTTGATATATTCTCCACCTCTTTCTTGTCTCCGACTCCTACTCTTACCTTTTCTTATGAAAAAGCATAAGTCTCTCACATGAATTCTGAGGGAACAGACAAAATGATAAAGTGTTTTAAGATATAATGATTATTTGGGTCACACAGAAGCAAAACTTAAGCATTATTGCTCAAAAGATTAAAACCTCCAATTTTAACATTTACATTTACCTCAAGATGAGTTGATTTATTTTCAGTCTAACTTTTTCTGCAGTATTCATTGTTTGAAGTTCTTTGTAAAAAAAAAAAAAATTTACACATTCAAGATGACATCATAGTTATGTTTGTCTCTCCCTGAAAGTTTACTTGAGTGATTGGACAAATGAACTTTTCAGTAGTACTGTTTCTTTGTCTATATTTAAAAAAATATTTTTTTATCTCTTTTATCCATGATTATATTTATAAGGAAGAAAGTAGCAATAAATTAGCTTGTTTAGTATAGACATACTGACTAACTAATTGGCCCATCTGGAATCTATTCAGAACTAAAATACCTGCGGTTCTCATCTCAAGATGGCATAGTTTATATTTTCCAGGATACCCAGTACAGTAGAAAAGTCAAATTCTGTGGAAGTTTTGCCTTTAATTTGCTTGTTTAAAATAATAAAATGTTCCTAACCAAGAGTTATATCAGTTCACCTAACTTAGAAAACTTACATAGGGCCTCCCCGGTGGCGCAGCAGTTGAGCGCTGGGTTGCGAAGCTGCCCGCGGCCTCTGCGGCGCCGGTTCGATCCCCGGCTGCTCCCCGGCCACCGGAGGAGGGTCCCACATGGCGCGCAGACCTCTCCTGCCACCCGCTGCTCCCCTCAGCAGTGTACTTTGGTCCTTCTGCCTGCTCTGCTCCCCGCTCTGGCTCTGGTGAATTCTCTCACCCTCCCGGCTTCTGACTGTGCCCAGTGCATGTATAAACAAACAAACAAAACAAAATAAATAAATAACATGCCTCTATTTAAAAAAAAAGAAAGAAAACTTACATAAATAATTTCTCCAGATATGTGGTCAATGGTCATGGTAGACAGGAATATCTCTTTACTTTCTTCAATTTTCTATGTATTCTGGATTTCTCATAAGTTTTTGAAAAAAATTACTCTGTTTTAAGTGTAGGATTTTAGAAAGACTTATTAGAAGTGAATCAAGGTCTACTGTTCCCTTTTCTGCATAATTGTTTATACACTATTACCAGACTGGTTCTGTTTCTTTTCATTTTTCTCTTTTTTGATTCATTGTAATGCACTTATTTACTCACTCAGCTATTAAATATCTCTGAAATATATAGAAAGTTCAAAACAAAATAGTCTTTTCAGCATCTGACCAGGTTAATTTACATACCTGGTGTATCAAACCATCAAAGGTCCTTGCATTATAGTAAAATAACTTTAAAAAGACACTCACTGTTCACGTCATACTGCATTGCACAAAATTAATAAATATACTGCAGATAAGTGAAAAAGAGGAAGTATTATTTCAAATAATCTTCCTTAAAAATTATTTGAAAGGGAAATACACAAAAGCTGAGAAAGGAGTCAGAATTGAACACCAAGAATGAGACTGAATGAGACTTGTTTTAAGTTAAATATACAGTGCTCAAAAATTATTATTTGTAATTATAAAATGCAAAGTAAATGTCAAAGTGATTTTTCAGAGAAAGTACCAAATGTCCATTATTGTATTTTAGTATCAAGTAGGTGAATCTGAACATTTAAATTTTGTTAATAAAGATGATAAAAGACATTGGAGGGAAGACAGAAAGAAGCAGACATTTGCTAAGGTCTTTATCTTAAACATAAAAGCATTCAAAAGATGAATTCATTGTTTATTTTAGCTTTTACCACTATTCAAATTACAAAAGTAGTTATTATTTATTGTATATTGCTTACAAAACAGCTTCTACTTACTGATTTATATTTTTCCTTTACATATCCTTTATATTTTCCCAGTATTTCTGAAATGAATCAGTTTATATACTCTTATTTCAGCTATTATTTGGATATATTCTGCAAAACAAAATTCTTTTAGTGCTTTCTCTAAAAATATAAAACATTGGATTTTTATTCAATCAGGATTCAATGATCAAAATCAAAATTTAATTTGTACTTTCTTTTCCTCAATAATTTTTCATTGAAGCTGCTAAATACAGGAAAAATATATTAATAAATTAAAAAGGAGAGGGACTAATTTATGGATCAAGGGTGATTGTGTATGTCAATTTTGCTTATGATAATACTGAGACTCACTTAAAGAAAGGGGAGGAAAATTAATCCTACTGGGTGCAAAGCCACCATTTAGCCAGAGGAAGTAGGAGAAGGTCTGGCTATTCCCTACTGAAAGATTTAATCAGAATGTGTAGGAGTGTAGGAGCAAGAGTGATAAGCGATGGATCATCTGCAATCCTATGTTCCTATCTGAGGCCCAACATTGCCTTCTAGAAATGTCTTAATTCCCCTAATTCGGTTTATATCTTTTAAAATTAGTTAGCTTTTTCTAGTCCACATCACATAAGTACTCAGTTGGAGGATAGACTCCCTGAGCTGCTTTTGAGTCATTCTCATACTAAGGACAGGAAGGGAATGAATGTCACCTAGGAAAATATAAAATGAGCCTAATGGAAAGCAATGATTTACCTTTTGCTAAAACAATAATATCATTGGGATTTGAGAAAATATGAGGAAGTCCTTGTAGAAAAAACACAAGTTTCAAGAATCTTAAATAAGCTAACAATTTCATACATATATTGTCATTTTAATAAGGACACTTGAAAGAGAACTGACTTTTCAAAATATGTGAGTTGTATTTTTGTATATAATACACTCTAAAAAATTTAACTTTATTGACATGCTTTAAGCATAACAATGAAATGCTTAAAGATGGAGTGCTTAAAATGAGTTGATCACGTTTGATGTTGCCTCTTCATACTTGAAAGTATTTTGAATTAATGGAGTAGGCAATTTAAAAGTGAATATCTTTATTATTTGTTGAAAAACTATATAAAATATTTCAAAAGAACATTTTGCCCATTTGAGGATCCTGGCATTTTATTACCAAACAATTATAAGAAAAACACAGATTAACTCCATCATATTGATTAATTAATCAACTCAATAATTTTTTTTTTTATCATTGACTATGTTAGGTCCTGGGATACACAATCTGTCCTCATGAAGCTGGCACAACAACTGCAATGAAACAGTCCCCCAAGGTTAACAAGCTACCTCAAAAGGAAATGATTCAAAATAATAGCACTTGTGCTAGATTGATCATAATCACTGATCTTTTTTCTTTTTCTCTGTTCTCTCTTTCCTGTAATATGAATATTACCTTTAAAGTACCATGATTGAGAACAGTGTGCTAAGTGCTTTATAAACATTATCTCATTAATCTTATTGATGCATAACAATCCCTATTTAATCCTTATAGATATTACAGATTAGAAAGATTAAAAAAACATACCTCAGGCACTTATCATAGAGTGATTTGAAACCAGGGTTGGTTTCACTTTGAATGCTCCCAACCACTAAGAGACGTTACAAAATAGGTCATAGAAGAATTATAAAAATCATATTCACCTGGAATATTACATAATATGCTAAAAGATAAAATTTGCCTGGAACTTAAATTTGTAAGTTATGTTTTTCTGCAAGAATGGTAACAATTCTTAATTTTCTTTAAATCATCACAATTTCCAACTGTTCCCTTTTCTTTAAATCATCACAATTTCCAACTGTTTCCTTTCCCATTGACCACCAATGAGTTGAACTGGTGGCTAACTCATTCGTCTTTATTGAAGTTCTTCTTCCCAAACTTGCACAAGGAGTCCAGTAAAATAGTCCACTTAGCTCGGGGTAACCCTGTAGCTTGTTTTGATCATGGTTTGGGTATAGGGATATTTGGAGAGATTGGGAAACTTATAGCCATTACTTTTTGAGGTCTTGCAATCTTTTTGGGATATTGTCAGTAAATAGGGAGTAGGTCTCTTACCCCCTGTGCTGCAAACAGTTGTAAAATGTAAAAACTTGTTGATACATGAAACTACAGTTTCCCCATATCCTCACTAATCTCATGAGAGGTTAAGGTAAACTTATTCAAGACTGATACCCTGTAGGGTGGCTTCTCAAAGGGAAAACTGAGCTTTTACAAAGTTCCAGGGAAACTGACCCATATAGTCCAGGTTTAGAGCCACCAATACTTGTCAATCTCAAGGTATGAACCCCACTTCCTTACCCCAATTGACAATTGGAAGAGCCAGTGCTTCTTTAAGTAGGAAGGCAATTGGGTGAATTCTTTGCTAACTAACCCCTACATGCAACTATTAATGTCAGGCTTAGATTTCATCTACCTCACTCACAAGAAGGGACTTGCATTCTTTCCAACCATGAACAAATTAGCAGCTTGGGAACAAGGGACTGGGAACAAGGTAACAAGGGACTGCTCATCATATGCAATTGAATCCTGGCTTTAAGCCCCTCAGGCAAGGGGTTAGCATTTCCTTATGCTGTGGAATAAAAGCATCACAGCCCCAGGATCTGAGCCCCTTTCCCAGATTCTGGAGTTGGGGGTCTTTTCAATTGCTGTGTGGGGGCCTCCCCCGTGGCCCAGCGGGTTGTGCGCAGTGCTGTGAAGCTGTCCGCAGCCTCTGCAGTGCGGGTTCGATTCCTGGCTGGCCAGGGAGAAACCCACATGGTGCGGCAGACCTCTGCTGTCTTACCCGCTGCTCCCCTCAGCAGTGCTTTCAGTTTCTCTGCCTGTTCTGTTCCCTGCTCTGTCTCTGGTGAATTCTCTCACCCTCCCATGCCTCTGGCCTGTACCCCAGCTATTGTATAAATAAAAAATAAATCTTTAAAAAAAATAAATTGCTGTGTGATACTCAGCCCCCTTGAATACTCCCTAGGAAATACTACTCAAGGAAGCCTGACTTGTGAGGTGTGGCCACTTGAACTTGTTTACACACTATTTGGACATTGTGAAATTAAATTTCTTTCTTTGCCAACTGGAAGGGTATAAAATGATATATAGTGTATTTTATAATCCATTTTATTAATGGACTAAGCCTCATTCCACATGTTTATTAGTCATTTTCTTTTGCTCCTCTGTGATGTTCTTGTTCAGTCTTTGCCATTTTCTTATTCATTTGTAGAAATTTACAAGAAAAGCAATTGTCTATCTTTTATACATGCTGCAAACCTTTTATCCCTATGTTTCTCTTCTAATTTATGGTATCTGTCCTTACAAAACAAAATTATTTCCACTCCTAAATTTCATCCAAGCGTCAAGGCATTTTTTTTTTCTTTTTCAAAAAAACATGTGATCTTATTTATTGTTACTCTTAGAAAATCTAATTTTTTGACTGGTTTCTGACAGAAGATAGAAGCCTCTGTCTCTTGGAAGTGTTCCTGGCATTTCTCTTTGGCTTCCTATTCTCTTGGCCAAAATTTTAACTTATTCTGCAGGCTCTTCATTTTTCTCAGTAAACAGTTTCTTCAGAATAATACTCCGATATTATGTATTGCAGAATAAATAACAGAATCCTGAATCTTAGGCACATAGGTGCTGGGTATCTTTATTATTATTGAGGTCACATTGGTTACATCATTATTTATGTTTTAGAGGTTTATGTTTTATAGGATCTCCCCCTTCAGGTGTTGCTACTACACCACACCCACCACCAGAGCACCCATAGTCCATCCCCATAGTGCTCCTTCCAGACTTTGTTCTCACACCTACCCACTCCGCTCTCCTTCTGGGAGCAGCAGTTCTACAGTCAGATGTCGAGGGTTTGTTGGTAGTTTGGATTTATCTGACCCCCTTTTTCCCTCTATATTTCATATATAAGTGATACTATCTTGTATTTGTCTTTCTCCTTCTGACTAATTTGCTGAGAATCAACCCCTACAGTTTCATCCATGTTGTTGCAAATGGCAAGCGTTTGTATTTTTTTGATAGCTGAGTAGTTTTCTATTGTGTATATATACACCACACCTTCTGGATCCACTCATCTGTCCATGGGTATTTAAGTGTTTCCATAACTTGGCTATGGTAAGTAGTACTGTAATGAACGGAGGAGTGATTATTTCCCTTAGTGGTTTGGTATTCTTTGGGTAGATACCTATAAGGATTGATAGGTCATATAATAGCTCTATTTTTAATAGTTTGAGAAATCTCCATACTGTTTTTCACAGGGGCTGGAGAAGACTTTGTTCCCACTAACAGTGTGAGAAGGTTCCTTTTCTTCTACATCCTCGCTGATGTTGTTACTTCAAAATTCAGTCTGAAGTCAACTAAACATGAATTTCTCATTATGAATAACTACTAATTTCTGAACTTCTGTGCAGAAGTACAATTTTATTTATTTTTCATATTTTATTATAACTTTTTAAATTGAAGTCAGTTGATTTATAGCATTATATAGGTTTCAGGTTCACATCCTCGTAAACTAACATTTGACCTTATGATGGAACAGAGTATTTGAGTATGTGGCAACTCTGGAGAGGACCAGCACTTGTGTAGCCTGTCTTCTTACGTGGTTACCTTAAGTCCCATCTACAGGAATTTCTGTGCAAGTTCACTATATGTTGTCTTTATGAGCCACATCACCATTGCAATTTTATTTCTCAGTAGGCCACTAGGTAGAAAAAAAATCAGCTGTGATTGTAATTTTAATGAAGCAGAATTTACATTGTTTCCAGGCTGTCTGCCAATTTTCTATTTAGGAAAGTTAACCCAGATGCAGTTTAATCAGTTTGCCTTTTTTTAATCACAAAAAAAATCTCTTGTCAAGATCAGATGAAGGGTAATAATACACCCTTAGTGGTTTTGAACATCAGACAAGAGTCAGTCCCTGACTTCAGTGAATAAGAACCAGCTGCCATTTCCCAGAGGCTTGAATGGTCCATTCTTCACTCTTGCCGTGGTCTACTGCACTCATATTCTCTCCTCTTCCTTTTCCAATCGGATTCTTTTGGTTCAGCAAACCCATTAGCAGCCGAGGTGAGGGCTCGACCAAATATGTCAGAAGCAAAATTTGACTTCATTATAGTCACTCTTCCACTTCCATTAAGTTAGGAAATCTTTCATTATGTTACAGGGCAGCATGAGGGGTACCCCAGGAACTCTGACCCTGTCTCTTCTAAACAGATTCTGCCATGCACTGCATCAAAATAAAACATTCTCTAGAGGAAAGGAACTTTAATACAAATAGTGTGCACTAAAGAGAAGAGAAGGAAAAGGAATGGATTAAGTAGTTTCCAAATCAAAGTTACCCATCCCAGACAAACAGAGTTGACCCAAAGCAGGGCCACTGAGGCCTGAAAGCCTGCTACAAGTCTAAGGCACCTCCTGATGGGGACCCATAGAAAAGGGGCAGAAGAGGCCCAGGACAGCTGGGACAGAAGGAGTAAAGTCAAAATCAGGATAAAAGCTGGCATTGTCAGCCTCCCCACAGGCCTCTCACCCACATCTGTTTCAACCAGTCTAAGACCAAGAAGCAAGTGCAACAGAAGCTCCATGTGCCTCCTCTAGGTCTCCTGGCTCCACATCTTTCTTCCTTCCTCTCCTAGTCTCCTCTCCAGCTTTTCCTCCTCCCTGCTTAGCCGCACCCTTCCTTGGGTCTAACCTGGAACCTCCCCTTTCCCTGGGAACGGCTCTGTTAACAATTACATTAAAAATGTCTTGATAAACAGATGAGTTTTATACTCTCACAGAACATTGGGATTGTAGCTACTATTTCACATTTTACATAGCTGATTCAAATAGAACTTACATTTTGTGTTCTATCATGTTTCTGTCAGTTAAAATGTGTGTATGTAAGTGTGTATACAACCACCACAGTATTATGGTATCAGACCTGGATACCAAATGTTTGTGATGAGACCAGGTAATAAGATAAGATTATAGTCCCTGTTCCTAAGTAAATACCTAAGTAAGGCTATAGTGGCATTGATAAACCTAGTACATAGTGCAACATCAAGAAGCAAAATAGCTCATCTCAGTCCTAGAAGTGTTGAGTATTTCCCTGGCAATAAATAAATAAAACACATCTTTTACCATGTAAATGGCCATGTCCATGCTATGTTCCTTTCTTCACCACCAGCCCCTCTCCCTCTCTCTCCCACTTTCTGCACCAGAGTAGGCAATTACATAATGTGTGCATCCTGGCCTGTTGGGGCCTCACATACTTCCCCCCTATTTCCCTTCTTTGTATCAAGAGGCACTAATCTCCATATTTGTGGTTTCCATGCTTTGCTGACTTCAGACTGGATGGTGAAGTTGGTTGAGGGGAGGAATAAACCAGGTTATCCCTGGCTAGCCTCCTTGCAAGGAGCATCTAGAGTCTAGCTCTTGGCTGGCACACCAGCTATGGTTCCAGCTTCCAGGCATTGGGAACACTGCCGTTGCCCTTTATACCTTTAGTCATGGGTGTAGGTGGCTTCCTGTTGTTGTTAACCTGTCCCCTGTTTGGTTTCTCAGCTCTCTCATCACCCATGGAATCAATTTGCTGAATTAAAATCTCTTTAACTACTTAGGTAGTTTCTGTTTCCTGGCTAGCCTCTGATGATACACATCGCTTCCTTACTACATATGAAATAAACTTTCTGATTTTTTTCTTTCCTTTTTTACTATATGCAAAGACTGAAATCGTTCCATTACCCACAGAGAACAAAGCCAAAAATTTAACTGCAAAGGGGAAGCTCAAGAATGTGAAACTTTTTAATTTGTTATGATATATCTGTTGACTTGCTCTATTTAGAATATATTTATTGAAAAAAGAAATCTCCCCATCAAAGATGGTTGTAGTGAAGGAAAAAAGAATTGCTAGTCCAGAAATAAACTCTCGTATTTGCAGCCAATTGATTTTTGACAAATTAGCAAAAGGAAATTTAATGGGTAAAAATATTCCTACAATAATGGTGCTGGGACAGCTGACCACACAGACCACATGACTCTCACGTTGTATTTCTCTTGACTCAGTTCACATATTCCTCTATCCACCCTGTATCCATAAGCTTTGATTTTTCCACTTGAATTTAGTATAGTGATTCATCCAGTGTTGAATTCTACTTACCATTTCCCTGCTGAGAGTTTTTGACCTATGTCTTATGTCAGGGATCTCACATATATTGAATTCTATTACGTAAACCTATAGTCTTATAGGGAGAATTTTTAATAATGTGATTATTTTTATGTTTCATAGTAATTAAAGGATGATGCTGTTATTTAGTGGGCAGAAATGCTAGATGATCCATTATGCATATGTCAACTTTGCACAATAGAGAATTATAATATATGACTTGCAAACATCTCATCAACATTTGTGTAAGGGAAAAATAGTTTACAATTATTTGAAAGCCTAGAAAGTAATTTTATATCACAACAAAGTTTCTTTTTTTCATAGTTAAAATATAAACTAAAATTTCAGGAATACAATACTGTTTAAATCAATGGAATACCCACTATATTTTCTGAGCATTGTTCACCATTTCAAAAAGCCACATCAACAAAACAATACCACTCATTATAAGTGAGCCATCAATATAACATGCCCATGTCAGTTGGCGCAGGTAGTTGCCACATGCAAATATATAACAAAGGAAACTTCAGACTCTTTAAGCAAAATTAAATATTACATTAATGAAGATATATACAAAACACAGGGATCTTATTAAATTTTATCAATAAAGATTTTTTTATTTCATACTACTACAATTATGTATTTAAAATATTTTTGTAAATGACAATGGTAAGAAATCTAGATTTTAAAATTTACATATTGAAATTATTTATTTATTTTAGGGGTTGCCTGTTTTGCCAACGTTATGCGCACGGATCTGTCCCTATCATAGTTTTTCTGTGGTTTCTCTCACTTACTGCTCTTTTTTGCAGCACACCCTCTATCCCCATGGCTTGTCAAATGATATGGTCTCCTGGGTCTTTCTAAGTGCCAGAGACTGATTGTGAGCCTCAATATGTGGAGGAATCCAAAGCAGGAGATATGTTTTCAAAGCTATTTTGTCACTATCCCGTCATAACATTGGGAATTATTTTGACATTACACTTATAAATAAGGCCCAGCTCATTTGTGCTAATATCATACTTCATCATTTTCTCTGTTTCCAAAGTCTGTAATTTGTCTTGGCATGTTATCTTTATTTCATTTAAGATTATTTCCATTTTTCTTATAGACAAATAAGTCTGGTCTGTTAGGACTTATTTTTGTCTTACTGACCACATTTATCTCCACTCTTCATCATTCTGAATTTCTTTACTGAATGGTTTCTGGTCTTAACTCTCTTTAATTCCAATATATTCATTAGCAGTAGGTGCAAGCATCTGTCTATATCACCAAGTTTTATGGGAAAACCTTGCCTAAGCCTCTACATATTGAAATGCATGTTATTTCATTACAAATTACCTTTTTATTTCCCTAGCAGTGCTGTGCTGAGCCACAGTGGAACTGAGCCTCCTTGATGCTAACAAACTGAACTTAAGGACAAGCATTTCTGATCTCTGTCCACATCTTCATTCTCCTAGTTTTCAGTGCAGAGATGTCTGTGAAGTTTGGCTTAATGCAGCAAACAAGAGAATCAATCACTTGGGTTTTCTCTTCTGGATAGAAACACTCCCAGTTTATTTACCATTCCTCACATGACATAATTTTAACTGTTGCAGTATTAGTCACAAGGTGTGTTCAGTTCTAGCTCTTGGATGGTTTTTGAATAAATCCCCTAATACTCTTTGATATTGTCCTCAAGTTTCACTTGAGTTATTTCAATAATTGAAATTTTAGCCTTGTTTCTCTTCCTTCCAATTCTACTTCCACAGGAATCCATTTAACCTGAAATGCCAGTATGATTGTGTAACTCTCCTGCTCAAAGACATTCAATTTATATAATCTGTATATATATTGAAAATATTAAAAAATTATATATAATCACACATATTATATATTTTATATACAAAATTAGTAAAAGTTACATATAATTTGTTTCTATCTAAAGTTTTCAAATTTTACATATATATAAATATATATTATACCTCTTAATGTTTGTCATGTTGCCCCTAAATTAAGTCCAAATTCCTTATCATTGTAATCATTATTTTCTTAATGCTGCTCTTAATAACTTTACCAGTATCATTTCCATCAATCCCCTATACATAGACTTTTCTTATGCTGCATGTTGTTTTGCTACTCCCTAAACACATTCATTTTTATTTCAGCAATCCATTTTCCTGGAATGACCTCTTCATGTCTGTGGGAATCTGCCATCCTTCAAATACACATTCATTCGTGACTTCTTTACTGAACTTTTGCTTTAGCGCCAATCTGATTGACATCTTTCTCTTCTGAATTTTGAAGGCCCTTTTAATTTCTCTCACAGGTTTTATTTGACATCACATACATATTGCCGCACACATATATGCAAACACACACAAATACACACATATATTTTAATTTCCTCTACAAAAATCCAAGTTCCCTAGTGAGTAGCATGGGTGACATTGAATTAATGCGAACTCTGGAGTGAGATCCACTGGGTCTGAATCTGAACTCAACCACTTACTAGCTGAGTGGCTTTGAATATAAAATAATAGTACACTGTCTCTAAGGTGTATTAAGCATGTCTTTTAAGCATGTCTTGTTGTTCTGATGCTTTCTACCTAGAACCTTTTAATACTGGAGACTTAGTTACCTACCCTTCCCAGGAATAGTCACCTTTGAACTGTGAACATGTCTTTCATATGAAAACTGTCAAGTCCAAAGCTTATTTACTCCCCATGTTCACTACCAGGAGCCTAGACTCAAATGCTCTAGGTAGTTCCCTGTCTCAATTACTCTAGTGCCAGGGACCAGGCAATTTAGGACAAGCTCTCCAGAAGCACTTCAACCCCCACTTCCCTGAAATCATTCTAACTAGCCAATCTTAAACCTTCTTACTTGTTCTTTACGTGTTCTTCCCAATGGAAGCCACATTAAAGGCTTTTGCCAACATTTTTTTCTACTCTCTTTGTATCCTGATTGTGTTTGGTACTTCTCTATGTGAGCCTCATAATTTGGCATGTCTTTCCTTCTTGGCAACTATGAATAACTATATTTCAGTGATAGTCATATCATGATCTGTTGGCCTCACCATACCTTAATAATAATAAATCTATTTATTTAAATAATAATAATAAAACCTGTTTATTAAAATATAACAAATGTTGAGAGGGCCCAATGAGTTAATATATTGTTAATATTTGCAAAGCAATAGGTCAATGTCTGATGTATAGTTGGTGCTATATGAGTATTAACTATTACTGAGGACAGTGATGGTATGTCAAGCATCTTTGTGCTCTCCCACAATGCAATGTCTTCATATAATAACCTCTCAGTAAACATGTGATTAATGAATGAATGCAGCTCTTCAAATTACTGCTGTTCTCTCTATGATGTCTTCACTGAGAAAGCAGAAGTAACTTCATTAATAGTTTAGAAAATAGTATAATCAAGAGGAAAATATTAGTACTGATAATTTGAAGGAGAGTTTGAAAGGGAGCTAAATAAAGCTGAAATCAGAGAAATAGACTGCTATAAACAGAGGAGCTAAGAGCTAACAGGAAATAAAGATTTAAAGATGTGGGAGACCACAGAAGGAACCAAAAAGGGGAAACTAAAACAATAGAGAAGTCAAATCCTAAGTTTTTGTTGTTACACCCTAATTACCAACACCCTACTCTGGGTATTCAGGTATGATGATCTATCTGCAGACTTTGATACTGATAAAAAAGGAGGAAAAAAGAGTAGAGCTGTTCAGTGCATGTGCTTAGGGCCAAAGTAAGAACTGCGTGAAATGATTCCATTTTCACTACATGAATTTTCACTTATGAAAAATTAGACTTTTGCAGAAAATATGAATTTGATGAGGACTAAAATTGTGTCATTTCTACCACAGAACAGTAGGTTGTCACAGCACAGAAAATAAATACAAGTGGCAAAATTCCATGTCAGTAATACATCCATAAATCACTAATATAGCCCCTGGCAAAAAATTTGCTGAGCTATATAATGTTAAAGGAAAAAGAACTCTTTAGGAAAAATGACAGACTTTCACCTGTGAGAAGTCAACTGTCAAGGCAGAGGGAAAGAAAAACTTAGAAACTTCTAGAAAAAATGTAAGTTGATTTTGTTAGGCATATATCACATCTTTCTCACCAACAGTGAGAATTTTTTTCTCACAGTTCTAGAAGAGAAAGCAAAGCTGAACTCAGCCAAAGTGTCCTGTATGAAAAAAAAAAAAAATCTGTGTCCATAAGCTTGGAAAAGCACAGTGTTTCATTTTTAATTTTTTTAAGGAAATATGACAAATACAAAAACAGAACAGATGTTATGTCTCCAAGCAACATCATCTTTGACACATCTTGAAGTTTTGTGAAACCTGCTCTATTTTATTTCTAACTTTTTATACCATGAAAAAAGACAAAAATGTTTGATTTTTTTATATTCCCTTGTTAATTCTTTGCTCTTTTTTCTACTACAAAACAAGAAAATACTTTTACTTAAGCTTTCTCAATCTCTAATCAAAGGGCAGTTTAAGTGAAGTTACACATTTTACTTAATTTAACTGTATCACATAATTATTATTTGCAGATTCTGAAGAAGCACCTAAAGAAAACTATGCTAGAGCTAAGTGTATTATGCTATGGTATAAATGTGTTATTGTGTCACCTCTGCAACCCTTTAGGAAAAATTACTGTTTATTTTCAAAAATAAATTTATGGATCACAAAAAGAAAGTATACACAGAAAATTTGCGTCCTTTACCTGGCACAACAAATCAATGCTGTAGTCAACAGCTTTGTTCTTTATTTATTAAGCACTAACATACAACGATGAAATTATTAGACAAAGTAATGATTCTCTATCAATCTTTCTTTAGTTTTATAAAACCCAGTTTTACTCTGTCAGCCTTGTCAATGCTACTGAATATTAATGGGAATAAAGTTAATTGCTGGGTGGAAAAAGGTCTTACTCGAAGTGAAAAGGAAGCACCTTCTTGAAATCTGTCATTTTTGACAAGCCATAATTTATTTCTACTTAGTGATATGTACTGACAGGTTTCAAACCTCATCCTTATCTTTACCAAAAATTCTAATCATTTTCATTTGGAATATTGTTGGATCCTAAGTCTCTGACCACTTTCATCATTTAGAAAGAAATTATCTCATGATAGGTAGTTATATCTTCTTAGTCAAAGAAATTGTGCCTACAATTCTGCCATGTATAGAAGACATGCAAATATATTTATTGTATGTCAGTAACCAATAAGGAAAGAAAAACAATGACTTTCAGAATAAGAAAAGGTTGTGTGTGAACATGGTAACTTGCTAGCACAGCAACATGCAAGTTGAACAATTTCATTCAAAGAAAATGAATAATGAATAATCACTTAAGGTTCATCCTGATTAGATTGTCACCTGATTGGAAACACAACATTCAGTGTGTTAAGAATTTTAAGAAGTTTCCATTAAACTTTAACTAATTATAACTTTAAAACAATACATATTTTACTCTAAATCACTAGCCTTTCCAATGCATTATCAGTCTTCATTCAGTAAAATTTAGGAAGTACATTAACCTTGAAAATAAGCGCTGGCCAGTTTATAAGTCTCCTAGTGAAAAGGACCAAATAAAGTTAAGGTAGTGAGATGAAAATCCTTTCAGTACTGTGTACTTCCCCTTCACATGTCCTTATAGTTGCTTTTTTATGAGAATCTGCATTTATTGTTGGAAATTTTGAGTGACATGTTATTAAAGTTCATTGTGAGCTTTACACAAATAATAAGGAAAGCATTAAAAAGAAAAGAAACAGCTACAGAAAAGGGGTGTTCAATGATATCAACACAGGATTTTGTTTTAGAGATTAGATTATGGGTTTAATGATTTTGGTAATGATTTAATAAATGAAAACCATCTGTCCTCACAATTCAGCCTCTGATATTTAGCCATAGATTCTTCACTATATTCAGCACCTACATCTAACATTTTAGGAGCCTGCTCATTTCCCCTAGGCTGAAAGTAAGTGTCACATGTGACTGGCCGGCAGATTGGGTGGCGTTTATGTTGTGGTTCTTAGTCATCCCAATTTTTTTCCACCACATCCCAGTCACAATGGGGATAAATGAAAAGCAGCTGCTAACAGCCTCACAACAGTTCTGTAATTACTTTCCTGGGCTGGCATTATATGATTTGACAATGGCCTGGGGATGTAACAAATAAGAAAAACCTTGTCATTCAATTTAAAAGGCTTCCTACCAGGGCACATACTCCCCACTTCATCAGAATGACAGTACTCAACTCTGACACAGCCAGTGTGTTTAGTGCTGAGCGATGTAACTGCAGCCAGGTGGTGCCAAGCACAAACAGCCAACTTGCTTTCCTTTTGATACTGCTATTGAATTCAAAGAAGAATCCTAACTTAGGCCAGAGGTCTATCTTAGGTCCTAGAAGCACCAACCTATTTATTCAAAGAAGAAACTCTAATATATTGGGGTATTTTAGCTAAAAGAACAAGTTTTTACAGATGACAATCTCTCTTTGTCAAAGATTTAAAGTTTCTTCGATACCTAACTTATGCCATTACACAGCTCTGCATCATCAAGATCCATCCTATCTTTGAGACATTATTAGGAACTGACTGTAGTGGTTATGGTAGACTAGCTATCATAAAAATTGATCCTAATTATTGATGAATTAAAACTGGTAATGTTATAGAGCAACCCCGATATTAAACGGGTTCCTGGCTGTGGGTCCTCACCCGTGCGCTTTAAAGGGACTTATGAATACTCTACTACAGACACACACAACAGGGTTAATAAAAGGTTTATTTACAAAAGAAAAAAAAATTTAAAAAATGTACAACTCAGGAAAAAAATAGGGAAATAAAGTCTTTAATGCGTCCTACCCGATCCAACGACCTGGAAACCCAAAGTCACTCTCAGAGCTGGCCGGACACTGCGAGCTGGCTGAGATCCCAAAAATGGAGAGACCCCCCAAAGCCCACGTGTCTGCCTTTTGTATCCACCTGGCTGCTTAACCCCACCCTCAGGTCCCAGCCACCTTCCCTTTGGTGGTGATGGGATTTGGAGTTCCCAGTGTCTTTGGCTTTGACCTGGGGTGGGGTTGGAGTCCACAAAGCCTATATGGAATTTGCTTTGGGACATCCTTTTCCCCCTAACAGTAAGATTTTAGTCCTCATTCATGTCATTTGTCCTTAAAGAGTTTGTTGGATGATCTTCTTTTTATTTTTTTAATTGATGTAATACTGGTTTACAACACTGCATATAGTTTAGAGGTACAAGACCACACACTTCAGCTGTATGTTACCACACCACACCCACCACCAAGGTTCACATTGTCCTCCACAACAGTCCTTTGAGCCTCCTCACCACTTTGCTCTTCCCCCTCTCTCTCCTCTGGTGGCCTCAATTCTGCAGTGAGATTTCTAGGGTTTGTTATTGATTTGATTTTATCTGACCCTTTGTTTTGTTTCACTATATTCTACATATAGTAATCTTCCATTTCAATATTGAGAAACACAATCTCCTTCCATCCAATGACTGCATTGTATTTTAAGGTCTCTAAATCCTTTCCCATATCCTCTCCTGACTAGAGGACGAAGGAAGAGAAAAAAATTACAAGTGAAATCTAAGAAGTCTGCCTGGGAAATGCAATATAAAATTTCCATTCTACTCTATTGTCCAGAACAATCCTCATGATCTGACCTAAAATGCTGGGACTGAGAGGTAGAATCTAGAAGTATTCCAAGGAAGAAACAACCTCAGTCCCTGTCACTTTGCATTGCACAATGCGAGGTGGAGGACCATGAATCATCGCAGCTTAGAGTCACTTAAAGATAACCTAGCCAAGACTATTACATTATCTTCCCTAGTATACTTTATACATTTTTCCTTTAGTATCAGTAATGAGGTACATTCTTTGAAGGTACTTTTTAGTGTTATGCTAATTATATTTCAATTAGTGGGATTGCTAGAGGAAAAAGTTTTCCTTCAGAAGCTATTGGTCTGATCTTAAAAACAAAACTAAGCATTAACTCACTCAACAAATATTCATTGAATAGTTCTATGTGTTCTTGGTACTTGAAATATATCAGTGTGCAGACAAAAAAATTCTGTCCTCACGAACTTTCCATTTTAGAGGGGAACTTTATAATAAATATAACAAATGAGCACTTTTTGTATAAATAAGATTGTTAAGTACAAAACAATGAGTACTTAGAAAGGGAGTTGTGGTGGGTAGGATAAACTTAGTTGAGCAAGTAATAATTAGACTTGAAAGAGTAGGAGTCACAAATGCAGTATCTCGAGAAAAAGCATTTTAAGCAGATGAAAAAGCCATTGCTGGGATCCTAAGGGAAGGGCAAGCTTGAGATGTTTGATGAATGTTAATAGGACAGTAGGCTGGTGTGTAGTGAGTGATAGGCAAAATGAGAGGAGAGGCAAGATTTCAAGGGGCTAGTACTTGTAGGGCCTTATGGCCCACTGGAAAAGGCTGACTTTTACCCTGTTTAGGTGGGCAGACATTGGAGTATTTTAAACAGAAGAGAGTGTAATATGAATTAAGTTTTAATAACTTTACTCCGGCTGTTATGTTGAAAATACTGTAGCAAATCAAGGATAGAAACAGGTCAATTAGAATAACATTAAAGTAATAATTCAGGCGAGTGGATTATGAGGATATGTTAGGAAAAATGGATGAATGGCTATATTATGATTATACTTGAAGCTTCTTTATATTTTGGACAATAGACTTTCTGTGTCAACTGGATATGGGGTGTGAGGAAAAGAAGATACAGCAAAGAAAACAATATAATCTTTAGCATAAGTACCTAAAAGGATGGAATTTCCATCATCAGAAATGAAATGGCAAAAAAAAAACAGAACAGATTTGGTGGTGGGATGACTTGAGCTTTGGATATGGTGAGATTGAAATGTCTACTCTGCCCCCAAATATATTGAATTGGTAGTTATATGTGGCTGAAGTACAAGAGAGAGGGTTACACTGGTGATACAAATTTGGTGTCATTAGTACACACAGACACATGCACACACACACACACACATATACACACATACAAAACAGGCCCAAGTTCTGAACTCTGGATACTTAAATATTAAGAAGTTGGAAAAGAATCACCAGCAAAGAAGACTAGAAGGAATAACTAATTAAGGAGACAACAATCAACTTTTATTTATTTATTTATTTAAAAGATTTGTTTATTTATTTATACAAGCACTGGATACAGTCAGAAGTGCAGGAGGCTGAGAGAATTCACGGAACCAGAGCAGGGAGCAGAGCAGGCAGAAGGACCGAAGTACACTGCTGAGGGGAGCAGCGGGCGGCAGGAGAGGTCTGCGCGCCATGCGGGACCCTCCTCCAGTGGCCAAGGAGCAGCCGGGGATCGAACCAGCGCTGCAGAGGCTGCGGGCAGCTTCACAACCCAGCACTCAACCGCTGTGCCACCGGGGAGGCCCATAATCAACTTTTAAAAGAGAAAACATCTTTTAAAATATACAATGTTTTAAAAGTAACAATATCTTATATTGATGGAAATGATTTTTGTTGAGAGTGAAAATAGGAAACTGGGAAAGAATTTGCTGACGTAATGCCTTTTAATAGTCAAGAAGGGATGGGGGGGCCTCCCTGGTGGCTCAGTAACATTGGTTTACAACACTGTATATGGTTCAGAGGAGTAGGTTCACACCTCTTCAGATGTATGTTACCACACCGCACCCTTCACTAAAGCACCCATAATCTTTTACTATAGCCCATGGGCCCCCTCCACACTTTGCTCCTCCTCCCTCTCTGGTAGCATCAATTCTACAGTCAGATTTCAGGGTTTGTTTTGATTTGATTTTATCAGTTCCTCCTTTTTGCTCATCTATTTTTCAGATGAGTGAAATCATCCAGTATTTGTCTGTCTCTCCTGATTTATTTTGCTTAGCATTATACTCTCCAGATTCACTCATGTTGTTGCACATGGCAATAATGTGAATCCATCTTTTTCTATGACTGAGTAGTATAGCATTGTGTATATGTACCACCTCTTCTTTTAGTCAACATTTTATCCATTTATTGATCCGTGCTACTAGGTTGCTATGCTACTAGGTTTACATAATGTTACCATGCTTTTCACAATAACAAATTCCCATTTTGATACATTTACTGCTTTCTAAACTTTAGCCTTCTTTCTGGATCATTTAGTAGACCACAAGGAAGGTGCTCAGGCAACTATAAAATTTGTGTTTTCAAACCTGATGTGACATTCTTCCTTTGTATATTTGAGACAAGTTCAACTGTATCTCTTATACCACTTCTGTCAGGCATTATGGGTGAAGATTGTTCCCCAGAACACAAAATAAATAGTGGGAAAAGGAGCCACTGTAGAACAAGGCATGCATAGTTGGGAGGTAAAATTTTTGGACAATGGTGGATGGAAAAGAGCCATTTATTTATTAAAATGTGCTAGCATTTTAGTTGAATACAGTGGCAGGCAATGGTCTTCTTGCCTATTGCTGCTTCCATCTCTCCTACCTCTAGCTCAGTAGGTATGATATTTAGGCAAGAGTAGGGTAGTCTGTGAAATCAGCAGGTGTGGGTATGGTTTGGAGCTGAGAGCAAAGCCCATGCCCACCAGGTGTTTGCAGTAATATCAGCAACCTTGGTAAGAAATGGATCAGGTAAGCCTGCAGTTTTGCTAACCTGAGCTTGCAATCCTGGTTGCAAGAAGTGGCAGGTTTACAGATCAGCCAGAGATTTAACAAGGAGATCCTGGAGGGGAGAGGGCCATTGTGGAGCTGATAAGTTCTCCACACATCCTAGATTGACTGGGGACTGTTTGCACACACAGAGAGACCCAATAGGGCTGAGAAGAAAATAAAATCTGGAGCAGACATGAAAACTGTCTGAATGTTGAATGCCTGCTTCAAATCACACACAGATCCACTGGCAGAAGGCAAGTTTTATGGGCTCAAGGTGTTTGGACACAATCTCTGGACAGTCACTGTCTGACCACTAAGCTATGTAGGGTGGTCCTTAGAAGTCAGGCTAACAACAACAACAACAAATTTTAAAAATCGTAGTGGTGATATTAGTGGTGACACATAGCAGAGGAAAAGTTCTCTAGAGTACAAAGGAAGAGACGGAGGGAAGAGGAGAAAAAAGAGAATGAAGGATGGAAAGAAAGGAAAAGGGGAGAAAGAAGGAAAGAAAGGGAGAGGGAGAATGCATAAGAATACAGAGAGGGAAGGAGAGAGACAGACAAGCAGTGAGAAAGGTCTGAGGGAGATCAGACCTCAGTGGACACAATTGTGAAAATCAGAATTTTACTTCCTAAAATATCTAATGTTTAAAGAAGAATGTCAAACATGCAAAAAATAGGTACATGTAACCCATATTCAGGGGAGAAAAAGCTGTAAATAAAATCTGACTTTGAGTGAGTTTATATGGCTTTCCCCCAATATGTGCAAGCAGAATGTACCTATTTGGTGTGATTTCATAGATAATTTATTGGAACCATTTATTAAATGGAACAGCTGGGAATGCTGTTCCATTTATTTATATGATATAATTTTGAGCATTCCCAGACCTGAAAAATAACCTACCAAATCAAATCTAATAGGAACATTCTACTTTTAGGTAGTGGAGGAAATCTGTAGTTTGGATTTACCAGATAAAGACTTTAAAGAAGCTATTAAAAATATTTTCAAAGACTGGAAGAAACCATGCACATATAATATACATGTAGGTGGTTAAAAGAAAATAATATGAAAATAATCAGGAACATCAGTAAACAAGCAAACTATTAAAAAGAAATGAGTAGAAATTCTAGGGTTTGAAAAGTAGAATAAGCAATGTAAAAAAATCCCAGAGTGGGGTCCAACAGGATATTTGAGATGACAAAAGAAATAATCAGAAAACACAAAGATAAGTCAATAGAAAAATTCTACTCTGAATAACAAAATTGTAAAAAAGTATCAAGAAAAACGGACAGTCTCAGAGATATGTGCATAGCATATCTCCCCTGCACGCATGCCAAAATACATTGGAAAGGAGTCTGAGAAGAGAGAGAGAAAGAACAAGTATGTGAAGCGATAATGTCCAAAGACCCCATGTGTGATGGAAGAAACAGCCAAAGGTAAAGAATTTCCAAAACAAATAGGATAAAGACAAGGAGATCCTCACCTAAGCACACCACAGCCAACCTGTTGAAAGTCAGATAAACAGAGTAGCTTTTTTGAAATTAACAAGAGGAAAAATGATTCACTATGTACAGGGGAAACAATATGAGTAATAGCTGAATTTTCAGCATAAACAAAAGAAGGCCAGAAGATAATGACTTTATCAAAGTGCTAGAAGAAATGGAAAACTAACTCAACCAAGAAGAAGACTATATCCAAAAATTTCCTAAAATCAATGTGGTGATGGTTTCATAACTCTGAATATACTAAAAATCAATGAAATAAACACTTTCAATGACTGAGTTATATAGCATATGTAGGGGCAGGATGGGCATAGAGCAGGGTATCTATGATCCAAGCAGACGAGATGGGTTAAGCAGAGTCCTGGAGCCCTCAGTAACTTTCTCAGGCTTTTATTGAGCTTTACATGTAGTGTGGCAAACAGGTACAGGGCAGGGGCGCTGGGGTGCCAGGAGGCCAGGAGGTCATGAGGCCTCCAAGCCCCTGGCAAGTCTTTACTCTGATCTTCTCTGGCTTTCTTTCTCCCCTTCTCTCTTGCCTCTCACCTGCTTCCTCTCTCTCCTGGACTATCTTAGTACTCCTACTATGGCTCACAGAAGTAAACAAGATAGTTTGCAACAATGTGACAACTGCAGGTGCCCCATCAGGCAGGGCAATCCTAACTTCGGGAGGGCAGAATAACCTGAAAACCATTTACCCTACAGTATATAAATTATATTGTAATAAAACTATTAAAAACACACACCAAAAATTCTATATAGAGCAAATTTATCCTTCAAAAATGAAGGCAAAGTCATTGTATTTCTGATTAGTGAAGACTGACACAGCCATTGCTGGCATATCTTCCTCAGAAGAAATACTGAAAGTTCTTCAGGCTGTAACATAAACCCACAGGAGGAAATGAACACCAGAAATAGTAAATATAGAAGCAAACAAATATTGTTTCTTTTATTTTCTCTCACTTTCTGTAAAAGACATCCAATTATATGAAAATAAGAACAAATGATGCCAATTCTCAATTTAAAAGGTCACAATAGAGTCCTCATTGACTGACAGCAGTGAAGCAGATTTTGCTATGTCCAGTGCCTGAAAACTTACATTAGCAATCTGCCTTTTTATTTTTTTTAAGATTTATTTATTATACAAAGGCCGGGGTATAGGCCCGACATGGGGGAGGGTGAGAGGATTCACCAGAGACACAAGGGGAACAGAACAGGCAAAGTCACCAAAACACACTGCTGAGGGGAGCAGCAGGCGAGGCAGGAGAGGTCTGCTGCGACATGTGGGTTTCTCCCTGGCTGACCGGGAAACGAACCTGCGCTGCAGAAGCTGCAGACAGCTTCACAGTGCTGCGCTTAACCACCTGCACTTAACCGCTTAACCACCAGGGAGGCCCCAGCATTCTGCCTTCAAAGTCTAGACTCATCACCCAAAGCAAAGAAAGTCAAGGAAAAGATAAACACCTGGAATTACATCAAACTGAAAAGTTTCTGCACAGCAAAATAGACATTAACCAAAACAGAGAGACACCCCACTGATTGGGAAAAAATCTTTGCACTCCAGTCAACTGATAAGGGACTGATCACAAAGATATTCAAAGAACTCACACAACTCAACAAAAACAAACTAAACAATCCAGTCAAGAAATGGGCAGAACTTAAGAGACATTTCTCCAAAGAGGAAATGCAAATGGCCAACAGGATATGAAAAAATATTCAACATCCCTGATAATAAGGGAAATGCAAATTAAAATCACATTGAGATACCACCTTGCACCAGTAAGAATGGCACATACCAAAGACCAAGCAACAACAAATGTTGGCGAGGATGTGGTGAAAAAGGAACTCTCCTACATTGCTGGTGGGAGTGCAAACTGGTCCAACCACTATGGAAAGCTGTGTGGAGATTCCCCAACCTGCTAAAAATGGAGCTACCATACGACCTGATTCCACTACTAGGGATCTACCCAAAGGACACAAAAACATTGATTCAAAAGAACACCTGTACCCCTATGTTTATTGCAGCACTATTTACAATAGATAAAATAACCCAAATGCCCAAAAATAGATGACTGGATTAAGAAGATGTGGCACATATACATAATGGAATATTATTCAGCAATCAAAAAAGATAAACTCATGCCATTCACAACAATGTGGATGGAACTAAAAGGAATTATGCTCAGTGAAATAGGCCAGAAGGAAAAAGAAAATACCGGATGGTTTCACTTATTGCAGGAATATAGTGGAACCCAATAAGACATCAGCATAAAAAAATAATAACAGTATAAAACACAACAAAGCAAAAACAGGCAATTATAAATGAGAGACATCCTGCAGGGGAGGAGGAGGGAGAGGGATCAGAAGGAGGGAGGGAGGAGCACAGGGGACTGAGGTGATGGTGCACGGGTGCATTGGTGAAGGAAACTCTATGGGGACTACACCTGAGGGGGTGGGGAAGCAAATATTGTTTAAAAATGAACAATGATGTAAAAAATTAAAAAAAAGAAATTAAAAAAAGAAAAAAATAAAGTCCTCACTAAGAGAAAATAACAAAGCACAGTAAACAGAAAAGCATATTAACAACTTGCTAGAATTATGTTAATGTATATAAGTATTTGATATGTATATAATTGTCTTATAGATAGCTTACATATAATAATTTACATATATAGGAAATAGTTCAGAAATAGATAGCTTTAATAAATCAGCTTCACATGTTATTCAACATGCATAGCGGCAACTGGAATTACAATTATATTCCTTTTCAGCTAGGATTTGGTAGGAATGATAATAAAAAGCTGCAAAGATGATTAATCTTTCACTTCTAAGTCCTTGGCAATAGTGTGAATGTAAGACCATTTTGCTATTGCTGCCACTTCTCACACCTTTGGAATTTGAGATAATATTGTGGGTACTTGGCTGACTAAGTTTGAGGTAGTTCTCTAGCAGTCAAGATGAATGGGAATTTTTTTTTGCCATAGTCACCAATGTTAGTTTCCACTTAAAAATAGATATCTCAACTTCTCCAGCCCATTTTTACACCAGGATACAGCAATATTTTCATTGGTTCATTTGCCCGTTCAAAAGCTTTCTATGGTTCTTCACTGAACATTTTCAGTATTTCAGTCAAGGCACTCTGTTATCTGATTTTAACCTTGTTTTTGATCTTTTTTTTTTCCAAAATGCTTACAAACTAATTTATTCACAGCAAAGCATCTTTACCAAAAAAATTATTGTTGAAGATAGAGATGAAAAACAGACAAGAGAAGCAAAGAACAGGGAAAAACAAACAAACAAAAACCAGATAGGCACAGAAAAGAATACAGAGTTGATGGGAAGATGGACTGAACAGACTTCACTTGTCTTGGGGACCTTTGTGCTTTGTAACCTTTCATTATGAGAGTAAGTAAAACACACTAACCATAATAAACAAAAGCCTGAATCTTGTGAATGGGAGATCCCCACCCACCAAAAATGTCTCCCCCACTGTCCTAACTTGTATTTAAGGATTCGATCTTAAACCTGTTAAAAGATTATCTCACTTTTGAAGATACTAACAAAAAATATGACATTTGACTATGTTGGGGGGAAATGTGATATAATCAGTTAGGCACTCCTCAATTCCTAATATACATTAGGATCTGAGGAACATTATTGGACCTTTTCCCTGACATTTAGGTATCATGGATAGAGGAGGCTATATTTGCCATTCTCCACTGCTTATGATCTTTTCCACTGTTTTCTATGGAGTTTTAAAGGATTAATCAGGAAAGAGACTTCTACTTCTTCCTGGATTTTCCTCACCTCTGCTTTTTTTGGCTTTAAACACTTTTTTGCTGCCTATGTCAGTAGAACCAGTTTTCCATTATGGACTGACATCATCTCAAACTCATAATGGACCTTGCTTTATTTTCACTTTCTAAAACTGATATTTAATGCTTCTATATTTTTTAAATACCACTGCTAGAAGGTTTTTAAATACCACTGCTAGAAGGTTGACTGTAGTGTTTGTGGCTTGTTGATACAGAACTTATTTTAGGAGTATATATATTAAAATTTCTGGGTTCAGATTATTAGTTCTCATCATGAAGATGCAGAAAAACTACCCTACATGCATAGATAAAAATAACCTCTCGACCATTTTTATGAATTGACCTATCAGATTGGTTTATCGACAACCATTTTCACATAACAGGGTTCTGAAGGGATGGGGTAGGAAGGGAAGATGTTGATAGCAGAGAGTAAGTGGGAAAGATTGGGATCATGAGTGACTTTCCAGCCCTCAGAATCTCATGTCTGGAGACACAGGTGTGGGAAGTGGTGTCTGATGGTGGCAGGGGTGTTGGTGGACAGCCTATAGTAGGATATAATGAGATGGGCCCCCCCGAAAGCTGTAGTAATCTTCTTAAAGTAGGGTAAGTCAAAGAAAAACTCCCTATCTTTTATAGTTTTGCTATGGGATGACCTTATCAATAAAGTTTGATGACAATAATGGTAGCAGGCGGGTGAGTAAACAGTAATTGTAAGCTCAGGTGGGGAGTTGCAACACCTCTTACCCCTCATGAAAAGGTTCTTTCACTTTTTTCCCTCTATGAAGCCAGAAAATTTGACCTATTCAGGGCTTTTCTAACTTTAACAAGTGTGATTTAGTCACACTGTTCTGAATTCTTATTCCTTTCCCTACATCATCTATCACCTTGGTGAGATGAAAAGAACAGAACAGTTAAATGGGAAAGGGTTTATCCTTAACTACTTCCATTCTCCTCTCATCATCAAAGAACTACACACCTTCCTGCCAAACAACAGGCACAAAATGAAGTAGATATGTGCCCCTGGGACATTCTGGATATTAAGGGATAGATTGAGTAAAGATGATTTTGTGGCGGTTATTTGCTTTTTGTTTCTGGGTGTATGTGTTTCTTTCCATGAAAGTTTTATTTTTGTCTGTGCAACAGAAATGTTCCATGTTCCATCAGTAGTCATTAAAATATCTACATGCTAAAAAGAATGTAATAGAGTGTTCATAGGTATTTTATCGTTGAAAATTTGCCTTCGTATCACATTTTAATTTCCTACCTAAGGCACATATGCGATGACATGCACAGGGTGTGGAGCAGTGGTATATCACCAGCATGGTTTAGAACTATATATTTGTAAGAAAAAATATTCTGACCTTCATTGGTATTATTATTGTTTTTCAATTCTCTGAAAGACTGTGTGCCTCCTTAAATCCTACACCTGGGCAGACTGTCCCCCCACACCACCAGCTCTTGCCTTACTACTGGCATTGAAGGAGAGAGGGCAAGACATGCATATTGAGCTCCCAAAAAGAAAATTCATAAGCACCTACATATAATAATGAGTACCTGCAAGCATGAGGCTATATCTCAATAGGGTCTATTGCTGTATGTCTTCTTTAAGCTGTAACCTCTGGCTCTGCTTCTGAAAAATTATGTAAAGTATGGACAAATATGTATTTTAACTCTATTTGCTCTTACGATTTAGTCCACATTTAACACTATTATTTCTACAATATATAATTTGTATAATATATAATTGTATCTTATATATATATATGAAAGATAGAAAGAGGGAGATAAGTATACATGTAGCACTTCGTCCAACATAAATCCACAACCAATAATCATTAACAATTATTATTATATGATATATCCTTTTATTACCGTGAACTGGTTATGATTTTATGTGCTCCATTTCTCATTTTCCAAATCTTCTCACACTTACATACTCACTGGCAGGACAGGCACATGCCAATAAGTAATATCTAACTTGAGGGATCTACTTGCCTTCTCCAGGTTAGAGCTCTTCTAACATTTCAGCAGTCCACTGCTGCTGCTAACGTACTGTGACATTGTCAGTGGCTCACAAAAATCCACTCACTCAGTCTTTCCAACAACCTTATGTGGATGAGGAAACAGATAAGGAAACTGAAACCTAGACAGAAACCCTTTGCTGGAAATCACACTACAAATGACAAAAATAAAGGTCAGAGCGCCCGTGGCTTTGAGCAGCACTCTGCACTGAATCCTATATGTGGGAACATGGCTGTTGTTTGCCTGGAATGTGGCAGCTTAGACCCACATGTTATTAAATACAGTCACTTTACATAATCTTGAAGACAAGTGGATATTAAAAAGTGAGTGTCTCTGTCCTGTCACATGAGTTACAAGTTGCTGTTTAATTGTGAGGATTGCTGATTGCTTCTCTGCCTGGAGGGGAATAACCCCTAATGCATATTTCATTATTCTCAGGTATAAGTAGTACCATTATTTTATATGAAATAGGAGAATAAAAATTCCCCCCTCTTTTTTCCCCCTAAAAACAACCTGTCATTTTTCTAATCATCACTGGGCCTTTTTCTAAGCTTTTACTCTAGTGAGAATTCCTCCAGATTATATCCTCCTCCTTCACCCTCCCCCCACCCCGAGAGAAAAACAAAATAAGAGCAAAACCCTCTTCAGTATTATAAACTAAACTTCAAAAGAAAATCCATCCCCAGAGAGTGCAGTAATACAGTAATATCTTACTTTAGGGATCTATTTGCCTTCTCTAGGCTAGAGCTCTCCTAACATATCAGTTCAGAGTACATTGCTCCTTTTTATGTTACCACCTGCATGGCTCCACGCACCTTTAGTGCCAAGAAGCATGAGAAGATTTTATAACAAGAATAATTGTAATAGGATTTAATCATGTTGTTGGCAGCAAAGGGCCAGAAACCTTAATGATAATGTTACAATAGAGAGTCCTGGAAATGGTATAAGTAGGTAAAATACTGTAAATTGAAGGTGCCCTGCGCCTGTAATGTACACTTTAATAGCCATTCAAAGCCAGGCACCATAAAAATATGTCCAGGTCTATAAGGCATTAAACATTAAGCAAACCTCTGACAAAAATTCAAAACCCCAAAAGATCCTATTTTGTTAAAAACCAATCTGTTAGGAAACCAAATTACAGTGCAATCAACAGTGAAACACAAGAAAAATTATAGTTTACTAATAACTAGATCTTGCTAAATTTTGAACAAGTGAAGCTTCATGACATATTATTTCACCTTTATAAGTGTTATAGGTAGATAGGCCCTCTTTTAGATAGCAAATTAGATACGTATTTATAATCTTTTGCAAAAGCTTTTGGTGACTAAAAGTCTTTGATGAACCTAATATCAGATTGGTCAGGAATCCTCACTTGTAAGTTTTTCAAATGTTCCTTAAGGGCTAGTATGTGCATTAAATAATATTAACAATGTTTATTCCAACCCTTTCTAAAGAATATTGCAAATATTAATTCATCAGTAACCACAATACCCTTTTGAAGTAACATGAAAAATAATATTATTAATACTTCAGCCCTGTATAAAGCTTTCTACCTGAAAATCCCTGAAGGCATCATAAACATTAATAGCATGAACAAAAGTCCTGATTATGCTAGCTGAGTCTCAAACAGAAAAGATTCCTAACTTCATTTTGTAGATGCCGGGATTTAGTCACAAATAGGCTAGGAAAATTGCCTCAGACTGCAGAAGCAGTCACCAGCTGAGCCAGCAGTAGAAATCAATGCTTCTGATTCTCACGTCCTCATTCCAGACACTGTATTTTTTTTTTTCTATAGAAGTAAGAGGCATTTGTTTTTTGGTCTTGAATGTAACATTTTGCATTTACAAAACTATCTAGAACTCCTCGTTGCTTACATCAGTTATCCCCAGCACCTTGTCACCTTAGAAGCAGATTCAATACAAACATTGCATTTAATTGCATATTAGGGTCTTTCTACTAGCCCAGATGGATAATATATATTTTCAGAAACTTCACTCAATTTAGAGCAATCATATAGATGATGTCAATGTGATTTGGAGATGTCATTCTATTCCCCTACATTATGTTTTTCAAATTTCACTGTGGGAACAAATGTCAGCAACTGCTTGGAGATTTGTCCATTCTAGGTGTAGACGCAATTGTAATAACTGATATTTTATCTTCCCAATCATACCTGCCTGTATAGTAGACCTTATAAATGCTCTAATTTTGATGAGATTACAAAGGATTGGATTCCATTTTACTATATATAGCCATGGAACCTTTAAAGAATTTGAAATTCGCTAAAGCAACTGATCAAAAAATAAATTCTAATTCATTAGATGATATCACCAGACAAGAATTTTTCTTATAAGCTGTTGGTAAACATTTACCTTAAACTTGATTTGTGTTAAATCCAGCTTGTACTCTGAGTATCTAATCTCTTTTAGAGATGATAAAAAATCTACTCAAAGCCAACTAACTAATTCCTTTTCCAGTTATAGATCTTGATGACTTTTAGTATTTTTCCCTTTAAGCTGCTTTTATGAAATGATGTGGGAGCTTTTCAGCTTTACTTTTGAGGGAAGATGATGCTTTGCTTCCCTTTCATATTTGTCTGAAAGCTCCTTCGCCATCCAGTCAGCATCTGTGCTGCATGTGAACTTTTCTACAGAATCTCCCAAACAAGGTGAAAAAAAATCATTAGTAGTCCAGATTTCAATCTTCCACACAGCTCAGGTAACAATAAATGAGTAATTTGCCGCCCTTCGCTTTGGCAAGCTGATGCCTAATGATTACCCAGGGACAGGATAATGGTACCATAGTGATTACACTATGTTTTTCTAACCACTTTCAAGGCCTTTGCTTTCAGACCTGCCCTAATGAAAAGAAAGCTCTGAAATTGGGCCAGGTCTTTATTAAAAATGTTCTGACAGGCTCTGCTTAGATAAAATGTATTCACTTCTCAAATTTGAACCTTCTTCAGAGGATTTGGAAGGCACAGACTCCAGAGAAGATATTATTGCTTGAACACTTTAATAATGAGGAAATAGGGTGTTGTTTAATTCCATAAGCCACTGGAAAGATTTATTTAAAGAAGATACAATGATAACCCATCTCTAGACAGTGAACTGGCAAGAGAGAACTGTGTAAGATAAAGAGACAGAAAAATCATAAAAATCTGATCTCTGTTCATGTTACCAAGTTAGTATATGAGTTATGAAAGTTAATTAACATTTTTGAGTTTCTTGGTTACTACTGGCACTCAGTAAAGCTGTCAGTCAATAAAAACAGTCAGTAAAGCTAACCATTTCATAGCTAGAAGAGATTGATAGTTGATAATGATAGATAGATAGGAATACAGATAGAAGTACTATTGACAGGACCCATATCTTTACTTGCAGTTGTGGCTATAATTAGTGAATTTTATTTTATTTTAATTTATTTTAATTTTAAAGATTTATTTATTTATTTATATATACAAGCACTGGGTACAGTCAGAAGTGCGGGAGGGTGAGAGAATTCACCAGAGCCAGAGCGGGGAACAGAACAGGCAGACTGATGAAGTACACTGCCGAGGGAAGCAACAGACACGGCAGGAGAGATCTGCATGCCATGTGGGACCCTCGCCAGAGGCCGGGGATTGAACCGGCACTGCAGAGGCTGCAGGCTGCTTCGCAGTGCAGCGCTCAACCGCTGCGCCCCCCCGGGGAGGCCCATTAGTGAATTTTAAATTTTTATATGTGGGAAAATATGTTGGCAGCATTTAATCAGCTTCCAGTCCATTGTATGCACTGTTGCAGACCTGTCTTTCTGAAACACAGTATTACATGTCACAACCTAGCCTAATGCCTCCCCTATGCCCAGTGTTTTTCAGAGAATGGTTTACTTGATAATAACATGAGAAAATGCAGAGAACTTCTGCCCCCTCTAGATTCAGTGTATGGTATGGGGAGTAGATAGTCGTCCTCAGACTATCCCAGAAGGTCAGGTTGGGAAACCATAGACTACAGTACACATTACAGTACCTTTGGGGAACTAGCAGTCCTTTATTGGAAAATGGCTCTGAGCTATTATAAATAGTCCACATGAGTAAAATAACAAAGGTGCAAAACTACAGGAGACTAAGTAGGTAGAAGGAGGTCTGGATTTAACTTTAGATTTTGGATTCGGTGATATGGAATAAAAACTAGTACAGGGGATATAAAATGAAATACAAGCATATTTATTTATTTTTAAAGAGTTGCATTTCTTTTTTTTTTAAGATTTTTATTTATTTATGCATTCAAGAACTGGGGTACAAGCCAGAGGTGTGGGGGATGAGAGGATTCACCAGAGACAGAGTAGGGAGCAGAACAGGCAGATCTACTGAAATACACTGCTGAGGGGAGCAGCAGGTGAAAAGGAGAGGTCTAACGCTCCATATGGGCAGCTCCCTGGCTGGCTAGGGATTGAACTTGTGCTGCAGAGGCTGCTGACAGCTTTACAGTGCTGTGCTTAACCCCTTGCACCACCAGAGAGGCCCGAAATAAAAACATATTTAAAGGATGAAGTAGAGGGTATATGTATGGGAAAAGTGATGAGGTCAGTGTGTGCTGAGTTTGGGGTACATGCAAAAGAAACAGTTGGCATAATTAGTAATCAGTTAGAATTATAGTTCTGGAGCTCACGAAAAGGTTCTGGGTAAAAAAAATGCTTTGAAAGTCAGCAGTCAGTGGCATAGATGAGGTGACCTAAGGAATTTAACTGAGGATTAAACCTTAAACAATCCAACACTAAAGGCAGACAGGGGGCAAGAAGCAGGGAGTAGGGAGCAGAGGATGAAATAATTAAAAACAAGTCAGAATTGGGCCTCCCCAGTGGCTCAGCGGGTTGAGTGCAGCGCTGTGAAGCTGTCCATAGCCTCTGCAGTGCCAGTTCGATTCCTGGCCCGCCAGGGAGATTCCCACTTGGCGCAGCAGACCTCTCCTGTTTCACTTACTGCTCCCCTCAGCAGTGTATTTAGGTCCTTCTGCCTGTTCTGCTCCCTGCTCTGTCTCTGGTGAATTCTCTTACCCGTCTGGGTGCCTCTGGCTTTACCCAGTGCTTGTATAAATAAATAAATCTTCAAAACAAACAAACAAACAAAAAAAAACAAAAACAAGTCAGGGAATTAGGAGAGAGGTATCCCAGAGTTTTGGGAGGAGGTGAGGGTGATAAGCTCCTATAATCTCCTATATTCTAGAGAGCTCAAGTAAGATAAGTACTCAGATGTCCCACTAGGTTTGATGAAAGCCAATTTATTGATATATGTTGGTAATGAGTTGTACTAGGAATTAATGGGATGGAGGAAATTTAAACTCTAATACACTTTTTTAAGGCAGCTCAGTTGTGAAGGGAAAAAAGGAGGTGTAGTAGTTAAAGATATTTTTTAAGGTGCTAAGAAAAAAGAGCAACTGAGGAGATTGAGAATAAATAGAAGAGGAAGTTGATGGAATGAGAATGGTTGTTAAGGAAATGAGAGAAGGCATTCAGAGCCCAAGTATACTTTTGGCCATGGAAATTAAGAGAAATGTCCCTTCCTCTGAGGTTGAAGGTCAGAAGGCAGGGTAGAGAAAATTTTTTATCTCAGGTGCTTTTGAGAACTTCTTGGGGAAAAGATGAGCAGAACCCAGAGAATCATACTATAATTTGGAGCAGATTTCCTGTAAATTGAGAAAATGAGCTTATGAGATTCTAGGCAAATTAATAATCCACTTACAGTAAAAGATGACGAAAATATAGCAATGCAAATCTTGAGAACTATGTCATTTTTCTTCTATAGTTCTCAGCTGAGGTGTAGATGCAATAGAGTTGTTTGCTGTTGTGGTTTTTTTTTTTTTTTTAGGAGAATATGGCAGAACAAAAAGATTAAGTTGGAATGATGGCATAAAGGTTGGAGGTTGGAATTATGATTCTAAATATTAGACTGGAACTGTAAGCTGTAGAAGGCTGTGGAAATTAAGAGTTGAAGGTCTTGAGATAAGAGATATGAGACCGTGTGATATAAGCCTAAAATTAAGGCTCATTCATTATGTGCTTTTGACATCTGGTAAAGTTGAAAAGGTCTCCAATGGCATAATCACAAACTTCCCCCCAATTCTTTTCTCAGTTTATATTCCCTACTCAAAAAACTCTCCTTATCATGGAGGCCAGGTGCAGTTCCTGCTTCTCTTTTACTAATAAAATTCAGTTCTCTGACATCCCGTAGAATTGTTCAAATGAGTGAATCATATCCTCTCACAGGAATCAGGGGCACACAGCATTTTGATACTGTAAAGGCTGCCTCCCTCTGCTGCTGGGGTTCACACTATTCCCAAATGCCACCTGGTGTGGCCATGTGCAGTGTGGGATATCCTGTTCTCCAGACCTGTGGGTATCATGTGAGGGTTGCATGCCGCAGGAACCCCCTCCCTCAACAACAGGGTGAAAAGGAGGAGATTTAAGCAGCGGAGTGTTCCTTTCACCTGAGCCTTCATGTGGCCCAGCATGATGGCAGGACTTGGATAAGAGGGAAATTGAGAGTAAAGACCAAAATTTTAATAAATGTTAAGAAACATTTTTGTCTTTAAGGCTTAAACTTTAAATACTAAATCAGAGAGAATACCCAGATGACACAAGCCACATGTCTGGAGTCTGAGATTATGAGAAACTGATTAGGATTAGATTCCTAATCCTCAAGCTGAGACATATGGGAGAGTTGTAGAAGACTAAGAAATAGAGGACCCATATTTCCAGAGAAAAATCTATGCCAGGTGTTATACTGGACACTGGTCATGATCCTTCTTCTAAATCTGCCCTAAGTCAAATAAAATAGGTATTATTGTCTCCTTTTTTTTTTTAGAGTTGGTAGCTGAGACCATTGAGATAAGGAAACATAGTCATGTTCTCAGAAAGACAGAAGCTCGACTAGAACACTAATCTGCTAAATCTCACTACTGTGCTACTGTGACTCCTTCATCCCTAACAATGAACATCTTATTTTGAAATTTTATTATGTTCAAAACTCTGTTTCAGAGAGGACATCAATTGATATAAGAATTCCTCGCCATCAAAGAACCTATACTATAACACGAAATAGCATCATCATTCTTCCAAGAGAAGTCTGTGCCAAAAGAATTTTTTTTAAAAATTGATAACACAAGGTCTGGCTTTACTGCATACTGGACTGTAAGTTATTTTCAAACCGAGTGTAATCCCTTTGCTAAACATGAGAAGAGGTATCACTTTTGCCAATGCATATAAAAGCATCTATATTTATTCACCCTTTTGTTTTTGGATCTTTCACCAGTCCATACAACTTTAAGCTGTGTCTGTTTCGGTTATAAGCAGCCTAGCTACAGGCATTGTATGCAGTTCTTAAAGAGCCTTATGATTTTTTTATTATCCCTTTGTGACAGTTTTCTGAGAGTTATGCAAATGTATGCCAAGTGTAGTAGACTGAAATTTCTTCCATTTTATCTCTGTCCAAATAGAAGTTGCCTCATCTGCATATAACAGTTCCCTTTGCAACTCAGTTGTAGTAGAAAATTGGAAGTCGTTTGTATTTGCATTTCCTGTGGATACAGACAAGAGCAGATGCCAATAATGGATGTCATAATTTGCTGCCTTCCCTTTGCTGCCTATAAATCTTTGAATATTTTTCCTACAATAGCAAGTAAAGAGATTCAGCAAGCATAATGGAGAGAGAAGAGTTGTAAATCTCAGCAGTGGTGGTGGATTCCAGCTATGAATATTTCAGAAACAAGACACTCTCTTTAAATGAAACACTAATGGTTTTTAAGCTGCTGCTTGGCCTGATGTGCTTTTGATTTCATTTAATAACCCATAGATTCTGACTGCACAACACTAAATCCTGGTTGGTAGATTCTAGAGACAGTCTTTTCTCCTCTTCTGATTTCAAATGCTGACCTTACTGTGGTGTCAATTCTTGATTACCTGTGCACCACACCAGACATGCACCGTTTGTAATTTAAATCATTTATATTTGGTTTTGAATGACACTCAAATATAAAAAATTCTTTTTCTAGCTCTTTTCTCCCTCTCTCCCACTATCCCAAACTCATCCCCAGATACCTCACATTGAGTCTTTAGTTCCCTAACCCTTTTCCAGTAAGTCACAACTCATCTGAGTGAGTGATAGTGAGTATAAGAAAGGGAACATTTTACTCAAAGTATGAGTATCAAATATACAGACTTCAAAATACAATGTTATAGACCAAGTGCCATTCTGTATATTTTCTCACATCTGTGTCCTGCAAATAATAAATTAGGATAATCCAAAAGTTATCTAAACTCTTTTTCTAACTCGCTTTGGCCTTTTTATATCTATTTTACCCTAAATTCAAACCTTTGCATATTACATTGTTTCAGAAATTCTGGAGCACACATAGCAAGATTACCTTGCTTACAAGTTTTTTTTTTTTAACATCTGCCAAAGTATACAGCCTTTGTATAAGATGTCTATTATTACTCCAGTGAGATGTTTAAATACCTTAATTAGTGCAAATGTTGTAAACTAACCCCAGTATACCTCATTAACTAGCTATATTCAGTAATTCCACTGCCAGAAAGAATTGGCAGGCTATTAGCTTAAAGAAAATAATCCAAAAGAAAAAAAAAGAAACAGAAAGAAAAGAAATTAAATAAAAACTAACAACTAGTAGATGAACTTCTACTGAATTCCGAAGGCTGTTGAAAGCATGTATATTTGATTTTGACCACAAATCCCATCCAAACTTAAACTCAGTGAACTTGTTACCCGAATTATTCTTTACTCTTACCTTGGCTAACCTATTCTTGACCTAATTACCTCTTGTCCTTTCCTTACAAGTAAAGTGTAATCATCATGACAAAATTTTCTAATTCTTCAACAAAGAGTTTCTCATTCCTTCTACAGTAGAGCTATTGGTGCCTAGCCCATATCCCTTTTAGCAGATCAGCATACCTAACACTTAGCTGCTCTGAGTGTTGACTACTAACAGTTCATATATAGATATACTAATCACCTTCCATAGGAACCTCTTCATGCTGAAATGTCTGAAATGTTGTTCTCTGTCCTGGGAACTAGCTGATACGGGGAGACAAAGGCCACCTTCTTGCCTCAAGGTGTTATGACTCAGTGTGCATTCATTGGGAGTTCACCACAATATTGTTGAGTAGACTTATGCTACATATCTGCCTCTCTTTATCCCCTGCCCTATTCTGCTTTCCTCACTAAGTAAAGGTTTCTCATGAGGGAACTCACTTGTTAAATCATTTGCACAAGAAATACTATCTCTGGCTCTGTTTTTAGAAACCCAACCTAAGATAGTTGGTACCAGGAACATTCTTGGAAAGTAATCTCTATGAATGAGTAATTGGAGTTAGATCATTCAGCAGATGGTAACCCTATTACTGTTGAGTAGCAGATTTTTCATCATCCTTGACCTACTGTAGCACTATAATCGCTGAGACTTTCATGTCTGATAATATTGGGTAGATTATGGGTGGATCAGGAACATTGTGGAATGTTCCTGATGCTTTAGAGTTTTAGGATGAATAATAACCATAAAATTGTAGTATGCGGTAGCTGTTGCTGACATTAATGCCTGAAAGAGAGAAAATGATGGATTCAGATTCAATCTCCAAATTAAAGTAAACCATGTTTCCTTCACCATAATTAAAGAAATATATATCTCTTGTTGCCAAAATGTAGACAGAACTCTGACAAGCAGGCACAGGAGTTAATTGTAAGGGTGGCAGAAATTCAAAGAAAGCTGAATTCATAGCCTAGGCCAGTAAATTATATCAGTCAGGGTTCTGATAGGAATAGGCCCAATAGAATGTACTGCCTCTTAGTGGGACTTATCTAGTTACTGTCATGGCTGACTGTCTGACCCGTTAGCCACACACACACACACACACACACACACACACACACACGCACACACACAGCACTGATCCCCAATATAGTAATATCTTCCAAGGAGACTAACCAGGCACTTGGTGGCAAATTGATTAAATTGAGCTCTTTCCACCCTGGAGAGAGAATCTATTTAATCTGATTGCAACGAACTTGTATTCTAGACATGAGTTGCATTTCCTATTCACTGTGCCTCAGCCAGCACCATGATCAACGGTCTGATCTACCAGCATGAAATCCTGTACAATATTGCTGTGAACCAAGATTCATTTTATGGCAAATAGATGTATTGCTGCTACAAATACTGCACCATTCAGAATATGTGAACCTCAAAAAGAGTTGCAATAGCCTCTTGAAGTTGTAACTGTGACTTAAAGATGACACCCTATAAGGATTTGGTGGCAACCACAGGTAGGATGTATGGATCAAGGACTGGGAAGTTAAGAGTAACCCCAATGCCATAACTGATAGCAACCTACTTGGAGAATATATGTTTCCCAGTGCCATATATTTAGGCCTAGTATGTATCTAATATGTATCTAATTAGAATGATTGAATGAAGCCCTTCCACATTAGGGAGGTCTATCTGCTTTATTCATCTATTGGTTTAAATGTGAACCTCATCCAGAAGTACCTCACAGAAACATCCAGAGCAAAGTTGACTAAATATTTGGGTAATACATGGCCCAGTTAAATTAACACATAAAATTCACCATCACAGCAAATATTCCTCAAATAAAAGATCTTAGAACCTATTGTCACTCAAATTTATGTTATTTTTGTTGGGTTTTTAGGTCTCAACTGGTCTATTTTTTCTCCCCAAATTAATCATTGTTATCCGTATTAATGAAGTCAGTGTATTTTTAGATATATCCACTTTTTACCATTTTTTTTGTTCATCTTTACTTCCTCTATCTGATTTTACTGATTCAGTATCCTTTTTCAAGAAGAACATATATTAGAAATTAGTTCATTTATGGCCTATTGATAGCAAATGTAATCTATTTTTATTTTTGAAATGCTGTTTGATGCATTCTTAAATGATATTAAATGATCACAAGTATTTACTTTCAATAGAATTTAATTTTTTCTCAGCTCATTGAAGGTAATTCACTCTCTTCCCCATTTTCATTATTGCTACTGCGAAAACAGCATGTCTAACTGTAGATGGTCGTCCATTCTGTCTCTTGGCTTTGAATTCATTTATTTGCTTTTGAAACTTTAGAGACTATTGGGATTTCTGAAATTTCTTGAATCTGAGAACTGGAATATTCTCCTTCATTCTCCTAATAGACTCTGCACCATTCTCTCTCTATTCACCTTTGAAACTGCTCTCAAGTAATTGCAGCATTTCTCCATTTTACCTCCAGGTCTTTCAACTCTCTTTAATATCATTCCATTTCTCGGTCTCTCTGTTTTGCTATAATAATGTCTTCAAATTTGTCTTTCTATTTATTAACTGTTCATCCATATCTAATCCTTTCTATTTTGATTAATTTTCTTATTTCTGTAAGTATTTATTCTCCCCACTCCTTTCCCCCCTCCCAAAAATAAAGCTGACTGGTCTACGTTTTTCACTACTAATCATCTTGTGTTATGTTCAATAAAAATAACAGGAAACAAAGCTGTTAACTGGAATCAGATAAAAATTAAATGAACATCCTTAAAGCAAGCATAGAAGTGCCTTTTTAATTAATTTAGACAACAGTGGATTTATGCTATATGATGTTCTTGTAACTTAAGATTTTTATAACAGTGAGTTTCAGAAATCTTTATATTAGCCTTAATTAATCTTTTTTTAAATTTATCGCTACATAGTATTCTATCACATGCATTTTGATAGTAATGTATGACTTTCTTTTGGACTTCTGATTTCTTCCTATATTTATTTTAATTAGTTTAACCCTAATTATTTTTCAGAATGTTTCAGTCCCATTATCTGAAGCTCCTGTGATCTTATTCTGCATTTGCTTTTTGTGTGCATGCAATTCTTTGGAGTAGACTTTTTCCCTACCCATATGCCAGGATAATGCTCATTTCACTTTGCCAGTAGATGGATTTTTCCCTTAGTTATCTTTTCCCTGAGGGCATAGCCCTTTGTGTGTCCTAGCTTTATATACGTGTCTGTGAGGGGAGCACTCTCCTGTTTAATCCCCCAACTCAAACAGTTCCAATGTTTTGGTTTTTGGGCTATAATGTTCATTAAATTCCTTTGAATAACAGGACTGATTAATACTCCCTAACCCTCAAGCTGTCAAAGTGTCAGCATCAGTTTACTAATCTGGTTTTCAATTTTCTCTTTGCTTTTAGCCCCTGGGGATTTTACAACTTATTTGTTAGTTTAACTATGCATTTTAAATAATGTCTTATGTTATTATCCCAAACTTATAGGTGCTTGCAGTTGAAGATTTTCAAGGTCTCTAATAATATGTCATATTGCTAATCATGGAAGTCTTACTGTTTTATCACTAAGCCATGGGACTATCTGGGTACCACTTGTCTTTGTAAATTTCTCCCTAGCTCTGAATATCCCTTGTCTGCATATGTTCTCTTTTATATCTAGGTAAAGGTAGGCTAATTTAAGGCTGTAATTTTGACTTGAATATGATCTCCTTGTTTGAATTCCTAAATGAAAGTGGATATGCCTAATGTATAATGCCAAAGATACATCTGGCAGTTATCTTTATGTTTCCTCAACTACCTTTCTTCTCTTACATAATAATGTAATACTGTTTCAATTTCGAGTCTGATATATATTTTACAATTACAGTCAAGTCAATATAAGTTAGTAGAAATAATTGTGACTAGAGTGAAAAAACCTGAATTATAGTTTAAGGTCTACCACCTAATTGTATGACCTTGAGTTAAATTATTCTGTCTCTTACTGCCACTGTTAATCTGTATGAAACCTCCAAGCTCTATGATCTTATAGTTCTAGAGCTTGTTACTTCTAAGAATTTATTTTAGCCATTCAATGTACAGACTCATTGAAAAGCTGGTAGATTTTATCTTTCTAAGTTTTTTAAAATCATAATTCTAAACTTATTCATAAAATTAAATGAGAAGATAGCTCTTTGTGTCTGTTTTCCCCCTATAAATCAGGAAAAAAGAATCATTAGATATGTTATATTAAAATTATTTTATTGAGATTGTCTAAGCACCTGGACCCATAGATGTCTAGATTACATTAAAAACAGGAGCTAACTATAATAAAAATATGTAATTAAGCAACTAAACGTGCTTCACTCTGCAGTCATTTGACATTTCATCTATAGTCTCTGCTTATCCTCCCTTCTCCCACATTTACTCTTATCCCTATTCACACAAAAATTAGCAGAAGTCATTAGTAAAGTTTTCAAAATCCTGGTTTCCTCAGTGCTAAGAGCTATGTGCAATAGTTAGAATTTACATGCATACAGAACACTCCCTTTAATAAAATTGCTGGGAAGGACATTTGTAGTTATTTTTGCTTATGACCTTTTAGTAATTTTAATATTTCAGAGGTGAATTCCTCTTTCCATTTTTCCTACTCAAGTATATATGGGTATATTTTGTAATTTCATCAGTGATTAATGGAATTATTTTGTCTTTACTTTTCCTTAGCAGTAATAAAGGACCTTAACCTATGATATATTGTCTTCAAATAATAGCACTGACAGCATTTTCTTTATTCACTTTCTGGAAGCTTTGAGTTGCTGGTAGGGAAATGTACCTCCCATAGACTTCCAGTAGATGGCAGGTACAGTACTTCAAACCTTTCATAACATAAAAAAAAAAAAAAAAAATCCAATGGCTAAATACATAAATATAGATTGTTACTGTGTTTTAAATTTGAAGAGCAATAAAAAAGTGGGAGTAAAACTTTTGTTTATGGATTGAATATCAGATTGCCATATAAGTATCTTTTTATTTTTGTCATCTCTTAAAATACAAATGCAACAAATGAAAATATGTCTTTATTAGGGAATGCCTGCAATTCGAGATTGAAAATTAAGCATTTCAATGTTGAATAATATAATCACCATGTTATAGATGTTAATTAAAGTGCTTAGTGAACAAAGATACATTTAGCAATTTTTAAATATAAATTTTGGAGTATGACAAACTATTGTTTTACAGCAATTACATTTAATAGGCTTCCATTTACATTTTATTTGCTTAATTTTTTTCAGATTCGTAAATGGCAGAAGTATAAATATAGATAGATAAATACATACATATGTATATGCATACCTGCAAATATTTCTCAACCCATTCCTTTTTTTGTTTGCATAATTAATTCCATAGTGTTTCCTTCAACTTAACTATAAGAATGAAATTCTATAATGTATTTGGAAAGAAATTTCTCTGTGTGCTCTATGGTAAGAAACAAAGAAGATCTCTTAGATTGGCCCCTTGTAGATGAGAAATGAGCACTCAGACTACAAATCACCTGATTAATAAGACAGATGTTTTATCTGAGATAGATGACTGTGAAAGCTGCAGAAAATTCTACTTGCACATTCATATAATAACTTCATTAAAGATATGTCCGGGTGTGTGCATCTAAGTTACCTAGGACTTTAAGAAATATTTTTATTAACTCAGTAAAATATTTTCAGAGGTTTTAAAAGTAGTTTTAATGTCAACTTTTTTTTTTTAAGATTTATTTATCTATTTATATAAGCACTGGGTACAGTCAGAAGCACGGGAGGGTGAGAGAATTAATTCACCAGAGCCAGAGCGGGGAGCAAAGCAGGCAGAAGGACCGAAGTACACTGCTGAGGGTAGCAGCAGGCGTGACAGGAGAGTTCTGTGCGCCATGTGGGTCCCTCCCCAGAGACTGGGGTTCGAACCGGTGCTACAGAGGCTGCAGGCAGCTTCGCAGCAGCCCAGCGCTCAACCGCTGCGCCACCAGGGGAGGCCCAGTGTCAACATATTTTGAGCTACTTATGAGTTCATGTGTTTGAGTTCCATTAGTTTTTTTCATTTCACTTATTTTTAATTGGTTATTTTTATTAAGGTAATATTGGTTTATAATATTTCTTTTCTTTTTAGTGGTGTAAGGTCATATGTTTTCAAATGTGTGTAATACCATGCCCCACCACCAAAACACCATTACACAAATGTTCAATGTGACTTTTCTGAATGAAACTCAACCAAAATTATAGCTACGTGACATTGGGCTATATACTTGGTTTTTTCAACTTAATGCTAAACAGTTTACTTATTTTGTTTATTTTTCTTCCATCTCCTTAAATTGTGAGCAGTTTTTGAAAAATTCAGCTTTTATTGATTACTGAATTTACAATATTTAGAGCAAGGCCAAGCACTTCCTGAATGCTTAGAAAATAATTGTTGAATGATGAATGGATTTACTTTGTAAGGTTGGATCATAGGATAAAAGAGAATAATGAACAATAGTCACTTAATTAATGTTGGATTGCCTCAGGTCCTTTTTCTTTCTCTCCCTTCTACTCTAGAATACTAAAACATTGGCATCATCTCTGACTTTTCTTTCTTCTTCACCACACTTGGCTTCTTAAAGCATAGTCCAAAGGCTAGCAGCTTAAGAATTACTTGGTGGGGGGCGGGGGTGGGGATTACTAGAAATTCAGAATTTTGGCCCTCAGCCCAGAACTACTGTATAAGAATTTGCATTGTAAGAAGATTATCGGGTTTTCCATGGGCAAAATCAAGTTTGGGAAAGATTGACCTAAGTAATCATGTTTCTCTTATATGTACTGGATTTTTTTTTTTTTGCCAATTTTAATCACAGTAAGAGAGAAAATATCTCCCAAATTAGTTCACTTGCCTCTAAACTGTACAGCCTAGCACCTCCAGATTCAATTTTTTAAGCAAATATTTAACCACATTACACCTCTGCTGAAGGATCTCAACTCATTCCTCCTTTTCTTAGTCACAGGAATTCCGAATAATTGGCTCATTCTGCAATTCAAGCCTCTCTCTCACCTGATACCACCCTCTCAACAGTCTCATCTCATATCACAAAATTATTCTGTAGCTGGGTTTCTGCAAATTCTATTGTCATTCATGGCTACTTTGTCCCTTTATATAGAACATGTCACTTTTTTATTTAAGCAAATGCAACATGTTATTCACAAAGAATTACTTTCCAAGGTTTTCCTTATTGTTAGAGTCCACATGGATTTCTCCAACTTTAAGTGCATATATACCACGTAATATTCATCATGGAATAGGCTTCATTATTTTGGACACTTTGTTATAAGGAAAGCCTGGTTTCCCTAATAAGATTTTAAAGTGATTCAAAAGCAGTAATTTGATCTTTCTATTTCTTTAGTATCACTCATAGGTGATTTACAACCTTAAGTGAATATTTATTGATGGGTTCCATTTTAACTAGTCTAGCTTTAGGCGTCTCTGGGTTTCCAATAAAACAAAGCACAGCCAGTTATTTTACACATAGAGAGATATCTAACAGTATCAACGCATAGTTCAGTAGAGCCTCAGGAGGTGTAGGAACTAGAATTGATAACTGAAAGGCAAATCATGCTTGCCAGCATCTTTGAGCATATGTATTTTAGAATCAAAAGAAACTGAGTCCAGCTACTTCCACCCTGATGTCAAAGTCCTGATTAGTCCAGGTTAGATCTTTCTAGTCAACCAATGACAGAAACTGAAATCATAGTTTAGTTGGAGAAGACAAGTACATACACTGCTTTGTGATTAACAATTAACAGTGGGGAAAGAGGAACCAAAGTTAAGAAATTATTCCCAAGTGTGTGCACGATAACCAGCTAAAATGGAATCTTAGCCCATGTCTATATAGGTAAGAAGAGAATAAAGGTTCCCTTCAGGCCAGCAAGTGCAGAAAGCATAATTAGGACAATAGTCTCATCTCTTTTTCTCAAAATCTTTAATTGTAGCTTTGTTTTGTTATCTGATCAAAGAGATGTTTCACTTTCTACTTCATCATAGCTGTAGCAAAATAGATTTCCACGAGTCATCTTACAACTCTACTTCAATTCAGGAAATAATATCTTTTTTTTAAAAAAGATTTATTTATTTACTTATTTATACAAGATTGATTGATTGATTGATTGATTGATTGATACATGCACTGGGTACAGTCAGAAGCACGGGAGGGTGAGAGAATTCACCAGAGCCAGAGCGGGGAGCAGAGCAGGCAGAAGGACTGAAGTACACTGCTGAGGGGAGCAGCGGGTGGCAGGAGAGGTCTGCGCGTCATGTGGGACCCTCCTCCAGTGGCCGGGGAGCAGCTGGGAAACGAACTAGCGCTGCAGAGGCTGCGGGCAGCTTCGCAACCCAGCGCTCAACCGCTGCGCCACCGGGGAGGTCCAGGAAAGAATATCTTTTAAAAACTTCCCAAGAATAAATATCCTTCAGCTCCAGTTAGACTCTCTTATATAGTTCCAATAACCCTGAATGCAAATTTTTCTACTTAAAAAATAAAGGTGGCAGATCTGTTCACAAAAATCATTGTTACAGTGTTTCTATATCAATTAGAGTTTCAAACGGTGAACTCTGTTCTAATGCTTAACACGCACACAAACACAGAGTGACTGGGATCATTGAATCCATGTGAAAAATGAAATGGGTAGAAGTAGCCTAAAATAAGAGTTTACCATTAATTTTTTTCTTTTTTTTTTAAAGATTTATTTATTTAGTTATACAAGCACTGGGGACAGTCAGAAGTGTGGGAGGGTGAGAGAATTTACCAGAGCCAGAGCGAGGAACAGAACAGGCAGACTGACGAAATACACTGCTGAGGGGAGTAGTGGGCGCAGCAGGAGAGGTCTGCGTGCCATGTGGGACCCTCTCCCCGGTGGCCGGGGATCGAACCAGTGCTGCAGAGGCTGCTGACAGCTTCGCAGCCCAGCGCTCAACAACTGCACCACCAGGGGAGGCCCGGGTTTACCATTAATTGAAGAGTAAAATTATGATTTGAATCTGTAGTTGAGAAATGATATTTTGGATCAATGGTATGTTCGAAAATTAGATAATGGTAAAAGATACACAACATTCTAAATGTATAAAACCCAAGGAATTGTTTGTGTTAAATGGATAAACATTATAATATGAAATATCTTGGTAAAACTATTTTAAAAATGATGTAAGAGTAAAAAAACACATGTAAGTAAACTTAAAGCAACAGACACAATGTTGTTTCTATTGGTATTTGGGCACTAGTACATTTAGTACATGTACCTCATCATTTTGATAATATTTTGCAATTGTAAGCAGTTATTGAGTTGGCTTTAGGTTATATTTGAAAAAGGCAAATTATTAAATTAAGCCCACAAATATGGGAAAATCATAGTTGTACCATTGTAATGGATGGTATTAATGAAAAATTCATTTGTAGTAAATGACTAGTAGTTTTCATTAAAGTGCTGCATAAATGAAGCTGACTACAAGGTTGAAGAACAGTAGGCTTTTAGTGTTTGAATATTCGCTTAAAGATCAAATATCAGGGAATATTTAACTAATGCTAAAAACAAGCTCTTTAAGAAGAATCTTATGTAAGATTTTTGTGTATGAACTATCTGGAATGACCAGCTAATTTGGATGTAATTGATCATTCAATTCTTCATTTCATTTAGCTCACATAGTCTCAACTTAGTTTCAGTAACAGCATTTATAGACTAAGCTAAAAAGATCTTAACATTGGCACTTGCTTAATGCTTCAGTGGAGCTCTAACAAAACTGTTATATTGGGTCTCTTTTTGGATCATTAAACAAATCATACAACCTCTAATTCCAGTTTTCATTGTAGGCAAATGAAAAATCTTGCAGACAAATGTAGAAGAAAAAAAGTCACTCACTAGCTTACAAAATGACTTTCAGGCTACAGTATAGATGTGCCTTGCTCTTTTGCTATGTTCTTCAACTCTGTGAACCAATTTTCTATTTTTCATTGTTCATTAGAGAGAATTCTGGGTTTAGTGATTTTCTGTGCTTTCTGGTAACATAGCCCCTAATTGTCACCCACTACCTCCTTCTCAATAGATTCCTCAATGTATTTCCCTCTACTTATCTATCAATTAATATAGTTGTTGATGAGTTTTAAAGTAAATCTTTTCCTAAATGTTTTATCATGACTACCATTAACTAGAGATTCAATATATATGTTAAGTATTTTTCTTTTACTGTAAAATATACATAGAATAAAACACAAAACTATAACCTGTCTAGATTTGATACGTGCTGTTTTGACAACTATGTAATTAAACCCCTATGAAGATATAGAATATTACCATTACTTCAGAAAGATCCCTCATGCCTCTCACATCAATTTCCACCTGACCCCTGACCCCAGAGGCACTGTTAAGATTTTTTCTACCAAAGAAGATCTTCAAAACATTAAAAATAGATTTAACTTATGACACAGTGATTCTACTTCTAGGAATCTACTCAGAGGACATAAAAACACTAGTTCAAGGGCCTCCCCTGGTGGCGCAGCAGTTGAGCGCTGGGCTGCGAGGCTGCCCGCAGCCTCTGCAGCGCCCATTTGTTCCCTGGCTGCTGGTGAGGGTCCCACAAACAAACAAACAAATAAACAAACAAACAAAAACCCACCAGTTCAAAAGAAAATCTGCCCTCCTATGTTTATTGCATCAACATTTACAATAGCTAAGATATGGAAACAACCTAAATGCTCCAAAACAGATAAATGGATCAAGAAGATGTGTGATATATATATATACACACACACACACACAATGGAGCGCTGCTTACTGATGAAAAAAGTAAACTCATGCCATTTGCAGCACATGGATGGAACTGGAAGGGATTGTGAATACTAATGGCAATAAGTCAGAAAGAAAGAAAAACTATCAAATGGTTTCACTTATAGATGGAACACAGGAAAACTGAACAAAGGGTCAGGAAAAAGACAAAACTTGCAAGCTGACGATAGATTTGAGGTGTCAAGCTAGAAAGGGAGAGGGATGGAAAGAGGGGAGGGAAGAGCATGAGGGACTATGGTGACAGTTCATGGGTGCTGTGGTGGTGAGTTATGGGGACTACACCTGAAGGGAGAAATCAAATATTGTGCAAAAACAATGATGTAAGAACATAAGTAAGAAACTGTATTTTCTCCATCGAAGATTTGCTTTGCTTGTTGTAGAAGTTTGTATAAATGAAATCGTATAGTATGTTCTCTTTTGTGAGAAATAAGTTGTATCTTAACAGATGAAAAAGGGCAATTCAGATAACTGTGAGGGAAGAGAAGGGAATTATAAGACTAATTACAATTATAAGACTGATCCAATTATAAGACTAACTACAACCAATATTGCGATTTCCTTGCTTAATTTCACAGAATCTAGACTCTGCTTTTTTTTGTGTGTGTGTGAAATCCTGATTTGGACATCTTGATTACCTAGATATGAAGAATCAGCTGTCAGAATCTTTTAACTTATTGTAATTTCCTTTTTTTTTCTTTCACTCTTTTGATCAGATAAACCCGTTGCCTGGCACTGGAATCTTGATATGACAATCTAGAATCAAATTGCTTTAATGTAACTCTTTTTAAATGCCAGTTGATTCAGGTATCGATACTTACTCCAAAAGAGAATCCAGAGCTTATCTCAGTTCAACCACCTACCAGCATCATCATAACTCCTAACTCCCAATGCCATCATTCTTGATATCATCTTTATACCTTTAGTTGTGAAATCACAACCAACTACTTCTTGACTTCAAGCACAGTTAGTGAAGAAGCATAAAATTTCAGATGTTGAGAATGTTAGCACATAAGAAAAACTACTCAGTCATCTAAAAGAGCTTAGCATTCACAACTATCCAAAACAACTGATCAGACATTTTGTCCTTTGAAAAAGCAGGAGATAGAGAGGCATAAAACACAACTTCCAAGAATTGTAAAAATTAAACTAAATATTACCCCAAATTTGGAGCAAATACTTTGTAATTTGTGCAAGTACATAAAAATACTCTAAGTAATAATAAGATACATTTTAATTTAATTATGAATTTTAAAGGTAAATTTGGAGCACAAAAGTTGCATTGATGTACTTTGTTAGGCATTTGAGAATTTTCTTTTAATTCTTCCGATTATCGTTGTTTGCAAACATATTGCTTGTCTTCTCCCAGTGCAGATTTTATTCACCATCATAATATTCAACAGTCATCCAAAGTATGCACATAATACCCAGTTAATTTTGGGGGATTCTTCTTTTTCATTCAATAAACTATTTTAGGCCTTCAAACTAGTAACAAAATTCCCTTCACCCTCTGACTACTCATCTTTGCAATACAATCCAGCAGTCAAGATTTCCCCAGACAGATTCACTCTATCATTGTGAAAAGGAAAATGCCCAAGTCTGCAGGAATCACTGCAAGAATAGCAATCATCACAGACATTTAGCTGTATTTCTGCTGTTACAAATGGTATGACCTTGGATGACCCAATATATTTCTTTGGGCCTAGGGTTGCTTGCTTTTAAAAGGAAGAACAATGTGGGTCAGCCATAAATAAAAATGTCAACAAAAATTTAAAAGTTTTTTTTAAGATACATTAAAACAAGTTATTTTTAAGTGCAATTTTGAAATTCATATTTCATCTAGACCCTCTGGACACACATTCATGCCGCTGTGTCTTACTCAGTGTGTCTGAGATTTAATGTGTACTGATCAGGAGGGTTTTTCAGAGTTCTTTTGTTTGTAAGGGTTAGAGTTTTCTTTAGTAAGTTTTTAATAGTCTTATTAGTTAATTTAAATATATATTACTTATCAAAGGGATATTGTTTTTCATTTGTTCATAAAGACATTATATTGATATTATAAATTTGGATTTAATTTTTTAAAAAAGATTTATTTATTTATGCATACAAGAACTGGGGTACAGGCCAGAGGTGTGGGGAGTAGGTGAGAGGATTCACCAGAGACAGAGTGGGGAACAGAACAGGCAGATCAACTGAAGTACACTGCTGAGGGGAGCAGCTGGTAGGTAAGTCAGGAGAGGTCTGCTGTGCCATGTGGATTGCTCCTTGGCTTGCCAGGAATCAAACTTGTGCTGCAGTGACTGTGGATTGCTTCATAGGTTGCCTCTTAACACTTGTGCCACCAGGGAAGCCCCTGGACTTAATTTCTGAGTTATTACTACTCGACGTAAGATTATCCTATAATGAGGTTCCCCTATTACATGCTTAGGGGAACTTTTTTTTATGATATTTACTTTTAATTCCTGTCCTAGTTTTTCCTCCCTTCTATTGTTTCCATTAAGACAGACATTAATTTTTGTAACCTCAGAAAAGGGGTCTGAATGGTTTTAGGGAATAGATTAAATATCTGGGAGAGGAACATGAGAAAAATATGCCCAGAGAATAAAGAAAAGTTCCCTTGCATGAGAGAGATGGGAGGAGGAAAAGACTACTTTGGATGACTTTCTGAGAGTTTGACCAGGCCCCTAGGCTACCTGTCACAAGGAGTCTCTGATTCCTAGCATGGCACAGAATCTGAAGGGATTTTCTAATCTTGTGACACAGGGTATCTTTGCTGAGTAGATCAGTGTGCATCATAGCAGTAACCTGTGTGTCCTTCTCTTGTGCCTTGTTGCATATCACCTATAGGGACATAACAACCCTGGACATGATTGTGACTATTGCTAGCATGTATAAGTACAGCTCAATGTGACAGAGCTTAGAGAGAAGTTTCATTTCTTGAACTTTTGAGTTTGTGTTTAGAGGTGTATTAACTATTACATTCTGTTCTGCTATAGCAGAATATTCTATTTCCTAAAATGTGTTTTTAGGTATAGATGGGGATTCCTTTTTACATAGTTCTGTGGAATGTTGTACAAATTATTAACAATGGTTGTTTTTATTGTTCATGAAACCGTGCTATTAGGTGATCAGTACTGGAATTGGCCTGGGGTCTAGAGAATCGGAAATTCGGAGATAGCCAGCTACCGGGACCAGCCACAATTTTCAAAGACATGCTAAGTGGCAGACCCTGGTGAAATGGACTTCTCTCTCCAAAAATTACCAATTCTCACAAATGATTGGACTCCAAAGTTGACCTCAATAGGCAGATGATATTGGGGTTTTAGTTTTGTAGGGGACTGCCACATCACAGCACAGAGACGCACAGTCTTCAGAGGAACAGAGTGAAGTTCCCACCTTCCAGTCAGCACAAAGATACAGCTGAGTCTTGGACAGCCTCCAAAGCCAGAGGCTGCTGGGAGTGTGTCCCTCAGAAGAGGTTTCTACTGAAGTCACCCCCTGTTTCAGTCAAGATGATGAACATAAGCTAGAACAGAAGCAATATCCACTTGCTAAAGCAATCTATTAAACAGAATATTGGTGCTTTCCTTCCATCTTCTGACCCCTCAGGGGCAAAAACAGACACTGTTATAAGGAAGGAAGGTAGAAAGTGTAGAAACACACATATCTTTTTTATTTTTTTTTCATGTTTAAAGGCATTTGGGGAGACATTGAATGAAACAAACTAAGTTTCTCTTGTAAGTACAAACTAAGTTGCACTTGCTTCATGGGTATTTAATAATATGAATCCCGAGAAAGAGAATATTATGTACAATGTACCCAAATTAATTAAACCACCTCTTTATTTCATAGCATGATGTAAAGGTCTAGTATACTGCTGAATACTATTTGAGAAATGTTAACTTATTTGTACACAGCAGCAGGGGTGTGGGGCTGGTGGAAAACGTGGGAAATACCCAAGTTCATTCCAACTTAGTGCTTAAATTACACCTCCATTTCTTTAAAAAATAATTAGGCAAGTATTTTTCTCTTCACAGCTGAAATGGTGGTAAATATCAAAAGGTGGAAAGTTCTTTCTTCTGTATATAGGCTATAAATGTTTTGACTCTTCAGTGGGTTATCAAGTGTTTAAATGACCCTGTTTTCCAGAACAAAACATTCTGGAGAAAATATTTCTTTCTGAGCATTTGGCTGCTGTAGAACAAGATAAACTGGTTTTATTGAAAGAGAAAAAGGTAACTTTAATTAGGAAGTAAACATGTTATCCAAAAATTAAATACACCTATCAAAAACTATCTTCTGAACTTCTGAACTTTAATTTTACAAATGTATTCACATTTCTCTTTACTTTCCTAAGTAAATAAAAACCCTTGACTCTTCCTACTCCCTCCATAAATCATACTTACCAAAATGTTTTCTGGCATAGTCAATCATTCACACACACATATTTTTGTGTCTTTTTTTTTCTCTAAAAATACATCTGAGGTCATTTTTTACCATGAGATACTGCCTAAATAAGAATCAGTTGTGTACTAGCCTGAAAAAAAACAAACAAAGAATTAAAAGTTACAACTCATGATTGAGTTCCTAAGATGAATGAGTTCATCAGTGTAAAGCCACCTTTTATTTTGTCTTTGTTTAACTTACGTACACTTGAGTTAAGATATCTGAACCACCACTTTTTTGGGAAAAACTTGGAATCAAACTTCAGCATTTAATTTGTTCTCATTTCCTGAACTTTTGGCATCAATTCAAAATGAAATTCCATATGCAAAGCACACTTTTCAATTGCTTATACCTTACCTTACTCATCCCCAAATTTGTGCATCACAAAACTCTTCTCGTGAAAGGATTCACTGTTGAAAAGAAAAGTCTGACACAGCCAATGTCAAATTAGTTGTTATCAGTGTCTGACATGTGATGTCTGAGAAATATCAATGCACTTTTAGTTAAGTAGGATTAGGAATATCAACAGCTGTCAAGAATGATCAACAGGCCATAATGTAGACATGGTGCGTCTTCACCTCTGGTTTTTAGGTGAAGTGGAAGAATGTGCAATACAATGTATAACTGTCTAGTGTCACATTTTGTTTTGAGGATAACCTTCAGCACCTTCCATATTTAGCCACTGTATCCCTCTAGATAGTCTCAACTTCTGAGCCATCATAATAAACAGATATTTTTCAATTAATGGCAAAGGGCAGCATTTCAAACATTCCTCCCACTGTTCTCACTCACACTATAAATATGCAAAAGCCCTGATCCAGTGATGTGGATAAAGATGGGAAAATGTTACACACCTTGTTTATCAATTGTTCTTATGCTTTTGTCTTCTAATTTTTATAGTTACCTGTAACAATTACTCAAGTTGCCTAGTAGTTAAAAGATAAAATACCTGAAAGACAAAACACTAAAAAGATAATTAAGACCCATGTTGAATTTTTACCCCAGCTAAGATGGATTTTTATTGATAATTTCAAAGAGACAATGTCAAAATGGCATGTAACAAGTGGACACATTGAGCCAATCCCAAAATGTTAGATGACATTGTAAGATATGAAATGTGTTGAGATTTCACCATTTTTGACAGACTTGAAAATATATATACTTGACGTACATATTTGGAAAATGGCCGTTTCATATGGTTCAATCTAATAACAAAGTTTATATACCTTGTCTAAGCTTGCTTTCTGCAGCCCTTTCTGACCCCCAAGGTCTGTGTAATTTAAGAAATTCCTGTAATTGCAGGCCTACCCGGCGGCGCAGTGGTTGATCGCTGGGCTGCGAAGCTGCCCGCAGCCTTTGCAGCACCCATTCGATCCCCAGTCCTCCAGCGAGGGTCTCACATTGCTCGCAGACCTCTCCTGCTGCGCCCACTCTCCCCTCAGCAGTGTATTTCATCAGTCTGCCTGTTCTTTTCCCCGCTCTGGATCTGGTGAATTCTCTCACCCTCCTGCGCTTCTGACTGTACCCAGTGCTTGTATAAATAAATAAATCTTAAAAAAAAAAAAGAAATTCCTGTAATTGCTAGACCTAGTCAATACTGAGCTATGTTTACAAAGGTAATAATGACATCTACTATATAGAGTGCATATTACATACAAGGAATTTTATATTATTAATCTTATTTAATTGCTACAAGCAAAACATTGGCAAATCCATTTTGCCAGTAAAGCTTAAGGAGATAAATATTTTGCCATATTCACAGTGTGGAGAGTATGGTGTTGGTGCTCTTTCACTTACTTTTGCCTGACTCACAGTCATATGACCCTTGTCATGATCATATAAATTTATTATAGTTTGATTCCATCTTTCTAAAAGACAATCTGTTTCACTGTTTTCAAGCTTTTCACCTAAGAATAAAAATAACTACTTTCAGGCCTCCTTGGTGGCATAAGGGGTTAAGGCTCTGCACAATGAAGCTATCAGCAGCCACTGCAGCATGAGTTTGATCCCTGGCCAGGTAGCTAACCCACATAGCGCAGCAGACCTCTCCTGTCTTGCAGGCTGCTCCCCTCAACAGTGTATTTCAGTAGATCTGCCTGTTCTGCTCCCCACTGTGTCTTTGGTGAATCCTCTCACCACCCCACACCTCTGGCCTACACCCCAGCTCTTGTATAAATAAATAAATAAATAAATAAATAAAATCTTTAAAAAAACTACTTTCTAATTCACTGCTATATATGTTAGTAGGGAATAAAACGATGATATACATGATTTCAAATTAAAACTAATAGTTGCAAAAGTTAGTTGACTTAACAAAAAAGTAATAGAAAGTGAGAACAGTTTAAATGTGTCCCTTTCCTGCCAGGTTTTCTCTAACCCTGGTTAAATTAGCACTTGCAGTTGTTCAAATAGTTAATAACCTTCTTTTTTTTTAAAGATTTTTTTGTACAGACTTTGATAAATCTAACCGTTTAATAGGTTTTAAAGAATGACTGTCTTTGTCGATTGTAGCCAGGTGTGTACACCTTTGAGGTTTGCCCTTTTCTTCACAATGAATAAAGTACTTTACAGAATCAGCCAAGGATGCTTCTGTGAGTCTTGCTGACTTGACCAAGTGTAATCTATCAGAAAGTACACATCACTTTATGAAAACACCTGAGAAGGAAACACATAGTGGCTCAGTGAACATGTCAATCAAATATACACATACTTTATTACTTACTGATTTTCTGGTAATCTTAACATATTATTTCAGGAGGCATTTGTTCAAAATGTCCACTATCACTCATTCCTCTGTAGAATTTTGAGAGTTATGCAAGACATTTGTATTTGTAGTGAAATGACAATGAAACTGAATTTAATTTCAATCGTTGGCATGCCTGTGCTGCCTATCTTAGTTAAGTCATCATTCCCATATTTCATCAATTGTAAAGTGCACTCTCCCACCTCATTTTAACATTTCTGAAATAAGGATATATTTCATAATGATGACATTTGGTAATTGTTGGCTCAGGGCACAGTTATGATATAAATTTCATTACTGATACATACATGAACATTTTAAGTATCCCTGTTAATATATCTAGACAATGGCAATTTCTTGACCTTTTAGTCAAGAAAAATTTCAGCGATCACTTGAAGGCTTATAAATCCTAGACATTGTCTCAAAGCCTTCCTTTGACTACTTCTTGTAAGATCAACAAAGTGTCAGCATCAAAGCTTTCAACTTCAAAGAAAACCTCACAAACAATAGTGGAGAACTCTTATTTGCACAGAGGACAATATTGTATGGGAAAAAATGAATTTTTGACAATTCTGAGCAGAAAATTACTTGTAAGAGTTAGATTCTGAATGTGAAACATTTTAAGAATGCGTCAACCGATTTATTCTGCTTATGCTTTCCTTTTCAGAAGGATAAAATATGATTTTTAAAATTTCCATCTAAATAAATCTAACATTCTAAGGGGGGGAAGAACACATGTCACTTTAAATAGATTTTTGTTTCTTTCTTAGTGATAGATAAAATAATGGTGCATTTTACAATCAAAGTTAACATAAAGTAATAATAATCTAAGCTAAAGATGATCAGAGGCTTCTGCAAGTTCTTCATTCCTTGGATGCCATTAAGTCTAAGAGTTTGTCAGTGCTGCTTCTGAAATGCAATTTCAATCTTACCATCCTTCCTCATGCCCTCGTTTCTTCCCAAATTATGATCACCATAATTTCTTCCCAGATGGTTATAATAACCTCTTGCAGATTGCATTGTCTTGGTTTTCTTACCAGAATTCAATCTTCTCTACAACAGAGTGATCCTCGTCAATGACAATTACATTCAGGTCCCTGCTCAGGTTGAAAATTCTTTTTTTTTTTTTGAATTTTTTATTTTATATATTTTTACATCGTTTTCCTTTTTTGTACAGTGTATGCATTTTCATCTTGTTTACAGTCCCGATACAATTCCCACCCCCCTTGTTTTGATGCTACTCCCTTCTCTCCTCCTCCCCAGTAGTGTGTCTCTGGTTTATAGTTGCTTGTCGATTTTGATTTTTACTTTATTATAATTAGTCTTTTTCCTGGTCCCTTATTTAGGTTTTCTAAATTCCTGCTATGAGTGAGACCATCCAGTATTTTTCTTTTTCTTTCTGGCTTATTTCACTGAGCATGAAAATTCTTAATAGCTCCCCATTTCCTAAAGCATGGTTAATAAAGGTACTGTAAGCATGTTCTCAAACCAAATGCCCATGGCTAATCAATGAAGGTTCTTTCTCTCTTTGGCTTATATGCTCAGTGAGAGCATAGTTTGTGTTTACCTTGTCAGTCAATAAATTCAAATCCACAGCATATCACTTTCACATAGTATAGTCTCAGTAAACTTTAGGTGAATGAATAAATGAGCCAAATGTGATTCATAATCTATCTTACTACCAAAATCCAGGTAATAACTATCTTTTAGAGTTGGCACTTAATAATCTCAAATTACCAAGATGAGGTCCTAAACACTTTAAAATAACAATCAAAGTCATTGAGTCTGTCCTTTATGTTCTTTTAGTGTCACCACTTGTCCCTATCCGTCATGCTCTGTTTTACTTCAACCTAGAGACCATTTGACATTTCTGGAATAATCTTGCCAAAATTTTTAACCACTTCCCCTGTGCTGCCCTCATATTGCCAACTTAACATTATTACACAAGTTAATTATTTGTGTTTGTCCTCTAGAAAGTGAGCTCTTGAAGGAATTATGCCAGTCATATTTTATGTCCTGCATACTTAGCATCGTTTCTACCAGAAAAATGTGCTGAAATGAAATGTTTATAAAAGACTGTATTTGCATTAGGGCTGCCATAACAAATCACACACTAGGTGGCTAAAAACAACAGAAATGTATTCTCTTAAATTCTGGAGACCAGAAATCTGAGTCAAGGCTGTACTGTGTTCTTTGCAAAGAGTCAAGAGAAGAATCCTTTCTTGTTTTAACAACTTTTGGTGGTATATGAGATTGAGCTTAGGCATTCCTAGCAGGTTGTACTGAATCGAATAATGTGTAGTTCAGAATCCTGTGGCATGTATTCTTACTGCCTTGCCACTTCTTTCTTTTCTGTCTCATTTCTACATGCTGACACATGCCAGAAAGTAGATAGCCACTACCTTACAGTCTCATTTAGAGGTGACCCTGAAAGACAGTGGCTAACAGGGATCCTTCAAAAGAACAGAACATCTGGATATCTACTTAGCAGTGAATGAGAGATGCCCTGATATGCAGATCTATGTAAATTCAAGAGTAGCTAGCAAGTTTATTAGTTTATTGGAGGAATGGTAGGGAAGAATGGGAAAAGACATCTGGATGAGCTCTTTATAACTGAATAAATAAAGCTTTTGATAAATCCAAAAGGAAGATGACCTAACCCATGGTCAGTTATTTTTTATCCAAGTCACTTTTAATTTTTGTTGAATCAGCCCACAAACAAAATGGCAAGGGGCAGTCAGGATTGGAGGCCTTGCATGGACACAACAATATGGCCTTCCTTTACTAAGGCTGAACACTAGATTTTTTTTTTAAAGATTTATTTATTTTTATACAAGAACCCAGGTAGAGGCCAGATGTGCGGGAGGGTGAGAGGTTTCACCAGAGACAGAGCGGGGAACAGAACAGGTAGACTGAACAAAATACACTGCTGAGGGGAGCAGAGGGTGAGACAGGAGAGGTCTGGCTGGCCATGTGGGAATCTCCACAGTTGGCAGGGATCAAACCGGCACTGCAGAGGCTGCAGACAGCTTCACAGCACTGCGCTCAACTGCCTGCACCACCAGGGAGGCCCTAGATACTCTATTTCTGACCCTAAACAGTCTCTCAAGTCATCCCTGAACTTCATCTCATCCCTGGAAGAAAGGCTTACCTCTGTAGCAAGGAAGACAAACTTTGTCCTTGCAAGTCTGTCCTTGGAAGACAAACTTTGGCTACTTTATGGTCATCTTCTCCTCTTTTCCACAATTTCCTTAAAGTTTTATTGTATACATATTATAGCTATATGGAATTGGTTTTCTAATCATTTCACCTTTTATATAGAAGATGAAAATTCACATCTCTTCTTAAAAGAAGGGAATGTTAGAGGAAATGATAGCTCTCTGTTGGATTGCCATTTTTTAAGGTTATTTGACTTAATGCTATTAATAGTTGCAAAATTCTAAAAATTGAAAAATAAAAATATCAGCATTGACCTGGACCTTGAAGGTGTTCCAAATGTTCCTCTTAGCTTTCTAAAACTCATATTCTGTGTAAATTATAATGCCTTTATTAACTTACAAAACTGTAGATTTGGAAACACCACCTTAGGCATAATCTAGATGATTGGTTTCATTTATAAGTAGGCAACCTTGATTTCAGGTGGATACACTGTCACCAGACCCCAGAGTTAGGATTTATTTATTTATTTATACAAGCACTGGGTACAGTCAGAAGTGTGGGAGAGTGAGAGAATTCACCAGGGCCAGAGTGGGGAACAGAATAGGCAGACTGACGAAATACACTGCTGAGGGGAGCAGCGGGCATGGCAGGAGAGGTCTGTTGCACCATGTGGGACCCTTGCCTGGCAGCCAGGGATCGAACTGGCGCTTCAGAGGCTGCAGGTAGCTTCGCAGCCCAGCGCTCAACTGCTGTGGCACTAGGGGAGGCCCTGATTTTATTTCTTTTTAAAGATTTATTTATTTATGTATACAAGAGCTAGGGTGTAGACCAGAGGTGTTGGGGGTGATAGGATTTACCATAAAGCGTGGGGAGCAGAGCAGGTGGATTGACTGAAATACACTGCTGAGGGGAGCAGCGGGTAAGACAGGAGAGGTCTGCTGTGCCACGTGGGTTGCTCCTGGCCTGCGGGTGATCGATCTTGTGCTGCAGTGGCTGGTGACAGCTTGATAGCGCTGTCTTTAACCCCTGCACCACCAGGGAGGCCTCCACTCAGATATTTTAAAGAACAAACCAATTACTCCAAATAGTCAACAACAAAAAAAATTGATAACAAAAAGGAAGTACCAGATCTCTACTGGAGAAGTGAACCTGCAATTTTCCATGGTCATAAACACATTTGAACATCTTTTTTCTTTCTCTTTTCTTGTAAATGTGTTGATGTGGAAGCAGACTCTGGTGCCTCTGCCCTTCAGAATTCAGTTTCTATCACATGAACAGAAATATGCATGAAATCTCTGATAGATGGGCACAGTTTATTCATTTGTTTTTTAAGAAATTAGAATATTAATTTGACAGGGCTGGGGATATTATGCAATCTCTCATTTTGCCTATTGAATCCCAGCTATATAGTGTTGCTAGCATTGTATAAGTTTATCTTTGATCTTCTTGTTAAAGTTTAACGATCTAGAAAAACAGACAAATGATTAGTGAAAAGGTAGATATTTGAATCTAACAGTAGAAATTTCAGGCCAACTTCCTCTCTTTGAACGCAATTTGTTAGCTCTAACTTCTTCAGTTTCAATTTCCTTATTTAGGTTTCCACAAGTTAGTCATCATTTAGAGTCTGCATTTTTACTTTGTAAGAAGGTCCTATGATCCCTTTAAATTTAGGTTGTTTGAGCTGTGAAAATGCTTATAAAAATAAACATGCTTTGTTTAATCTGTTCTAGTTGTCTGAAAACTGCACCCGATTCATGCTTTTGTTTTGTTCATTGTCTTTGCCTTTGTTTATTTTTCAGATGGAGTAAGCCTGTGATTTCTAGTCTAAATTCCTTATAATGAGCTCAAGATCATTTTAACTTTTTCCACTATATTCTGTCTTCCTCAGTTCACAAGATATCTTTTGGGATATTTAGAGAATGAAAATTTAAAGATTTTATTTTGAATTATTTGACAACATATTATAACTAAATTATTATTTCACTGCTCTCAGTCAAAAACTCAGAAAAGTTTAATTTATATTGTGTGTCTATTTGAACAATATAAACTTCATTTTGTATACTTTTATTGAATCCCTTTATCTCTTAATTCTCCACTAAAATAAGTTAATGAATTCATTAAATCACAGTTGTTTTCCTATTTTGTTGACTTAGCATCAGCAATACAGTCTAGCTTTCAGAAGGACTATCTTGATTACTACTTGGTACCAGGTAGCCTATTAATTATAAATGGAAAATCCTCCTGATTTAATAAGAATATTTGCTTCTAATGACTTTATGTCCATTTAAATTAAAAATTCAGTGCTATTAATTTTTCTAAAAGTAATTGAGTAATTTAGATTAAAAAAAACTTTCCTTCTATGACCTCCTATGACCATATGGCTTCAATTCTATCTTCTTTTATGAAATACATTGGATTATTAATATTTATCTTAAATTGTTAAAATTGTAATTTTTAAACTTAGCTTTCTTATCTAATATAAAAACATATAAAAATGATTCTAATATTAGCATGTGCAAATTTGAAAAATATGGCAATAGGGAATAAGCTGCTCACTCCAATAACTGAGGGCCCAGTGCATGTAGGACCTGGTGCTGATTATAATTTCATTAATGGGCCTCCCTGGTGGCACAGCGGGTTGAGCACTGCATTGTGAAGCTGTCTGCAGCCTCTGCAGTGCGGGTTCGATTCCCAGACAGGGAGAAACCCACATGGCCTGGCAGACATCTCCTGCCTAGCCCGCTGCTCCCCTCAGCAGTATCCTCGGTCCATCTGCCTATTCTGCTCTGTCTCTGTCTCTCACCCTCTAGTGCCTCTGACTGTACCCTATCTCTTGTATAAACAAATCTTTAAAAAAAAGATCCATCACCTTCTTTTAAGAAATAATAATTTCATTAATATATGACTCATCAGTGTATGTATTTCCATTTTCAATGTTGACATGTGTGAGCAGCAGGTCTGTGCTTCTATAAATGCTTTTGCTCATTACACTATCATCATAGGAAAAACATTAAATCTTATCTACAAAAACACATGCACATAAACTGACATTTGAGACAGTGATTTTAAGCAGCTATCATACATAGACAAAAAAAAAGTGCTTTAATTACAGGGTCTGAGATTAAGAAAATATATTAAGAATAAAATCTTCTACAGATCACCAATTGTACCACTGACTGCTCATTGAGGTTTGTTTTTTACCCTCCTAATGGTAATTCTCTTAAATTATTTTTACAACTCAGAGGCTAATTCTGTGGCAGAGAATATGTCATGATCATCCATGGAAGTCATGCCCATGGCTAGAAATCAAAAGCAAAAGTAAAGTTGTCAGACTACACCAGAAATTAGGCTAACAAAATTAACATGGCATCAATTAATTTCATCATAAAATGTGGGGCATTTTTTTCCCCTTTGGGAAAATTTAGCAAAAAAAGGTGAACCTTATTTCTAATATAGGAATGCTGAAGGGTGAAATTTGCCAGTTGACTCCAGAGACTTATTGGACAGATTTTTGTGAAAAGTACACATCCTTAGTTATCTCAAAGCATGTATTTGGGAATTGTATACTACCCCAATCTCTTTGGTGTTCTCTAGAATATTGCCTGATGCATATTCCCCATTCTTGGTTATTTTTAACCTATCCTGCTCTACAAGCTTCTTTGTCTCTTTTATGCCAGGTCTCCCTCATTCTGAAAATATCTGCTCTCAACCAATGTCTTTCTCTGTTTTATTGCTGCTCTTTTTTCATTACCTTCACCAAGCAGCCTTAATGAGAGATAGTCTACATAGGTTGATTGCATTTTCTCAGCATTTATTCTTTCATATTCTCCTTACAATTTTGGTTCTACTTCTAATACTTTGCTGAAAATTGCTCTCATGAGGTCACTAAGAAGGTTGGGAAGGGCCACTGTGTTGAAGGCTGTTGAAAAGTGAGATAAGAATTCTAATTGATATAGACCGCCAAATGAAGCAATTAGGAGAAAGGGCAATCAAGACTTTCCATTTTGGCATTTTTGGCTGTTATGAAACACATCTATACCCAAAATAAGGAAACATTTTTAGCATTCCAAAATGTATGCCCTCTAAGGAGAGGCTATAAATCAAGACTGTTACCTAAAAGTTAAGGCAACACAGACATTCTGAGATATTCAAGAAACCTGAAAATAGAAATGTCATCTATTTTAAGGAAAAATATCACATTGCAATGTACATAATTAATATATGAAGCAAAATTAAAACTCAAGAATAAGGAAGTTGTGGGCCTCCCCTGGTGGTGCAGGCGGTTGAGCGCAGCGCTGTGAAGCTGTCCCGCAGCCACTGCAGTGCCGGTTCAATCCCTGCTGGCCGGCAAGGGTCCCACATGGCATGTCAGACCTCTCCTGCTGTGCCTGCTGCTCCCCTCAGCAGTGTATTTTGTCAGTCTGCCTGTTCTATTCCCCACTCTGTCTCTGGTGAATCCTCTCACCCTTCCCACGCATCTGGCCTGTACCCCCATTCTTGTATAAATAAATAAATAAATCTTTAAAAAAAAGAATAAGGAAGTTGTAAGAATTTATATAGAATGACAAGCAATGAAACAAGGTAGAAAAATAAAACTAAAGTCTAAAACTTGAAAACAACCCCCTGAAAGTTGACCATAGATTTGAGGCAGCTAGGAGAGGGGGCGGGGTGATTCAGGGTGAAAGCACAATGGACTATGGGAGGTCTGTGGCTGCTTTGGTGTTGGGAGACCTATGATGACCACACTGCAGGGGAGAAATCCTATACTGTCAAAAATTAATAAAGATGGAAAACGTTGTGGCACTTCATTAAAAAATAATTTAAAAATAAAAATAAACAAAGCTAAGTCTAAATGATTCAAAATTTCATTACAAACTTCAAATTAAAATGAATATTACATGGCAATCCTGGTAAAATAGAGATCATGTTTAATAACATTATTTAAGAAATAATAGTACTAATATTTCACTATGTGATAAGAAATAATAGTACTGGGCCTCCCAGGTGGTGCAGCGGTTGAGTGCTGGGTTGCGAAGCTGCCCGCAGCCTCTACAGCGCCTGTTCAATCCCCGACCACTGGGGCGAGGGCCCCACATGGTGCGCCGACCTCTCCTGCCGCCCTCTGCTCCCCTCAGCAGTGTACTTCATCACTCTGCCTGCTCTGCTCTCCCCTCTGGCTCTAGTGAATTCTCTTACCCTCCCACGGTTCTAACTGTACCCAGTGCTTATATAAATAAATATATCTTAAAAACATAAAATCTTTTAAAAAAATAATAGTACTAATATTTCAGCATGTAATAATTCACTATGTGAATGGGGAACCCAACAGGAAAATGTTTGTAAAATTCAAGTTGACCAGAGAGATATATAAATAAATCATGACTGAAATGTGTAAAGGGTTAAACTTTCCTAATACAGAGATTTTCATATGGAATGAAAAATTAAAATAAATACAAGCATGTGTTCTTTTCTAGCTACTTCTATAAATATATAATTCACATAAAGTAGGTCCAAGAATAATGTTGTTTTGTTAAACATCATTTCATTATAAAGTTGATGGAAAAAAAGTCAGTTTCCAGCCAGGACCCCATGGCTGTGTGGAGTTTGCATGTTTTCCCCATGTCTGCATGGATTCTCTTTAGGTTGTCAGATTTCCTCCCACATTCCAAAGATATGTGCATTAAGTCCATTGCCTTGTGTAAATTGTCCCAGTGCGGGTGGAGTGAGTGTGTGTATGAGTGTGCCCTGCAGTAGAAGGGCGTCTTGTTTCAGTTTGGTTCCCACCTTGTCCTGGGCTACCAGGATAAGTTTTGGTCACCTGTGACGCTGAAATGGAATAGTGAGTTGGAAAATGAATGAATAAATGAATACAAATTATTCAAATTAATAATGGAAGTGTTTTGAATTTTTATTTAGTAATTTGGTGAAATATGCTGTAAGACCTTAAACTTTTGTTATAAGTCATTTGCTGAAAGTTGTAGTTTCTAAGATTCTATTGAAGATATTATGTGAGGAATTACTGTATTTTGGCCTCTAGAGCAAGATGGTTTCAAATAATAGATACTGCCCATTATAGAAACTGGGAGCTTAGTTGTTTTTAAAAGACACGAAATATGTATCAAACAATATAAATTTTTAAAAAGTAATATTTTAATTTGAGTAAAATTCCAGGTAAAAGGAAAAAATTGAAAAATATATAATCTACAGTGAAGATAAGTTAGTTATAGACCTTTAAGTTCAGAAAGCACAAGAACACATAAACCAGAATGTTTTAGAAATATAAGGATTCATTGATGAAAATGCAACAGAAGTAGCAGACTAAATATTTGTGCTTCAAGAGCAAGTAGACATGATAAAAGACGATCTTTTAAATGTTTTATCACTTAAATAAATGCACTTCCTTTTTATTATTTATAAAATAATATAAAAATAGTAAAAATAAATTATGAAATTAATTCCACTTTCTTTTTATTCTTTAAAAATTAATATAAGGGCCTCCCCTGGTGGCACAGTGGTTGAGTGCTGGGCTGCGAAGCTACCCGCAGCCTCTGCAGCGCTGTTTCCATCCCCGGCCGCCAGAGAGGGTCCCCAAGGTGCCAGACCTCTCCTGCCATGCCCGCTGCTCCCCTCAGCAGTGCACTTCGTTGGTCTTCCTGTTCTGTTCCCCGCTCTGGCTCTGGTGAATTCTCTCACCCTCCCGCACTTCCGACTGTATCCAGTGCTTGTATAAATAAATAAATAAATAAATCTTTAAAACACACACACACACAATATTTTAAAAGAAATATGATACTGTCTCTGCCCATAAATGTTATACTCTATACTCATACAGTTAATATTACTCGTTTCACATTTATCTGCCTAATGTCCCCATAACACGATCTAATTATTTTAATGTGTCAAGATCAAGGACCCTTGACATGTACTTATCTTGTTTCCATATAGCTCTATCATGGGTCTAAGAACTATAATATAGTACTTAATATTTCATAGAATACTGCAAATTTTGAATTGATTGAGAATTATTCCACATTATTTTGTTAAACCCTTTGCAAAGTTTAAGTTGATAAACAAGTACAAGATTTTAATACTGTTTTTGCTCTCACAGTAACCTAAGTTGGGAGTTTATCATATTTTGGGTTTCTTTCCTTTCTTATGTTTAGAATATAAATTCTATTATGGTAAACTCTTAGGGATGGTCTAAATTACATTGTTACATTGAAATTGTGTTCCACAACACTTTAAAGTTGACTAGATGTTAGAAATTACCCTGTTATATAACATTTTAATACTTTTCTGATAGTAATAATTTAAAATTTTACTTTAGGATACTAATTATCAGTCACAAATACTAATGCTCAGTTTATTCTTAAAAGTGGTCAAACATAGTTTTTTTAGCTTCGATCTTAGTGCACTAGGGTTTTTTTTTTCCCCCAAGTGAAAGTATATTTTCTTATGAAATACCCTTAGCCACAGGTCTATTACAGGTTAACAAACTTTTGGCCATATTTGTAAAATTCACAAAGCTCTGATAACTGAGAATTTTTCATGGATCATATTCTGCCAGAATCAAACACTACTGCACTCAGTAAGTAGCAAGACTAACCTGGACTGTCATGAAGCTATTTCTATCTTTAACTGTTTTGTACATTTTGTCCGAAAACACACAAATTGTACAATTTTGTCTGAAAACACACAAATTTATTCCATTGTAAGCCTAGATATTGGTATGTGGAATGGTGTATGTGTAACTTCAGAAATAAAGATGGTATGGTGTTCTGGTTACCTGTTTATGCTATATAACAAACTAAGACTAGGTGATTTTAAAACAAAAATAAAAATAAATTTATTATTTTATTTCAGAGTTTTGGATCAGGGATAAAAGAAATGACTTTCTTCATCACGATGTCTAGGCCTCATTTTGAATGACTTGGAGACTAGTTACTAGCGAGTAGAATAACTCAAGACCAGCCCACCCAGAATCAATCTTTGTCTCTGCTCTCTCTCGTGTGTTCTCTCTCTCTCTCTCTCCCCCCTCCCCCCGCCCCTCTCTCTCGGGCTTCTTCATAGCATGATGGTTTTAGGAACTCTGATTTCTCAGAGTAGCTCAAGGCACCAAGAGCTCTGGAAATGAAAACAGAAAGTCCTCTTTAAGGCTTGGCCCAATGTAGTATACTGTCACTAATAGCATACTTTGTGAAAGCAAACTGAAAGAATTGTCAAAGAATTTGTGGTCATTTTTATTTTATTTTATTTTTTAAAGATTTATTTATTTATTTATATAAGCACTGGGTACAGTCAGAAGCATGGGAGGGTGAGAGAATTCACCAGAGCCAGAGCGGGGAACAGAACAGGCAGAGTGACGAAGTACACTGCTAAGGGGAGCAGGCGGCAGGAGAGGTCTGCGAGCCATGTGGGACCCTCGCCGCCTGTGGCCAGGGATCAAACCCGACTCTGCAGATGCTGTGGGCAGCTTTGCAACCCAGCGCTCAACCGCTGAGCCACCAGGGGAGGCCCTGTGGTCATTTTTAATATGAACCAATCAACGTCCTCTATTCTTTGGAGTTGTCTTCTTTCTTTATACTTAATTCTATGATCTTATGACCAGACTCCATGACTATCTTTATTTGATTTACAAAAGTTTCCTAAGTTGTTATTTTAAAAATCCAATTCATTTACATTTTCTGTAATGTTTTTGCTTCCTCTGTTTTTCCTACCTAATACTACAAGAAGACTAAAAGGTTATTTATGATTTCTGTAGCCATGGATTCAAATTGCAACATGATATTTATTTGAAAATATATGCAGTGGCTAAGAAAGACAGTATGTTTTCACCAAAAGTTGCATAGTGAGAAAATTGTGGGTATCTTTGAAATCTCTTTATTGTCTTCCTCCATAAGATTAGCCAATGGGGAAATTAATTTAGAGAATGATTTAAAAAAATCAAAAAAAAGGTTTAAAATTCCTGTTTCTCTCCTCCAGTACTACAATATTCTTGAAGTCCAATTCCAAGCATATGTATTTCATCTGCTATGATTAAAGTTCTTAATTGCAAACAAGAGAATCCACTCTGATTAATTGACAGAAAAGAGACTAAGTAAACGAGGGAGAGGTAAAGAAAACATACAAGCTTCCAGAAGCTTCCAGAAATAATAAACAGTAATATACCAGAGAAGAACTGGCTTGACAAGAAATCTGTCACCAATATCTCAAGAAGGATAGTATTACCTGCATTAGGGGGAAAATCACCCTACAGAGACTTTTCACACATATAGTTCCCTTCTGAATCATTGTCTTGCGTGAATGTTTCTGGTTGATGGAAGCAAGACCACATGTCCCACCTTAGCAACAAGACTCTAGGGCATGTGATATTTTTTAAAAACGAAATCAGGTGTTCCAAAATATCAAAATGCCAACTGAGTGTTTAAAATGTATTTGATAGGCAAACAAACAAGAAACATATTTCAGCTCATCTTTCAATTGACAATTACTGTACATTCTTTTATCATATTAAACTTACAAACAAAAATATTTTACCAACAGCACAGCAACAGTATTCTCCAACTTAATATTCTGTAAATATAAAATACACTTTAGAAGCCATTTCTCTTTTCCTAAAGGGGGATACCCAAATTCTCTACAGTTACCTAATATAGCTCCAAATCTGAGTCTTCCCCTCCTATGCATTCATAATTTCATCTAGATATTTTCTAGTAAATGGACTAAAATATAATAATGTCAAAAAAGTGAAGCACATAAAATGTTATTACAATAATATGTATGACCATCAATACATAAAATGTGAATGTCTACAGTTTTATCATCTTTTTGCAACTAATCATAGAAATGAAATTCATCGTCAAAAAAAAAAATAGAGGGTAGTTGTTACTTACAACTTTGTGCTTTTACTACATATTCCAAGTTCCCTTTCAGTTCAACCCAAATCTAAGTTGATTATGGTTTTTTTAACTTGTAGAATGATCATTTTGCAGACTTGCCTGTGTGAACTTACTCTAGCCTTTCATTAAATTGTTATTAATTGTTAAAGCCTGAGAAGGTTCTCTAAGCTTCTCTAGACTCCAGATATAGTTCTCTCTGTCCTCTCTGTGAAGAAGCTGTTTTCATCCTAAGTATAAGGTTCAATTATCCACCACCAATATAGTATTTTATGTCTCATTGACACAAAAATTTAAAGGCTATTCATAATTGCTTCGAATTTAACAGAACCATGTTTGTGTGCCAGGTAGAAGCGTTTATCCATTGACTCAAAAATCTGGAAACAACAGAATCCTGTTGCAGGGGCAGGAAGTAAGTTCATGTTAAGTATAATAGTGAAAGCACCAACCCTTCTTCTGCCCCATTGTTCCTGAGGTAGGTGTCCTGGCTATTGGAAAAATACAACCATTCCAAGGATATAACATCCTTAGAACCCCACTTTAATATTTTTAAAAATATATTTATTTATTTATGCATACAAGAGCTGGGGTGTAGCCCAGAAGTGTGGGGGGGGGGTGAGAGGATTTATCAGAGACAGAGTGAGGAGCAGAACAGGTAGATCTACTGAAATACACTGCTAAGGCGGGCAGTGGGTGAAACAGGAGAGGTTTGCTGCACCATGTGGGTCACTGCCTTGACTGGGCATCAAACTCGTGCTGCAGTCACTGCAGATTGCTTCATAGGGCTGACGCTTGACCCCTTGTGCCAACAGGGAGGCCCTAGAACCTCACTATAGTATATCAAGGTGCTAATATCCAGCTGAAACTGTAAATAAATTGTCAGTGTGTCACACAAATCTGCTCATATTTTTCTTACCTTTTTTTCTCTGTGTTTCTCCTTCAGTAAAGTATGTTTGAATCTGGTGACCAGTATGCGTAATTATCTCATAGAAACTGCCTTTGGGCTAAAGGAGCCAATTTGCTTACAGCTGCAGAGAACCAAGTACCTGGAAGTACATATTGGAATCTCCAGGATGGCTATAACCAATTGTAAATTAAAAAAAATATGAAAGCTCAGCTCCCTTCCTCCTTGTTCTTGGTGGGGCAAACTGAGTTCCAATTTATGCTCCAGAGATCCCTGTAGAGTCAGACTGAGGCTGTATCTTTGCCTGAAAATGTACCCTAGCTTGACTTTTTCCTTTTCCCTGTCCACTAGTCCATCTCTCCACCTCACCCAACCCTAACTCCCTTCCAGGCTTTTCTTGGGAGCATTTTTTAAATGCACGCACTACTCGGGAATCTTCATTTCACTTCACAGAGTCTGCACATAGGGTTCTTCCTCAAGCATTCCTAGCCTTCTCTTCATTCAAGAAACTATTTTGTGAATTGACTCAGGAAGTGATGGCATGGCAGCTCTGTCCTAGAATCTTTTTTCCAGGATGAGTTATTACTATCATTGCTGTTTGCTTGTTTATTTGCTTTGTTTTGCATATATAGATCAAGTGGGACCTTAGTGGGTAAATAAATTTTTCAGACTAGGGACCCACTAATCAATCAGCAAGGCAAAGTGATATAAGTCAAACAACTGTTTATCACTATGTGGGTTAAATGCTGCTACTGAGGCTAATGTTTCTCTTTGTTTAAACCTAGTATTTTTTCATAAAGTTACCCAAAACTTCACCTCAATACACATTATATTTCACTTGCACTAGTTCAGAACCTCAGAATTCATTCCCTCATATATTCCTGTAGGTCTTTCGCAATAATTACTTAACAATATGTTGCATTCATTTTCCTACCAGGGTTTAGTTTGGCCAGACTTTGATACTAGTTATGGACCTAATGCATTGAAGGGTGTCAGAAATAGGAGAGGAGAATTATGTCACCTTGCAAAGTAATTCCCCAGGGCAAGGTGTTTGCATAGTTTTCAAGGATGGGAGAAATAGTTCATGAAATCCTGGAGAAAAGGCTATTATAATAAGAGATGTTTAGTGAACTAGAGTATTCAAAGTACTCTGGACTTTCAACCTTTTCCCATTTGTGCAATGTCTTAACTTTCAATAAGAGACATGATACTACTGGAGTCTACTTATGTGATTCAAAAACCACAGGATTAGACTATGTATTTAATTTTCACTTTCATCAGCCTGTAGAGATGAGAGTTAATTTTAGGGTAATCATTTTATCACTCTGGCTTTTTGACTGTCTTGAACTGAGAATTTAAAACTTTAAGCTTGTTGTTTTCTTTTTTTCGAAGCTCAGCACATATAGAAGTAGATGACTCACTTAAGCTCTTGCATTTTTCATGCCCATTATACTCTTATAAGGCAGTAACCATCCATCCCCCCAATTCCTTTTCAAATGAATCATTTATTCCAGGTGACCAAAAGCACAGATGAAAAATATGCAAATGTTTTATTATAGTATGTCCTGGGAAATAGAACAGAATGGAGGCTGCTACAGGGTCAGAGAGGTGAAGAAACAAAAAAGCAAGAGGGGTTATGTATGAAGATATGGGGTTACAGGTGCTTTACTGGTGGGTGTGGTATGGTCAAATACATTTGAAAAGGTGTGAACTCATAATTATAAATCTTAACCAAAAATTACCTCAATAAAAATAATACAATGTTTTAGAAAAGAAAAAAAGGAACAATGATTTCTGTTTTTTTTTTTGTATTTTGATAAATATTGAAGCAGCTGGTGTTATTAAAATTTATCTTGGAGAAAACCTCAGAATTGGTTTATTTCGTGTGTTGGAACCTCTCACTGCTTTCAGTACATGATTAGTAATCAACTGTTTTGTATACCTGTTTTCAGTTGGACAAACAAGCACTGTAATTATAGCTAGTAGAATAAAACATGTGACCATTAAAAATAATAAGATACAATTTAATAAGAGACTTAAAATTAACAACTTATTTCACTCTTGTAAGACCATTTTGTTCTATGAGGAAGGAATGAAATGGTGGGAAATCTATGAAGGTCATTAACTGTTTATTATTATTATTATTTTTTGACTGAACCCTTCTTGTGCCATAACCTCATCCAGATATGCTTCTGAATATATATTTTTTTTTTGCTCTCAGATCTGTTACAAAGGGCCACTTATCTAATTATTTCTCTGCATCTCTTGCTTCCAAGAAACAGTTTTTGAAGTTTAAATCTGAAATCAACAGTTTTTGGCAACTAATATGAAGAATAGACTTAGAAAATTATGGACAATATTTTTAATATGTCTTAGAATCTTATGAATTCACATAAAGCATATAACAGATTCAAGGATTGATCTCTGAAGTAGATATGTACACAATAAGGAAGACAGACAAAAATTAAAACATTTTTAATTGCTGCTTGGGTTTATTTTAAACAAATTTATCTATTTAAACTTTTCATTTCAAAATCATTATAAATTCACAGAAAATTACAAAAATAGTAAAGAGATGTCCCATATACCTTTCATACAATTTCCGTCAGAGATTACATTGTATGTATTTATAGTACAATATCAAAGTTAGGAAATTGCTATTGAAATAATGAGTGTGTGTATAGATCTATGCCATTTTATCATATCTATAGATTTGTTAGCTACCATTGCAATCAAAATACAGAACTCTTCTATCTCAACAAAGATATCTGTCTTCTGGGTCCTATTCCTCTGTGTTATATACCTCTCCTTCACCACCTCCAACACCCTGTTTGCAATTTCTACACTTTTGTTATTTCGAGAATGTTCTGTAAATGGATCTAAACAGTATGTGACCTTTTGATACTAGCTTTTTAATTCTCCTTATATAATGTCCATCCAATTTGTTTCATGTATCAATACTTTCTTTATGTTGCTGAGTAGTATTCCATGGTGTGAGTATATGAAAGTTTGTTTAGCTATTTACCTCAAAGAAAATCTAGATTATTTGACTATTACTAATAAAGTCTGTGGACATTCATGTACAGATTCTCATTTCTGTAGGATAGTTCCCAGGCTTACAGTTGCTGGGTTTTGTGTAAATGTAATTTTAAAGAAATTTCCAAAATTTTTTTCCAGAGCAGGTGGACAATTTTACATGTCCATCAACAAATGTATAAAAGATCTAGTTGCAGGCCTCTGCAGTGGTGCAGCAGGTTGAGTGTCATGCTATGAAGATGTCCACAACTTCGGCAGTGCGGGTTCCATCCTGGCCAGCCGGGGAGAATCTCACAGGGCGCCGCAGACCTCTCCTGTTGCACCCGCTGCTCCCCTCAGCAGTGTATTTCTGTCGTGTGCCTGTTCTGCTCCCTGCTCTGTCTCTGTTGAATCCTCTCACCCTCCCGTGCCTCTGGCCTGTACCCCAGCTCTTGTATAAAAATAAATAAATCTTTAAAAAAAAAGATCCAGTTGCTTCATGTCTTTGACAGCATTTGATATTGTGCCCCTCCCTATCATTATTAAAAATTGCATCCATAGCTTAGCTATTGTAAATTGGGGGGGGGGGGAGAGGAAGGATTAGGGCCAAAATAAGGGGAGTGGGAATTATATGGGGAATATAACCAAAATGAAAATGCATACATTGTGCAAAAATGAAAAATGATGTAAGAATTATATAAAATAAAATATAAAAAAATTGCATCCATTCTGATAAGTTTAAAGTGTTGTGTTCTAATTTGCATTTTCTAATGGCTAGGAATGTTGAACATCTTTCATGTGTTTATTTGCCATCTGTATATCCTCTTGTGAAATATCTCTTTGAGTCCTATACCCTTTATAAATTAAATTGTTTTATTTTTACTGTTGAGTTTGAGAGATTTCTTTTAAATACTAGATTTGAGTCCTTTGACAGATACATGGTTTTTCCAATATTTTCTCCTGTGTTTTTTCTTTTCATCCTTTTAATAGAGTCTTTTGCTTATTAGCATTTTTTATTTTAATGAGGGCCTATTGATTTTTCTTTTTTTTTTTTAAGATTTGTTTATTTATTTATATAAGCACTGGATACAGTTAGAAGCACGGGAGGGTGAGAGAATTCACCAGAGTCAGAGTGGGGAGCAGAACAGGCAGAAGGACCAAAGTACACTGCTGAGGGGAGCAGTGGGCGCAGCAGGAGAGGTCTGTGCACCATGTGGGTCCCTCGAGGGAGGCTGGGGATCGAACTGGCACTTCAGAGGCTGTGGGCAGCTTTGCAGCCCAGTGCTCAACCGCTGTGCCACCGGGGAGGCCCGGTCTATTGTTTTTTCCATCATGGACCATTGCTATTGTAATCCTACCCCAAATTCTTATGTTGAAATCTAATCCTCAGTATGACAGCATTTGGAGGTGGGGTCCTTGGGAGCCCTAGTGAGTGATATCAATACCCTTATAAGAAGAAACTGGAGAGAGCATATTTTCTTTCTCTCTATACTCTCCATCATGTGAGGTTACAAGGAAAAGACTGCTGCATGCAAACTAGGAAATGTGTTCTCACTAGAACTTGACCAATCTGGCCTTTCCCAGGCTCCATAAGTGAGAAATAAATCTCTGTTGCTTAAGCCACTGAGTGTATGGTATTATGTTATAGCAGCCGGGATGTACTCAGACAATCATGCTTTTTTTGTCATGATTAAGAAATTTTTTAAATTACAGATTTAATTTGCCTCATAGTTGAAGGTCACTTAATTTACCTGTTATTCATTATTGAGTTGTGGTAATTATGTCTTTGAGAAATTGCTCCATTTTATCAAATTTGTCAGATTTATATGATAATCTATATTTATATGATAATTTATATTTACATGATAATCCTTTATAATCCTTTTGGTGCCTGCGGGGTATGTAAAGATACCCTTTTCATGCCTGGTAGCAGAAATTTGTATCTTCTTTCTTTTGTCAGTTTTACTAGTTTTTTTTCCTACTTTATTGCTCTTTTTTTTAAGAGCAAAAATTTTTACTTTGATTTTATTAATTTCACTCCTTAGTATACTTACTTTGTTTTTTTTTTATTTTTTTTATAGAGGCATGTTTATTTATTTGTTTGTTTTGTTTTGTTTATACAAGCACTGGGTACAGTCAGAAGCGCGGGAGGGTGAGAGAATTCACCAAGCCAGAGCGGGGAGCAGAGCAGGCAGAAGGACCGAAGTACACTGCTGAGGGGAGCAGTGGGCGGCAGGAGAGGTCTGCGCACCATGTGGGACCCTCCTCCGGTGGCTGGGGAGCAACCGGAGATCGAACCGGCGCTGCAGACGTCGCCGGCAGCTTCGCAACCCTGCGCTCAACCGCTGAGCCACCGGGGAGGCCCATTACTTTGTTTTTTTTCCCACTTCTTGAGTTGAGAGATCCGATCATGAGATTTGAGATTTGATTTGAGATTTTCCTCTTTTCTAATATCCTTATGTTCTATGCATTTCTCTCTCAATATTGCTTTAGCTCCTCCCAAAAATTTTTGTTATACTTTAATTGCATTTAATTCATTATACTTGATTTCATCAAGATTTTTAATTGCATTTAATTCATTATACTTGATTTCATCAAGATTTTCTTCTCAGCTCATTGTTTATTTAGAAGTGTACTTCTTAGTTTTCAAATATTTTGAAATTTTCCTAGTATTATTCTATAATTGTTTTCTAGCTTGATTCCACTGTACCAGAGAACACATTTGGTATGATTTCAATTCTTTTAAGTTTGTTGAGATTTGTTTTATGGTCCAGAAGATGATGTATCTTCATAAATGCTTCATGGGTTTTTAAAAATAATTTTTTTACTGCTCTTGCATGTTGTGTTCTTTAACTGTGAATTCAGTATTTTTGGTTGATGGTATTGTTGATTTCTCCTTCATACTTGCTAATTTTTCCTTAGTTTTTCTAGAATTTGTTAAGAGGGGGACATTGACCTCTCCAACTCTAAGTGTGAATTTTTCTATTTATCATATAGCTTCAATTAGTTTTATTTATTGTCATAGTTATTTCATGATGTTCAGGATATATACCTTTAATATTTCAACATATTGGTGAATTCAACCTTTTGTGGGGCTATCCCCTTCTATCCTTGATAATTTTCTTCACTTTGACATTTACTTTCTGTGATGTTATTATAGGCACCTTGTTATCTTATCGTTAATGTTAGTGTTATATTTGCAGTAAGTGTTTGTTGACAACATATATTGGCTTATGATTTTTAATCTGCTCTTTAAATATCTACTTTTTCATTAGTATGTTTGGATCATTTACATTTAATATAATTATTGATGTATTAATACATCATCATTGTTAATATAACTGTCTTAAGTATTTATTCTCTTTAGACTGAGGATCACATGATAAAATATATTTTTTTTCATTCAACTATGAAATATAATTTTAAATACTCAAGAGAAGGAAAGTCTGTTGTATTTACCTATGTATTTATTTTCCATTGTTCTTTCTTCCTTGTTTATGTCTCAAGTTTCTTTCTATTATCATTTCCTTTCTGTTTCAACAGCTTCCTTTAGTCACACATTTATGGTCCGTTTGCTGGCAGCAAACTCTTTAGTTTCCTTTCATCTGTGAATATCTTGATTTCCCTTTTATTCCTAGAGGATTTTTCTCTGGATATAGAAGTGTGAATTGAAAGATTTTTCCTTCAGCCCTTAAACAATATTGTCTCTCTTCCTTCTAATGTCATGCTTTCTGATGAGAATTCCATTGTCATTCAATTTGTTTTTCTTCTAGATGTCAGGTGTTATTTTTCTCTAGCTGTTTTTGTGGTATTTTCATTGTCTTCAGTTTTCAAAAATTTGATTGTGATGTTTCTTGGTATGGAATTCCTTGGGTTTATTGTATAGGAATTTACTTAGATTGAATTTTTAGTTTTTTGTCTTTTGTCAAACTTGGGGAATGTTCAGTTATTATTTCTCTAATATTTTCTACTCCTTTTTTCTCCTGTGGGACTCCGATGGCAGATATTTAAGACCTTTATCTCATTGCATTTATACATTAGACTTTGTTTATGTCTTGTCTATTTCACTCTGTTCTTCTGTGTCAGTAAGTCATTTCTATTATTTTACGCTCAAATTTACTGATTCTTTTCCATGTTCTTTTCATTCTTTTAAGCCCATTCATTGAGACTTTAGTGTATATTCAGTTATTGTGTCTTTCAGTTAAAATTTTTTCATTTAGATTTTCTTTGTAATTTCCCCACTTATTCTTTTTTTAATTGAAACTTTCTATTTATTTTTGAGTTTTTAGTTATTTCTTTTGCTTCAAGCTATTTATAATGTTCCTTGAAGCCTTTTATAATATCTCAGTTAAGAGCATTATCAGAAAATCACAACAAATTTGATATCTTTTTTTTTAAAATTTATTATTTTTTTAAATAGAGGCATGTTTTATTTATTTGTTTGTTTATTTATACAAGCACTGGGTACAGTCAGAAGCGCGGGAGGGTGAGAGAATTCACCAGAGCCAGAGCGGGGAGCAGAGCAGGCAGACTGACGAAGTACACTGCTGAGGGGAGCAGCGGGCACGGCAGGAGAGGTCTGCGCGCCATGTGGGACCCTCGCCCAGTGGCCGGGGATCGAACTGGCGCTGCAGAGGCTGTGTGCAGCTTCGCAACCCAGCACTCAACTGCTGCGCCACCAGGGAGGCCCCAAATTTGATATCTTAGTAGTAGTTTCCATTTTCTTTTGTCATTCAAGTTTTCTGGTTCTTTCATAATGTCTTGTTATGTCAGTAATTTTCAGTTATATCTTGGGCATTTTAGATACTGTATTATGATTCTCTAGATTTTACTTAAATCTCTTGTTTCAGCAGGTCTCCTTTGATACTGAGAAGAGGAAGGCAGAGACTATATTATTACAGCCAGGTGGAGGTGAAAGTTCAATTCCTCAGTCTCCATCATCACTCTAGTGAGAAGATTCACTTTATCACTTAATAGGTGAGGAACTTCAGGTTTTCTACTATGCTTCTGCTGACGACTCTCTAGCAGTAGGAAAAGGTATATCTCATTACCATTCAGAGGGGATGGAAGTCTAGGTCTACCGTGTACTCTATAATGCTAGGAGACTGTTGAAACCAAGAGAGGTTGAGGTTGAAAGTCCAGACTCTCCACTTGGCCTTCTCTGATACCAATCATCCCAGGGGTAAAATGGTATGTGTGTGTGCATATGTTTGTGGATTGCTTATTATAGTGGAGTGATAAAGGTTGAAGCCTAGACTTCTCTCTCAACCCTTGATGATGGGCATGCATCTCAATTTTCCCCATGATGTTAGGTTAGAGTAGGGCAGCCTTAAAACAGTAACACATTAATGTTTTCTGTTTTACTAGATTTTCCCCTTCCTGGTCTTTTTTCTAAGGAAAGCAGGCTTAGTGCATTTTTGTTTCTGTCTATTGGTGTTTCCAGGTTATAAGTTTCTCCATCAACTAGTGAGGAGATATAAAGCAAATAGAAAATACAAGGAACTTATGTCCATGTTCTTCCTAGTCATTTGGTCTTCTGCTTTTTGTTATTTTTTTTTTGAGAGTCCCCTATATTCTCTAATATACAACCTCCGGGTGTTTTATTTGTATTTAGCAGGAGAAATAAGGATAAGTATATCTATTCCATATTATCCAGACTGGATACTCAGTAACTGTCCTTTGAAATTTCTATCTTGGAAAAATTTATTTTGTTTTTGTGGATATTTCACATCAACCATATAACATAAATTAAATTTACATATATTAAGTTACAATAAATATACACATAAATAGTAGGTATATGCACAGGTTTACTAACAGAGTACATAGCCAAATGCAAATCACAAATACATGGTGTAATCAACGTAGCAGTAGGTAATTTATTATCCTGGCTATTCTACTAACGTGTAGAATAGCGTTATTCTTCATTTTAGGTGAAGAAGTAGTTGGGTATGTTGATTTCTAAAATGAAGTAGTTGGTTATGTTGATTTCTTCTCCCTCTAAAGTTCTACCAATACCAGCTAGTATCTATTCTAAATGTATAAAATACTTCATGAAAACTGTTTCTCTTATTTGTGTTTTATTCAAAGCACTTTAAATCTTGGAAAGTACCCATTTCATCAAATATAAACTTTTATCTAACTTGTATTATAATAACTTAACCAAAACTGATCTCATAAATGTAATTGTTACACAAAACTGGCAAAATTGATATGATTAAAAAGTTTATTATTCTGTGAATTGTTAAGTTTGGGATTGCATTATCTTGTTGAGTAACTTGATGTTTTTCCTTGACATTTTTCTGTAATATGCTCCCTTTCAACTTTTCGATGAAACTAAAAAGGTAAAAATTTAGAGAATATATTTACTCTCTGATTGCTAATCCAAGAAAATAGACCTTTGTCTTTTATCCTATGTGTACAACAAATACGCTCACTCTAATCTAAACATTATATGATAGTATTAATTAGTTAGGGCTGCCAGAACAAAACACCATAAACTTGATAGCTTAAGTAACATAAATTAATTTTCTTACAGTTTTGGAGGCTGGAAGTCTGAGCGGAGGAGCTGGCAGAGTTGGTTTCTTTTAAGATCTCTTCGGTTTACAGATGAATGTCACCTTGCTATATCTTCACATGGTTGTCCATCTGAGCATGTATGACTCTGGAGTCTCTGTATATGTTGTCATCTCTTCTTATTAGGATACCAGTCAGATTGAATTAAAGTCCACACTAATTTTTAACTTAAAGGACCATCTCCAAATACAATCACTTTCTGAGGTGCGGGGGGTTAGGGTCTCAACATATGAATGTTAGGGAGAATATCACCTGCAAAGAGCACTCATGGCCTTGGCCTGGTGTCTCAAAGAGCTGTTTGCCGTTGGTGTATGCCAACAGATCACAAAGAGCTGTCCACAGTCTCTGGTTCTCTAGCAACCATCCTGATGCTGTGGAATCTGTTGCTGTTGGGTCTGGCATCCAGGCTAGCCTTCATGCTGGGGCTCTGGGCTGCTGCAATGTCATCTCATCTTCCACAAGCAGCATTTGTTTGGGACTTCTGGACACTGTGGACATATCTGGGGTGAGACAGCTGGCCACTTGCTACTTAACAAGTCTTTCCTTTTTCACACTCTCCTGTTTATTAAGCAAACACTATTGTTGGACCCTGAGCCTGAGTGGTCTTGCAGTTATGTATATGGGTGACAATCCACTCACAGTGACCTGTCTCCCACCTTGGGCACTCTCTCTCGGCATTGTCTTTAATACTGCCTGAGTACATTTATGGTTCTGTTTTGTACTGTTTTAATACTTCATGAAATTAATTTCTGTAATAATAAAAATATATTTAAAAATCCTATATATTTTATCACTTTCCAAAAATAGCAAACATTACTGTTTTGATTTCTGACAGCAGAACTGATGTTCTCCCGAGGTGTCAAATTTGATTTGAATATTCAATTTAAAAAAACCTACAAAATGCCTTGCAAATTAAATAGATTTTTAGAGATTTTATTTCAGTTTAATGTATTTCACATTTATGAATTCCTTAAAATTTTGTGATTAAATGATTTTATTTTAAAAGCCTCTACATGTAATCCTTATTAACAGAGAAATCCCTTCCACTATTTATTAGTTATTTATATTTTTTCCTGTAGCTGCATTTCTGTATCTTTATTTCAATTTATGAATATGTTTTCTACCTATGTAATATATTGTTATTATTCAATTTTAAAAAGTGAGCAAGCAAAAACAGAAGTAAATGTTCTACCATAGAGAGTCAGAAATGATATTCTAGAATGATCTATAGCCATCCCAAATAATGTTTCTGAAGAATATTTAAAGCCTTTAGAAAAAAATGGCTTGGTATATTAAGTTTAAATATCAGATTAAAAAGCAATACTTTTAATATGATTGCAATCAGAACACATAAAAGTTAATATTAACTCTTAGGAGATTATGGATGTTTTTTGCTCCTTATTTTGATTTTTAATTTTTCCAAATTTTCAATTAACATGTATTATTTTATAATCAGAAAAAAAGAAAAATACATGTTATTTAAAATGGAAGCACAGCTTAAGGAGTTGATTCTGGGGGAAGATAGACCATTAGATTGTTATCCTTTTCTGAAGTCATTTTAAACTCAAAGCATTATGTGAAATATCCATCCTAGTGGAATATCAATTTCATAGTAATAATTGAGTTTTAGTAATAACCACTTAAATTTTTTCTAAGCTAAGAAAAACAGTTTGAGAGTAAAATTTAGTGAACAAATTTTGAGCAATTATGAATTTATACATGGTTATTGTATGCCATGTATAATAATTGGTTCTAGAGACATCTGTGGAGGGTATGTAGAGATGTTTACAAAATGGCTCCACAAATATGGGATGCTAATAAAATCAGTACTATGTAATAAGGGCTAAGAAGTGCTACACACAAATCTGGACAGGGAGCTAATTATGGCAATCTGAGTAAGACTAGACCACAAGAATAGAGCTTGTCAGAACCTTATTAGCTGAGTCCCACGAAAAATGGCTGTCTGACTTGGAGTTGATTCCTTTGACTTGAGATTTTGAACAAACTGGACGTAAGAGACTACTATCTTGAAAAAAGTATACAATTTTTTGAATTTCAACTGTAGCTGAACAATTTTATTGAAAAAACACATTAATAACCATTAATAAGATAAATGTGCTGTATAGTGGTACTGAAGAATACAAAGGTATGTAAAACAAGAATCTTGCCCTCAGGAAGTTCAGAGTCTAAATCAACTGCTTTCTGTATTTTCTGTAATGTGAACACCTATGATAATTTCATCTAAAAATTTTGTTTAAAGCCCAAGAATAAGAATTAAACATTGTTTTCCTTCTTTTGCTTTGACTGGGAAGAAGGGTAAAGCTAAACATTTCAGCAGAAATCATGGATGATCAGTGAAGCTATTTGGTCTACTTATTTATTTTGATAAAACATTTTCTATTCATTAAAATTGTTCTGTTGTTTTTTTGAAAATGACACAGGTGATGAATCAAGTTAAAACCACAAAAATGCAGTTACCATTTAATCGTAAGGTCTTTAAAATCCTACATAAAAATAAAACTTTTTGAAAAGGAAATAAAGGTTAAAATGAACCTTCCACCATAGTAACTTAATTTTTTTATTCTTCCAAAGCAAATAAAATTTATTTCAGTAACTAAATTAAAAAATAATTCAAGTTGCAAGATCAGTTATAGATGAGTATGCATTGAAACAAGATAAAGAATAAACAAAGATGTGTTTAGGCAGTGATAGAATTGCTGTTGTAAACAGCAATCTAATAAGCACTCAAATCCTATTATTTAAACATGTCCACTTTGGCACTGAACAAGAGCAGCAAAGCACAAAGATTAAAGTACTCTAGAATGCGCTTTCATCTAAAAGAATAAGTACATAATTCTTGAATACATTCTGAAACAAGTCTAAAATGTAATGACTTTTTCCTTTTATTCAGTTTATGAGGCTATAAGCAATTTTCCTAGACACTGGGTGACTGAGCAAACCAAAGTATATTTATGAAAAGTAAGTACAATACCATATAAGGGATATATATTTAAAATAATAAAAATTGCTATTTGTCTCAAGAATTAAATACCTACTTAAAGCTACATGAGACAGGGGTTTTTAGTTTGAAAGCAGATGAAATAAAATGCATAAATAATTCAATTTAATGTCAAGGAAAGAAGTCTTGTTATGGTTGCAACAATATGATGCTTTAGGATGGTTTGAGGATAAAAATTCATATAGAAAATGCATTATGATGATTAGATACAATATGACTTTTAAACCATAAATGACCTCATTTTATTTACACATTCTTTCATCCTTCTGGAATATCAATTATATAGTAATAAGTACGTTTTAGTAATAATGCCATTTAAAATTTTTCTAAGCCAAGAAAAGCAAATTATTTTTTTAAACTATTACAACTATTTTTCCTGGTTATGTCACTAAAGAATCTGCCAGATTCTTTCCCTTAAAATGTTCATTTTCCAAATCAAGCATCAGAAACCACACACAAGAAATTTCAGCTCAGAAATATTTTTTCCAGGAAGGAACCCAAAAAATGACTTTGGATTAACTGAATCTCCCTTATTCTTACTCACTTTTGAAAATGTAGTTAGTGTTTTATAATATATACTGAATGAAAGCATATAAAATCTTACAAAATGACATGTACTAAGACATGTACTGATGACATGTACTAAATTAGATTATGGAATATTATCAGTTAATGGGATATATTAGATATTCATGGTTGGAAAATTTTGGCTATGACAACAAATAAGATCTAATAAGAACATAAAGTTTTTATCCCTGAAATCCAAAGGCCTTGAAAATAGTATGAGAAGAATTGCATCTTTATTTGTTAAAAAGAAATAGATAATGGATTCTGAATTTGAATGTTGGAGTGACTTAATAAAAGCTGGTGTACACAATTAGAGTTGGCTGCTCTAAGCAATGGCCCTTTGAATATATTGAAGTCCAAGGAAAACAATGTTTCAACTGTTTTCTACATGGGAACTAAGCAAATTTTATAACTTGGAGCCAGCAGTTCTTATAAGAACAGCAGAGTCACAGTTATTACTGTCCATGAAGAAATAATATTTAGGGAATGAAGTCTAAAAAAAAAAAAACATGGTATAAAACAGAAATGTAACTATAGATATTTTGCATGTGTAGATAGGTAAAAGTTTCAACAGTTTGGAATAAAAACTTTTGAAATTCACTTATGACTTTAAAATTAAAGAAAACCAGATTTAATAATATTATTAAAAATGTAAAAGCAAACACTGGAAACTGGACCTATTTCTTCTTACCCCTTGAATATAAGGGCAAATAAAATTGTGAGCCAATAGCTAAGTCACTGACTTTTATAGAAAAAAAAATTAGTCTAGAAATCAATACACTCTCAGAGAGCTCCCAAATTGATTAAAAGACTTAAAAAACAAAATAATAGTAAGGGTAAAAACAGAAAATAAAAACAAAAATGGGTATTTTTCTGTTCTCAGATTAGGGAATGACTTTCTAGGCAATGTAAACAAAGACAGAGAAAGATAGTTACAGAGCAGTGTGAAAGACATAACTCCATACAAAATTAAAAACCAGTGACAAAGCTTTTGCCTTTATATATAGCAAAGGAGTAACATATATAACAACAATCTCTTATTAATAAGGAGAAAAGGAAAGTTTCCGTATATAAATGTTTCAGCATGCAAAATGTAACATTTAAAATAAAAAAAACGATCAATAAGCATACTAAAATGTTTAGCCTTAAATAAATAAAAATTAAAGTGAAAATTTCAATATTTGCATATAAATTAATTATTCAGGGGGAGGGTTTTTAAAAACTCACTACTCTTTTTTTTTTTAAGTTATACACAGTTTATTTTTTTATTCATATTTTTCCATATATCTCTCAAGAACTAATTGAGAACATTGCTATTTTTTTTAATAATAAATTTTATTTTTATATTCCCCATACAATTGCAACCCCCCATTTTGATCCCAATCCCTCCCCTTCCACCCCCCATCCCCCAAAAAGTGTCTCTGGTTCATAGTTTTTCATTGATTTTGATTTTCACTTTCTTATAGTTATTCATTTTCCTGGTCCCTTATTTAAGTTTTCTAGATTCCTGCTATGAGTGAGACCATCCGGTATTTTTCTTTTTCTTTTTGGCTTATTTCGCTGAGCATGATCCCTTCCAGCGCCATCCATGTTGCTGCAAATTGCATGTGTTTATCTTTTTTGAATGCTGAAAAACTCACTACTCTTATATGTAGCTAATGCCTGTTGTTTTCAGCTTAATGTAACCTTTATTTTTACTTATTCTTGCTCATTTAATTTATGTCTACTTTTGTTGATTCACTTTGCCAAGTTGCACTCATTCAGAATTTAAAACAAGTCATCCTGGTCTCTGAGTTTATTTCTCACCTGGGCCATTTGAGATCTTATCTTTGAAGGCTTGTCTACCAGGGCCACCTGTATTTTTAGAGGTCTCTGACCCTTTTATTATACCTGTTTTTCTTTGAATTTTTGAAATCTTTGTTAGAGAGCAAATCAGTTTTTCTTCTTGCAGAAAATTAAATTTAAAATTTTACTTTCCTTTTTCATTTTCCATAAATTTATCAGCAATATATGGCAACATTTTGTCACATACTCAGGTTTTAGCAGATTTTTGACAGATGTCTATATGGCTGTTGTCTCCATTAGGACCTTCCTTTCCTGACGTGCTGGTTTTGTAGACTTATCCTTATTTAACCTGATCTTACAGACTACCATTTATGTATACTTTTAAACAAACAATATATAATATATATATATATATAATGTGCATTAATCATTCCATCCATCCATTTACCCACCCATCCATCATCTTTATCCTGATGCATATGACTGTTAGCATTCAATTATATAAAAAGAACATCCTGAAAATTTATTTTATCCTTTAAATTTCTCATTTCCATCTTACTATATAATTTCATTGATTCTCAGTTTCTTGTATTGTGAAATGATTATACTGTGGAAATGGTCCTTTCAGCTATAGAATTACACATTTTTACTCACTTTCTCCCTTTTTATGTCCATTTCACAAAACACATAGTGTTTCTAGACTAACTTCTGTTCAAACCCAGTTACTCTCAACCCTCTTTCAGATGATTGTGAATTACTGTATACTTCCAATATTATGCATTTGCTTTTGCCATTCCTGCTCTTCTTCAAATTATCTGTTTAATTTTCTTTACCTTCAACTATTAACCTACATTCTTTTACATTTCTTGTATAGCACTCCATTTCTCAGTGCGTGTGTTCTGTGGAACACAGTTGTGTCCAATGTTAAGATATGCTGCAGGATAAACAACAACAACAAAACAAAACAAGGCGGATGCTTAAGGTAAAATATGTCTAGACAGCAGTGAGTTAAAAAGGAGTAAAACTGTAAAGGTCTTCTCTGTGCCTTTAAATGCTAATTTGTACCATGAATTTAAAAAGCTAGTAGCATGAAATACTAGAGGCCCTCTTTCTCTAGAGATCTCATTTAATTTTACTTTGAAACATCTTCTCCATGCCTATGATTTCCAAATGTATTTCTGGTCTTCCTCTCTCTCTTGAGCTCTGAACACAAATACACAGTTCTACTTGTAATTTCTAAGTTGAATGTCTAATGGCATCTCAAATTCTGTATGATCAGAGCAGAAATTTTATTTTACCCCAAGTTTGCTTCCTCTCTATCTTCTCTCTTTCAGTCATCAGCAACACTATCAGGCCTATTTGCTCAGAGACTTAAGAGTCTTTCTTTCATACCTCCCCTATTCTCTTTCACCAGAAGACCTTCATTCTGCCTCTTAAATATAACCTGCATCTCTCCATTTCTTAGTATCTCTACTACAGCCATAGTCATCTAAAACCATGAATGTTACTAGACTGGACTGCAGCAAGTAGTCTTCCACCCTACCTGATATCTCCTCTTTGACTCTTTTCTCTTAGACACAGTAGCTAAGAGTGATGTTTTTAAAAACACTTATTGAATCTTATTACTTCCTCGGCTAAAACCTTTCAATGTTTGGCAGGCCCCAAAGAATAGAATAAAAACCCTTTACCATAGATTTCAAGATTTTGAACTATTTCCCATGTCTATCAGGGTATGATTCACTCTGATCTTCTTAAGGCTATTCCCCACTCCTTGCCATCATCCAGGTTTTGGCTCAGATATAAACTCAGTGAAATTTTCTTTCATCCCTAATTCAAAGTTTTTCATCTTTCCCCAAAGTCACTTTTGTCACCATGACACTATTCTTATTTATTAAAATAATGGTTGTCAGAAATATTCTTATCTACTGTTTTCCTACTCCCCTTCCCCCCACCCCTTTTTGAACATGATCTATTGTGACAGGGCCTCGTGGACCTTCACAGCTGTACACCTGGTGCCAATATAGTACGTGGCAGAGAGAAGTCCTCCACATTGTTGTGGTATCGACAAAGCACAAATGTCTTCAGTTTTCCTGAATCTCAGGCAATACTAGATTTTTGTAAATCTTCTATAAACTTACCAGCAAACTATTTTTCTGGTAATAGGAAATTGTTGGAATATTTACTTTATTCCAACTTTAAAAGAAACTGTAATACATTTTTTTGGCATTAAAAACCCCCCTAGAGAATTTAGAGTGCACTGCATCAAGAATAATTCCACAATCCTCTTAGTTTAGCTGAATTGGGTACACTAGGAAACGACACTCTACCATGGATAAAGAGAACTACTTCATAAGTGAAGTAAGCAAGGAAAACGCCAATGCACACAAGTAGAATTCATCATACCATCAAATCCAGGGAGAACAAATTCAAATGCTTTCTAGAACAGCAAATGATACGGTGTCATTGGGGACACTGAAAGTTCCATTAGTTTCCCTGAGAAAATGGCTTCATGAGCAAACTACCTTGATTGCTGTCATGGGCCAGGAACAGAGGTGATGACTAGATAAATAAATAAGCAACCAAACAAGTAAAAATAGAATAGAATAAAATAAAACAAAATGTAACTGACTAAAAAATAAAACATACATAATGGTTTTCTCGGGTGTGTGTGTTTCTGTGTGTGATCTGTATGTGCTTGTGTAAGGAGAAGGACTAGGGAAGTGAGTAGCAGGAATGGCAACATAATTTGCCTGGCCCATACCAAAATGAACAGAATTATCCTACTGCCAAGAGGATGGCAGGAGACCATTGTGGAAGGGTATTACATTGAGCGTGGGCTGGGCCCTTGCACAACTACACACTCTCGAAGCCTGCCCTGGTGGAAGATTAGAATTCATATCCAAATACTAGGAAGCATTTCCCCCAAATAACAATAGCAACAACAAAAAACAACTCTAGAAAATAAATCACCTCCAAGGTGGTGCTAGTGGTGGTAGTGGCGCTGGGTGGAGCTGGGAGCTCCACTTCTCCAAAGCAGACTTTGGAGTGACAGAAGAGGAAGAAACAGTTTCTGAGGCTCCAGCAGTAGAAGCTACAGACAGAGAAAAAGGTAAAGGGAAAGAGGCCGCACCAGACGTTCTTCCTGCCTTTCTGTAGACAATGCCTTTTCTTTCCAAAGAGACTACCCTGATTTCAGCCACCTGTGTGTGGAGTCTTGGGCGCTGCGGTGGAGCAGACGTTGGGGGGTGGCTACCAGGGCGTGTCAGAGAGGCAAGAAAAGTAGAGGCAGTTTTAAACACCTCTCCGTGGACTGACTCCCCACTGTGACAACAAACCCGAGGGCTCTTAGAAGGTGCTGGGATGCACGTGGGCACCCGAGGACCCTCTATTTTCGGGTCACCTCGCGGGCAGGAGCGCGCAGTCCTCGGGCCTTTGCAGGAGGCGGCGGGCACCGCGGGCACCGGGAAGGTCGCGGCCCGGGGCAGCGGGTTGGAGGAGGCGCGTCCCGGCCCCTCCCCTCCTCGGGCGGGCCGCAGTCCAGGGGAGACGAGAGTCCTCCTGGGGAGAGGACTGGCGAGCCCCCAGAGGCTGCTTGAACCCCGCCGCTGGGTTCTGTCCGGCTCGGAGAGGCTCAGCCCCGGAGTCCGGGCGCAGCGGGCAGCGCCCGGGCACCCTGCGGCCACTGCGGCCGCGCCTCCTGCGCCTCCTGCGGCTGCGGCCACCGCCGGGTGGTGTCTCCGAGCGCCCGCCCCCAGCTCCCCTTCCCCGCCCCTCGCGCCCCCTTCCCCGCCCCCGGCCGGCGCCCGGGCCGCGCTGACCCGCCGCCCCGTCCCTCCAGGCGCGCCGCGGCGGCTGCTCCTCGGCGGCGGTGCCTCCCCCGCGCGGCGCCCGCGCTCCCGGCGGCGCAGCCCTCCCGCCTCGGCCATCTTCCTCCCCCTCCCCTCGCCAGGCTCCCCCTCCGCTCCCCCCGCGCGGGGACTTTTCCGGAAAGTTTTTATTTTCCGCCTCAGCTCCGGGAGAAAGAAGCTCCTGGCCCCGCGGCAGCAAAACTTTTCGGCTGTCGCGCCGTCGACCGCCGCCCTCGGCTGCCCGGCCCCGCGGCCCGCGCGCGCTCCGCCGAGCGATGAGCGCCCCTCCGGCCCTGCGGCCGCCCAGCCCGCTGCTGCCCGTGGCGGCCGCCGCAGCCGCTGCGGCCGCCGCGCTGGTGCCTGGGTCGGGGCCAGGGCCCGCGCCGTTCCTGGCTTCCGTCGCGGCGCCGGCCGGGGGCATCTCGTTCCATCTGCAGATCGGCCTGAGCCGCGAGCCGGTGCTGCTGCTGCAGGACTCGTCCGGGGACTACAGCCTGGCGCACGTCCGCGAGATGGCTTGCTCCATCGTCGACCAGAAGGTAAGGCGCAGCGCGGCTGGAGCCGGCGTCTCCCCGGCGCGCTGGGCGCACTGCCCGCCCGCGCCCTGCGCCCTGCGCCCCGCGCCCTGCGCCCCTGGCCCCGCGCCCCGCGCCCCGCGCAGCGCCAACTTTCCCGCGCCAGGGACTCGGCCCCCAGCCCGCCTCGCCCGCACTCCGGCGGGGTTGGGCACCGGCGGGGGGCCGGACGCCCTCACCCCGCGCGCCGCACTCCCAGTTGTGCCCTCGCCCCATCTTCATGTATTTCTCGATCTTCCTTCGGCCTGCGTCTCTTCCCCGGTTTCCACCCCTCTCAGGACATTGCCAGGTATCTTGCCTCTCCCTCCACTTAAGCTTTCCCGGCTCTTTTCTCTGGACCTGGACCGGCTCATTCCTGGCACCGGAATCCTTCTTCCTGCACCGGAGCTCCCCCCCACCCCACCCCCGCCCTCCCGTCCCCAAAGGCTCTGCACGGCACCACTCCCTTCCTCTTCAGACCCTTTCCCAGCTCAGGTTGATGCTGAGGCGTTCCTGGAGTGATGTGGAAATTAGGAATTTCTCACCTGCCAAATAAGCTTTAAGAGAGGGTGATTGACACAGCTGTGGAAACAACTGAGCGGGCCACAGCTGCCCACCTCCTTGACATCTTTTAGTGCCACCTCTTTGTGAATACAGGAACGCGTTTTGCAGCGGTACAATCTGAAAGTTGAAACTTCTTTTCTTCCTGGAGCGCTGAAAGTGGGGCCTTGAAGTGGGGGGTGAGGGGCGCTCGGGCTTTTAGATGGTGGGGTTACTTCCCAGGAGCACCCTAAGGATGACTGTGCCCTTACATTCGAGCTGTGGGACTCTGGACAGCGGCCACCAAAGGCAGGTTTGGAAAGTGCCGTTATCCTGGGTCAGGCCACTGTTAGCGGTGCAGTTCCGAATTTCAGGTTCTCTCTGTAGCTGTCCAGAGGAACGTTGCATGGAAGGGGGTGATAAAAAGTGGAAAGGCAGAGGGAACCATGGCACCGATCTTCTTAGTATAAATAGCCAGGATTAGGGGATGGAGTCAGGTTCTAAAGGTGATAAATTTCAACCCCAGAGAACTGGCCAGTACTTGCCTTCTGATGATCACCTGAATAAACATGACTTGCTTTCTTTAAACCTTTTGAAAGAGAGTTTGCTAAACTGAGTGGTGTGAATTGTGGCTTTGATCACAAAGGTAGTAGAAAAATTCCAAGAGAAAACTCGCTAATTTACCAAGTTGTAAAAGTTCTGGAGGCCAGACTAAGATAACAATGAGTGCCAGAAATTTTTGTTTATTGAATGGAGTGACATTTTTTCTTTCTTTTTAGAAATTAGTTTTTACTGTGATCACTTTAGTATTTGACACTGTATATGATTAAGTGGCGTCAGTTCACACGTCTCAGATGTATATTACCACACCATGCTCACCGCCAAGGTACCCATGGTGGAGTGACATTTATGTTTCACTGAAATCAGTTTTTTTCAGCTTCTTGTTGTAAATGGCAAATTTTGTCTGATTCTGTTACAAGTCATAGCGTGTGCCTCATCACCAAGATTATGGAATGTCTTTTGCAGGTGAATAAGAGCACTTTCCTAGGCATTGAAAGTTTCCTAACTGGAAATTATAATCTCTAACAATCTCCTGCAGGCTGCAGTCCAGTTTATTAAAAAGCAATCCTGGATAAGCATATAAACAATGTGTAATAAAATTTCTCAGTGAGCTAGTGCAGTTGTATAGAATTTTAACTGAACCTAAATTCTAGAACAAATAAAAGAGTTGCAGGGAATATTCAAATTGGGTCAAATTAATATCCAGAGGCTTTGTCTTCAACTTGCATTAAAACTAACACACACACACACACACACACACACACGCACGCAATAGGATAGGGAGAGACATGTATGGTTTAAGAGATTTGGGACATTGATATTGAATGGAGAATGAATTCCACTTATCTCAGTAGTTACCATAAGGGATGTTATATGGAGGCGGGGATATGAATGCATAAGGAGAAAGCCAAACAAGCACCTATGGAGCACAGCAGGACTTAGGTAATGAATAAGGTATATAGAGAAAGTACAATTATGAAAAGGCCTTGAAGTTAAAATGAACTCAGATAGATGTAAGCCTCAGTAATCTTTGACACAGATATCAAACCAAGGACATTTGAAAGATGGATTTGCTGTGTGGAGAATGTTTTAGAATACCAAAAATATTATGGCAGAGAGAAAACTGGAGTTTAGTCATGGACTAGTTGAGACCTGAGGCATAACTCTGGAAAAGAGACTTGGAAGAATACTGGAAAGAGAAAATTATCAGCTCTGGGATTGATTTCTAGAGGAAATCCTCCTTCTCCTCTTTCTTTTTTTTAAAATTTACTCTAGTAGGTCTTCTGTCTCTAAAATAATTTTTGTAAAGCTTTATTTTGATTTATTTATGCATCCAAGAACTGGTGTATAGGCCAGAGGTGCGGGGAGGGTGAGAGGATTTACTAGAGACAGAGTGGGGAGCAGAATAGGTAGATCTGCTGAAATACACTGCTGAAGGGAGCAGCGGGAGAGACAGGAGAGGTCTGCTGTGTCATGTGGGTTAGCTCCCTGGCCAGGGATAGAACTCATGCCATAGTGGCTGGTGATAGCTAGGTAGTACTGAGACTAAACCCCTTGTGCCACCAGGGAGGCCCTGTAAAAGAAAAATTTGATGTTTTGCTGTTTGGGATAGCTAAGGTAAAGATCATAGCTACACTTTTCTTAACAAGTTATGGCAAAGTGAGAGTTAGATTAAGAGATGTGAACTTGAGAGTTATTTATGTAAAAATACTGTAATTAAATATCTACTAGATGGTGAGTCTGGAAAGAGAATTTCCTGCCTGCCTGCCTCTCTGACTATCTTCTTTGTGACATCTCTCTTGTGATACATTATCACCCAGCAGAAACAAGGTTAGGAGGGTTGAATATCCATCACAGGGCAGCAGGTATCTCTTTAATTTATGACAACAGAATGGCAGAGACAGTCAGTCAGGGTGGAGTTAAACAAGTGCAAGGAGGACAGTTTTATTTTATTTCAGGTTTTCTTGAAGTGTTTTCTAAAGATATCACCTGTGAGGAAGCATGACAGTCGTGCAGGTGATAGAAAGGGAGAGGGGGAAAGGTGTGTTGCTGGGGGCGGGGTGGGGAAGAGAGAGAGGAGAAGAGAGGAGAGAGAGAGAGAACTGAGAGTTTAAAGTCATTAACAATTTACTATGTAGATAGGAATCTTGTTGAGGTTTTAACAGAAGGGTCTTCTGATTTTCTGAGTCCTCCTCCGTCAATGTTTTTATAATGTGTTAAGGGGGGGTTACATCCAATATGTTTGCTAGTTCCTCACTGTGAGCAAATATCAAACTAAAATCTTAGGAAATATTAGCTGACAATTCAGTTTATTTCATGGGACATTTTCTGTGGGATGAGCAGTTGAGTTGTGCAGGGCTAAATAAGACATTCTGCCCCTGAGTAACTCATCTTTAAGTTGTTGTTGTTAATTTAGAATTTAGGGTAAGTTTGCTTGAATTTCGTAGATTCAGAAAGTGCAGACATGATCGTACTGAACATTTCTAATGGGAATTCAACAAAAATATTTTTATTTTTAGATAGATGTGACCCTAAGTAAATACTGATTATTTAGCTGTAGAATTAAAAAATTTAGCTATGCTACTTTGTATGTAACAAATTATGAATATATAAGAGATTATTAATACCCTCTTTTTTGGAAGTGTTGGTCCAAGGTTTTATTTACATTATGCTTCTTTCTTTACTTTGTTACCATGTAACCTTGAAGCTTGCTTGTTTATAAAGACATATGTTCTTTTAGTTAGTAGAGGGTGTAAAAAAAAGAATTGAAATACTGTTGCTTCATTACTTTCTGCAATGAAACTTGAATATATAGACTAGGAAGGGATTGTTTTGAAGAAGGAGATAGTATTTCAAGGGAAGAATAAGTTTGGTTTCATACCTTATCATCTATCTGTGAGATTTTTCTGCCTGTCTAGATACACACACACACACACACACACACACACACAGTATTTGTTTTTTTTTTTTTTTTTTTTTTTTTAAGCAAACAGTATTAATTTAGGAATGTAGAATGCAATTAATACAACTGTCTGTCTGTTCATTCCGGCTCTTATCTTATTAGAAAGACAACTCATGTTTTCCTTTTGAATTTACTTAAATGGAGTAATAACACTAATAAGACTCCTGGCATAGAGGTTCACTTTGCAAAGTCATTTATGTCACCAGAGAAGCTACAGAATGAGATTTTATAGATGACACTTTACTAAAGGCATAACAAAGGTTAGTATCTTGGTTTGAGAGCAGTTTTGCTTTGCTTATAATTGTTTCACTTTCCTAACTATAAACTTTTTTTTAACCAACGTACGCCATTTTTACCTTTATTGTTAGTTTTAGCCCCTATACTATTAGATTGAGAAAGCTAGAAATAATTACTGCTTGTCCAACCCAACATAAGTGGACCAACAAAATCCTTTTAAACTAGTGGTCACCTTTGTGTCTTAGGTACATAATTATTCATCTAATATTATAGCTCACATGTTTGTAGTTGTATGTTTATTGATTCCTGATTTAATGATGACATGTAGAATTTGTCATTTATTTTATTTTAGTGATTTTTAAGTGATATAACTTTACTACTATATATTTTAAAGTTTAGATTTCTTTATTGTATAATAGAACTGTATCTTGATGTATAATGGTTTTCTATATATCTATATATGTGTAAGACAAAAGTATATTATCTATCTAAATGTGTTCTGAAACATTTTTAAAAGCCTAATTCACAGCCTCAAGATTCTGAAGTATTGTTTCATATTTTATATTGTAGACTGCAAAAAGTAGGGTGTCATTATGTATCCTATCCCATAATCCAAAAGAAAAAAACTCTGCTTTATAATTTTTCATCAGTACACAGAACTGGAAGCTTTTTCTTATAGGTGTGTACTATTTACAAAGAGAATATCCTTTGATTCTGCGGAGTTAGTCATTAATCCTTGTAACTTTTGGATTGGAAGAATGGTATGATTGACATTTTGATAAATAGAGTTAATTTGGGTCTTTAGAGCCAGGATTGAAATAATTTTTTGTAAAAACTATAGTGTGTGTGTCTGTGGAGTGAGGTTGGGAATTTGGGTGGACCTGGAAAGCTATTAATACAGTTTGAAAACTTGCCCTGTACTTGATGACTAAGTTGTCTCACACTTGAAGGCTATTTGTTCCACATCACCAGATTTCCATCATAACTATTAATGGGGAAGAAACTTTGATGTGAGAGTTAGTTTCTTTCTCTCCAGGAAAATTCTCCCCCCCACCATCCCTTGTAGCCCCATCGACTCTTCCCCCCTCACCCTCTCTCTTAAACTGAGGAGCTTCACTTTGTTTATAAGTAACCTCTAGTGTTTTAAAGCATTTTACTTTGTCAGACCATCTATGTAAATTCCAATATTTGTCTGTCATTATGACTTGTTTTATTACACATAATTCCCTCAAACTTCTTCCATTCTGCTGTAAAATTTCATCTTTTCTTATGATTGAATAGTGTTCCATAGTGGGATTATACCACATCTACTTCATCCAATCTTCAATGGTGTTTTCTTTCTGTTTTTATGGTGAGAAGATTGTATGTAGGTCCTCCTCAATTTGTGTGTGAATGAGTTAATGACTTTCTTAGACAACCTAAATTTGTAGCCTATAAATATATGGTTGTGAGTTATTTAAGATTTCTTTGAGGATTAAAGATAATGCATATAAAAGATTAAACATGCTGCTTAGTAAATATGTGCAAATAAATAGGATTATTGTCATGCTAACACTTTTCTAACATACCGTCTTGTTAACAAAAGAAATATATACTTTATTATCTTATTCTCATTGTAATATATACTTAAACGTGTAGTAGTAAAAGAACAATATGGGTATAAGGCCCAGGTGATATTATTTATCTCTGTCCTCTGTAACAAGGAAAATCTTAGGAATGGCTGCATTTTGAAATTGCCTTTCAAATCTCATCCCCTCAGAGTTCCGTAATTTGATTATTGCTAAGTGAAAAACACTGAGCTGGTAAAAGTAACATGTATCTTCATTGCTTTTTATTATTTTTGACAAGAGGTTGATTGAATTCATTTTCAATTATAAGTGTAACTCCAGTTATATTTCATTTGATAGCAAGGGGAAATAAAAATATGTCTAAAGGTACAACATTTAGTAACATAGTGATTCTCAGTTCTGGTCCTGAAGACCAAAATCAAAATTCCTTTGCAAATTAGCCCTTGGTATGAGCATGAAGGCACTTGGAAATAACTTAGGTGGATATCCAGGGGTTGTTCGCTAAATTGTTATATCTGATGAATAGGTAATATAATACAATTGTCTGTGCACATACAGAGATGTTATGTTGGGATGAGAGGCTATTTATTGAGAAATAATTGATTTAGCTATTTTACTAAGCCAAGCACAAATCCTTTCACAAACTACCACTTACTTTTCTTGGAAGTCCATGCCCCATTATAAAACATTTATACCACTTCAGACAGTAATTTTCATCCATCTGTTAAAGAAAATTGGAATCTATAATAGCATGAAAGAGTTGTGTGTGTGTGTGTGTGTGTGTGTGTATGTTAGACTGGAATCATTGAATGACCTCTCAGTCTGTATACTAAGAAACTGTAAGATGATTAAGAGGTCAATAGTAGGACTGATCTCATATTGATTAGTAATGGTTAAAATACAGTTGGAAGGAATTGATGATGTATGAATTCATTGTTTTATTTGTATGTTTGTTTACTTTGTTTCTGTGTGCTGGGGGTAACTAATCTTTTTGACCTCTGACCTCTGATAGTCACCTTGATTCATCTTTCACCAGAATGTGAAGACAGGTAAAAATAGAGAATGTTTCTAAAGATAGTACTTGATTTAATTTCCCCAATATTATTCTTGAAAATGAGATTTCAGGGCCTCCCTGGTGGCACAGGTGGTTTAGCACCGCACTGTGAAGCTGTCCACAGCCTCTGCAGTGCAGGTTCAATCCTGGCTGGCCAGCGAGAATCTCACATGGCGCAGCAGACATCTCCTGTAGGGCCGGCTGCTCCCCTCAGCAGTGTGTTTCATCAGCCTGCCTGTTCTGTTCCCCGCTCTGTCTCTGATGAATCCTCTCACCCTCCTGCACATCTGGCCTGTACCCTGGTTTTTGTATAAATAAATAAATCTTTAAAAGAAAAAAGAAAATGAGATTTCAGTTTCTTAAATATTTCCTTAATATTGTAATATATTAGAGCAACACAAAACAACAAGGGGAAAAACACCAATTTTTCTCCTTCTATTGAAAAAATTTAGATGCAGAGAAAATGGTTATTTTGTTCACATATATTTAAATTTCTTTTCCATGTACAAGAATATGTGAAATTTCCCCCAGGAATCCCTCTCATACTGTCAACCAAATATTTTTGTACCATTAAAAACCGATAATGACAGCACCACTTGAAGTTAGTTGGCAGCAGAGAAACCCACATTATGTCGTTTCCTACTCTGTCTTTCTAGTCTCACACAAAAACCAGAAAATTAAATAAACAAAGACTTCAATGGCAAGGTCACCATGGCCATTATGCAATATCACATAATTTAGAATGTTATAAAGGTAAGAATAGGCATAAAAACACTACATATCGAGACACAATTATGCCTGTCCAAATTTGCAGTTTCCTGAATAGAAGTCTCTTCCAAAGTTGCAAAAAGGTTTTATTTGACTAAAACTAGACAGTTGATAGAGCAGCTTAGCAATGTTGGCAAATACAAAGATTAGATTTTAAAATATGCAATCTTGCAGGATTTTTGTCCAACTTAGTTTAGTGGAAAAAAAAAAAAATCCTGTACCCTTCATTGGTTCATTGGCTTCTATTCTGACTAAGCCATTGATCAATGAGGAACTTTTTGAATTTACTCTTTCTATTTTGGCACAATGTCAAGAATATTTGATTGCCTTTCTCCCTATTGTCAGAACTTTTTTTTTTCACATATGTATCATGAAATGAATGAAATGTGAGTGTGATAGTGAAAATATGAGCAAGAGGTATGAATGTACATAACATGGTATTTTTGATAGTCTGAAGCTTTGTGGTTTAGTGAATGTTCTTGTTTACCATTTTATTACCAGTAAATTTAACTAACTTATTTTGGTAAAAAAGAAAAAAATATTATATGTTACCTTTTTTGATTCAGGTTGGTGGAAATATGAAATTTTATACTTGAGAAGGCTGAAACTTGCTTCAGTTTACATAGTCACAAAATAATGCTGATAAGATCCAATTAAAAGAGTTTTAAACATGTGAAATAAATATCTATTTACTTTTTCATAAACAGTGGAATAAAAAGAATCTGAATATAATCAGTGTGATGAATCACTGACAAAAAAAATTTCCACATAAAATAAAACAGCAATTTATTCAAATGTAAAATCCATATACTCTTTGATAAGTCTTTGGTAAAAGGTTTCAGTTGACTTTAAGAATATCTTGCTTGCGGGTTTTATTCAGCTTTATTTATGTTGATGTAAATTTCTAACTTCCTAAAGAAGCAAAATATTTTCCACTAATCATTAATAAAGATTGAACCATTAGGTTAAAAAAGTTTATAAAGATTTTCAAATTGTCAATATTGAACATGCCAAAAAATCAAAACCTTTTCTTGGTTGTCTAAATCAGTCATACTAATGATATAATAACTGCTGGATAATTATGGAACTATCACCGTGTTTTGAATGGATAACTATACCCAGAGAGAGTTCAGGTGCTTGAATTATATTTCAGGTAACTTAACTGATTGACAATTTGGTCTATATCTTGATATATAAAGCTGCAAGTAAGAACTTGTGTGACCAACAGAATTATACTTATGTGATTGGTGAATTCAGTTAGATCCTCAGAATAGTAACACCAGAGGTCAAGACAAGACTGCTTGATCACGAAGCAATGTTCTAGGGCAAACTGATCTAGCTTTTTTTGCCTTTGTCAGAGGCCAGAAAGAGTAGGGAGAATGATTGGGGAAGAAGTGGCAGTTAAGCTGTGGTGATGGCTGTAAATCAGTGTGGTGAGTCGACCTGCGAGGGTACAGTTTGCAAGGCTTGTGGGATTATGAGGTCAGTGGCACTTGGGGCCAGAAACAGTCAGTGGTGGTGAAGCCATGACCTGTGAATTGAGTCAGGCAGGAATGTCCCTACTCGATAAGTAATGAATATGAGTGAAGAGAGGTTTAGGAGGTATTTATCTATTTATTTATCTATTTATTTATTTATTACAAGTGGAGAAGACCTCTTTGCATGTTATCTGGGTTTTGGTTTACATAATTCCATGGTCTTAAGGTAATAATGGCCCACAGAAGGGAGCCCCCAGAAGCAAATCCTTCTTGATATTACTCTGTAATGCCTGTCTATATCTCAGCTTTTTTTCATTTGTCATCTTTTCATCTCTAACTTGCTCTTTGCAATAGTCATTTTATCTCCATTTGGATAAGGAAACTAAGGGCCAGAGAGGTTAAATCATTTACCCCAAATCACATAACTTCTAAGTAAAAATTAAACCCACCCCTATACTTTGTTCACTTTAGCTAATCTTAGGAACAGAGAGGACTATTGTCTATATATCTGTATAGAGTTTGGAATTATCAGCTTGTATTGGGGGGAAATGCTCTATTATGTTGGCTTAAAAATACTTTAAAATGCTTCAGCTTTGACAGTATGTTATTACTTCTTATACATTAGTTACAGTTATTCCTTAGTTTGGAAGGTTTCTCTTACCTGGCCTTCATATGCTAGTGGTCAGCTAGAATTCTAGTCACTTTAGAGGACACCACTTCACAGTCTCTCTCATTGGTGGCAAGATTTCCCCCCCAGGTATTGGTAATTAACATAGTGAATGTTAGAAATAGACTCTCAAAGGCTCAAAATGCATGCACATTTAAAGATAAAAGCAGAATTACATTTAGAATTTATCTCATAAAAAGAGTTAGCAGATTGCATGTATTAACGATGTCACTTTAAGTGATGTTTCTAACGAGTCTCAAGCTAAAAACAAAACAAATAAAAAACTTCTTTGGTTAGAATGTTATCCTTTTTGACCAAAAGTTTCTGTATAACCTAAGATGAAAAAACAACCAATATTTAGAATTGATTTCTTAAACCAATTAAATACCTCTCATTTGGAATTTAGTATCTAGTAATTTTTGCTCAATTTTCTCCATCCAATCAATGTAAAATAAGTTACTGTGATAAATATGTAGTGTTTTTATTCAAACAACAAATATTTTTCCTTATTCTGGTAGTTCATCCAACTCTTATTAATTCAAATAGGTATAGAGAAAGGCCTACCTTGAGGCTTAACATCCCTGGCACCTATCACAAAGGCAAAATACTCTGACATGCAGAGGGATGACATTATCATAGTTTCAAGATAATCATAGGATCATATTATAATCTACACTGTAGATAAAATATAGCATGGTTGGGGTGGAGACAAATACACACACATACATACACACATGCCTCTGATTACTTAGAATACTTGTTTTATATTTTAAAAAATAAGTGAGCAATTAAGAAAATGAAATTTTTAAAAATTGCATTGCCCCACAATAACAACTGTAGTCTGTAGGTGGTATTTTCTTAAGATGTTCATAGACAAAACTTAGATAAAGCAAATATATGTTATACCTGTTTCTGTTCCCTTGGTTTCTGTTGATGAATATGCTGTTGAAATAATGTTGAGAATTAAGGATCAGAAATAATAATGTTGAATATTCCGGCTTCTGAAAAATAAAATGCAAGTCAATGACTCTAAAACCACTTGACAAGGAACTTGATTTTGTGTAATTATTTCTGCTTAGAATTATCCTCACAAGGAAAATGATAATTTTTATACTTCAATTAAATACTTGTTTTCCTTTTATTTTGGAAATTACAAAATTGCCACCTTTGATAGGCTGAATAATTATCTGCAAAGATGTCCATATCTTAAACCCTGGGCCTGTGAATGTTACTTTAGATGGCAGAAGCAACTTTGAAGATGTAATTAAGGACTTTGAGATGGGTCCCAGATGGGCCCAATCCAATCTCTGTGAGTCCTTAAAAGTAGAGAATCTTCCTGGTTAGGTCAGACAGATAGATGAGACTGAAAAGCAGGAGGGATGTCAGGCACAAAAGGGAATTGATCTCCTGTTTTTGATTGAAAATGGAAGAAATGGGCAAAGGGCCAGGGATTACTGGGCTCCTTGAAAAAGGGAAACGTGAGGAATTAGAGTCATGGTGTAAGGATATGACAACAAGAGCAAAAGGTTGGAGTGATGCAGGAAAGGGTCAAGCTGGAAGCTGAAAAAGACAAGAAAAATTTTCCTTTAGTGTTCTCAGAAGGAATCACACCTTGCCTTTGCCCATGGAAAATAATTTCATACTTCTGATCTCCAGACCTGTAAGAGAATAAATTTGTGTTTTTTAAAGCCACTAAATTTATGGTAGTTTATTACAGGAGCAGCAGGGAACTAATATGCCACATTCACTGCAGAAAAGGTGAGAAATTCAGATAAGTCTCCAACAGAGTTAAGTGCAATTAACATTTTGGTGAATGTCTTATCAGATTTTTTTTTCTTCCAGTAAATATGCTCATCATAACTTGCCCATGGTTTTATTTGCTCTTTTCATTTGGTACTCTGTCTCTTTATGTTGTATTAAAATATAAAATGTTCAGTGCCCTTGGGGATAATTTTTGTGTGAAGGAAGGACTTTTCATATATTTACTGAATTTAGAATTTACTATTCCAGTTATTAACATTACAGGTTCAGATGTTACTCTTAATTTTATAGTGCAGTTAATAAATATTTTAAGTCTGGCAGATTTTGACAATCACATTTAAGGAACTTTGAAGAATTACCAGTATTCTTTACGAATCCAATTCTTTAGGTACTTTCAAACATTTTAAATTGTATTTCTAAATGTGACATATTTGATTTCCCATTTTCTTTAACTACTACAATTACCTGCTTGATAAGTCTCTTTTGTGTTCTTAAGGAATTCTTATACATCTAATAAATGAAACAGATATGTAAACATGGTAATGTTTAAGTTCTTAAATGTTTTAATACTACACACCTAAGTTGAATTTAATTGCTTCATTATGTGTATGTTATATGCACAAAGGTTTTTATGTTATGATTTTGATTTTCTTAAACTTCTCAAATATTCCCATGTTTGAAAGATGCTTTTTCACTCAGGAAATAATGATGAAATCCCATGTGATATGTAAGGTTTCCATTCCCTTGCCTTTTAGACATTTTGCAGTTGTCTTCTTGGCTTGGTTTAGATTTCATTAACACAAGTGCTTTTAGGTGTGAGAAAGATTAGACTCTTGTTGACAGTATAGAACAATTCCATGGAACCTTGTTTTTGTCAGTGATTTCATTGCTTCGAGGGATTAATCATTTATCCCATCTTTGTAGATTCAACTTATATATTATTTCTGTGTTCTCAAAATTCTTTCAGGGTTTGTCTGACCATCTAGTCATTACTCATAAGATTGCTTTTCTAACTCCTTAGCTACCCTGTAAATAAAAGAATGTCCAGTGCACTACTTTCTAGTATCTTAATAGAATGAGTACATGGATTTATCACACTATCACTAGTCCTCTACTCTTGGTTATCTAGGATTCTTTTAACTTTTTGTTGTTTTTGTTTTTTAAGAAAACATTTTTATGCATTTGCCCTGGCAATTTCCCCACTTAAATATATGTTTATATTTGAACTTCTTTTGATAATGTTTGTTAATAAGATTAATATTTAGATTATAGTTTTTAAAGAATTATACTGATTCGGGCCTCCCCTGATGGTGCAGGAGGTTGAACGCCATGCTGTGAAGCTGTCCACAGCCTCTGCAGTGCTGGTTCAGTCCCGGCTGGAAAGGGTCCCATATGGCACTAGAGACCTCTCCTGTCATGCCCGCTGCTCCCCTCAGCAGTGTGTTTTGTCAGTCTGCCTGTTCTGTTCCCTGCTGTGTCTCTGGTGAGTCCTCTAGCCCTCATGCATGTCTGGCCTGTACCCCGGCTCTTGTATAAATAAAAAATAAATCTTTAAAAAAAAGAATTATACTGATTCTTTGCTTTTTTAAATTTGGAAAGTACAAATTCATAGGGTTTTAGTATTTTGCTGTGTATTTAAAGAGAAAAATCAGGTGAAATAAGCATTGAGATGTAGAACAAACTGTTACATTTGATAGTCAACACTTCAATCTATTATTGGGTAGGCTACATATGAAATATATCTAGCAAATTTACAGAAGTTTTATACTGAATAAATAATATGCTTAAAAATGATTACTATTTTCTGTTTTCCTACTTCTCTTTATTAAAAACTGGTCTGATATTTTCTCTATGTACCCAAATTCACTAAGGTATTTAAAAAGCTGTTTGAAAAAAATCATGCTTATAAATACTCAATAAAATTCCATGAAGCAATTTCTGGCAAGTTTCAGTTCATCCTAGTTTGCTTTTTGTTTGTTCTACTCTGTAGTGTGCTTAAAAGTTAAAGTACAAAAAAATTGATGTTTTTAAAGACATAACTATGAATGTCATCTTTTTTGACATGTCTGTTTTCCCAAAGGTCCTTTCTCTTGAAAAAGAAGCAATTGCATTGCTCATTTAATACTGTAGAACTTTCTTTGGTAATTTAGAATATATTTCCACTGAGAAAACTTTAACTCATACACTGAGTTTCAGAAACATCTTTATTGGGTGAACTAAGTAAGATTGAGTAATCTCATGCTTATAAACACCACAAGGCCAACCATCTCTACTTGTATTTTCACTCATATCTCAGGTGTCTAGAATGGTCCCTGATGCTGGATGATTTGAACAAATGATTTGACTCATTATTTTCCAGTTATGTTCCTAGAAGCAGAACCATGTGGTCAATGCATATGCAAATTAGGTATTATGTTCTCTCTGGGCTATCTGCTTTCTAGGAAGTGCTCTACCTTTGATCCATAATGGTTATTCAAAAAGTTGGTTTTTTAAAGTGAACTAACAGTGGTTTGGGAGTTAAGGTGTACTTAGAATGTTAGACTACTATTTGAGGAAACAAGCCAATATAAAACCCTGGCATTCCAGTTTCTTCTAAGTAATTGTTATTCCTCTCATCTAACTGGGCCAAGGGTTTAAAGCCAGTGAAAAGCCTTCCTGAAAACACTTTATGATAGGTCCTGAATAAATATTTGTGGAATTGAATTGAGTCTTTGGAACAAAAGGACTCTTTTGTAGCTGTTAGTAGATACCTTGTTGAAATATTATGAAAGACACAGTGTTTACTTGTCAAATCTCAGCATAATTTACCTGTAGCTTTTAAGAGCTTAATTATAGAAAAAAATAATAAAAAAAAAACCCTGACATATGAAATATAGTGGTAGGAGAGCTGGTGATGAGAGGAAAGAATGATGACTTTGGGGGAAAATCAGAAAATAACACAAATTCAGCTAATGTTAGCTGGAAGTCCCTTTGCTTCCCACTGGCTTCTGAAGTGAATTTGAGAAACTCAGATGGAATCACAAGGAACATTCAGCAAGAGTGGCCTCCAGTGAGGAACATTTGAAATAGTTAATAGTCATTAGTTTGGCTGTTCTGATGTGAGTCAGTAGGATTACAGTTTAAAAACACTTACCTTTTCTTTGTTTCCTGCCAGTTCTTAACGTTGGTTACTTTAATTTTTACATCTCAATTACTGTGTCTTATGTTTCTTATTAAGACAGATTTCCGCTTTTAAAATGATATAAACTGAGCTTATTTTAAAAATACTTTTTATTCATACCTCCAATGCTTATTTATTGTATCATAGATGACAGGTGTTAAATTGTATATCTATATCTACCCATTTATATGTATACAGTGTGGGTTTCTTATTTTCTGGGATTTTTAGTCTTTTCCTAATTAATTTTGTTTTTTCGTCTTAGTAATTTTAGCTTGACCACTCAGATTTACACCTGAGATGGTTTAAATTTTTCTACTGTTTTTATCTTTTTTCTTCATAATTTACTTTTTCATGCAGTTTTAAGCCTTCTTGAAAATTCCTAAATGCCTCAGAAATATTCATGAGTTGATTTTCTCCAGTCATAAACCTTGCTGCATGGATATCGTATTTGATTTCCCAGAGCCCTGTTGCTTTTTAACATAACATCTCATCTTTGGAAAAGGAATCTGTGATCTCTCAAATACATAACCTCTATATTTTGGGCAAGTAGTTGCATCCTAAAAGTCAGAGTATGGGTAATCTCTTGGGTCACTCCAGGGGAGGATTGGTCCCAGCCTTTGGTGATAAGCCAGGGGAGATTGATACCTGATATCCTTCATTCATGAGAGGTCAAAAAGTAGCAATTTTGTAGCCATGTTTCTATTTAAAACTATTCTCCTTCTGGCTACTTATTGTAAGGATGATCCTAACATTTCCTGGAAAGATTTTATGAAGTATGAAGAAGCTGTTACCTCAACCTGGATTTCCACAGTGGAATCTGTTTACTGACAAATAATTGTTCAGAGTCATCAAATGGGTTTTTTATACAGGCATTTTAAAAGTAGGGCTCTTGATGTACAAGAGCATTCCTCCAGTTTATTTTCTGATTATTAAGAGGCAGGGACATGGAAGACTAGAATCCCTGGAAGGAAACTTGGTCAGAGTTTAGGACTTGGCCAAGTTACAACCCTCATGATGGTGTAGTGTGACTTCCCTACCTTTTCCCTTCAAGAGCATTCTCTCTGACTTCCCCCAAGTTGTGCACTTTCATCTTGGGGGACAAGGCGGGGGGACGGGGTGGGTAGGATGCCCAACTCACACAATCAATGTAGTTGTGCACCTAGAAATCAACTTATAAAGTAATATCACTCATCTGGAAGACTCAGAGGATATTTAAATTGTCTTTAGAAAAAGTGACCATGTGTTATCAAATTATTGATTTATTGACCTTTTCTTCAAATTTATTTGTCCACTTAAAATATAAATATGGTTATTTTGAGCCAATGATTTTGCACCAGAAGTAGTCAGGATTTAGATAGCATTCTTTTACCACCTATTTTAATTTTAATTTGGGGTAATAAGAAATTGTTTTCAGCTTTTATGAATCTCACTTTGGCCTTTGAATCTATGGGTGAGATTCAGTTATGAGTTGATTTATTTAAACTCAGCACAAAGTCCTGATTATCCGATAAGGGACCATTGGAATAAGCATCTTATAGGTCAGCTAAAATAATAATAGCAATTACTGTTGTGATTATTATGTTTATTATCCTAGCTATTACTGTGCACCAATCTTTAAAGGTCCTAGCTAGACTAACTCACATATCTAAGAGGTAGATAACTACTTTTACCCTCATTTCAAAGATGAGGAAATTGGGTCACCAAAGGAATTGTATAGGATTCCATAGGAGTGACAGAGTTGGAATTTAAATTTACGACTCCAAATTTTATGTAGTTAACTTTGTGTGTGTGTGTGTGTGCTTGTCTTTCTGTCTGTCTCTTTCACCTGAAACATTTCCAGGTAGATTAGTGAATCTGAAAAAAAAACAATAGGCCCCTCTTCTTTTAAATTTGTTTTTTAATCATTTGATAATACCTTTAAGTGAGCTGGATACCTGTTACAAAGAACATGAAACAACACCCTTTTATAGAGGGGCACATTTTATTATTTGAAATTACTTGGGGCCCAAATTGGAGACTGATCCTGTCAAAAAGATTGGTACCTATATATTTTTCTAATTTTTAAATTCATTATGTTGGTAAATGTCTCTAAGCTTATAATTGGCTTAAAAGAAGCAATTGTATTATACATGTGTATTTATATATGTAAATTATTTATGTATTTGTAAAAACATATAATATATAAAATGTATACATATTTTTTGATATGCTCATTAAGTGTATGATAAAGAGTACATTAAGTCTAATACTGTACAATGTTAGGACTTTCTTAGATACTTCATTAGATTGTCATTTTCACTTTTAATTATGAACTCCATGTACTTATCACCCAGTTTTGATGATGGTAAAAATATAGCCAGTTTTGTTTCATTAATAATTAAAGCTATTGTTCCCTAATCATTACCTCTTCATTTGGTTCTGCCCAGATTATTTTGAAGTTAAATATTAATATTTATTTTCAATTAAAAGTGGAGGATCTTCAGGATAAGTTTTGGAGAGAATTTGACATTTACAATGGTACTTTGAAGGGGGATGGCGTGTATTTAGGTGCTTTACTTTGCAATCTCCTTACATTTTCATTTTCTTGTCAGTTAGGATATGTGGGTCTCTAGTCAACTGGCAATAAAGAAAAACCATATTCCAGGGATTATACTGATAGTACTTTGTAAGCAACTAGCATCTCTCTCCTTTAAGAGAGACGACTTTTCAGATTTCCCCAGTTCTTTAAAAGTATATTCCAGAATCAAGTTCTCTTTAAAACACTGTGTACCAAAAGACATTGCATTAGCATAATTTATATTTACTTGTGTTGATGCAATTAACCCATTATTAAGTTGGTTAAATGGTGTGATACACTGCAACTCAGCTAAGGTAAAGTTCAATACATAGTTCCTTATAATGTACAATCTTCGTTACTAGGAACCTGGGGGGAAACTTCCTGTTAAATCTTAATTCCAAGAATAGTTCATCTCCTGAACCATCCCTATGATTTTAATCTTGTTGATAGTGTAAAGTGTGAAACTAACATTTTCCCATTTTGTGTTGACTGCCCTGCAATTTAGAGTTAAATTTGGGGACAAAAGTTCAGGTATAAGGGGCATGATAGTATAGATTTAAAATTTTCTCCCTTTGTCCTCATCTTTGTTTATCTTTTTCCTTTTTCAATTATGACAAATTTACAAATATCTTAACAGAGGGTTTTCTCTGCTTTGGAGTAATAGACTTTTTTTTTCTTTTTACTTTTCCAAAATTTTAATAATTATGCAGTTATGAAAGTATAAAGAATAATGAAAACATTAAAAATTAATCTAAATAATGAACCACTTATATAAAGCTTGTTGTTGGAAAGCCAAGATCGTGTGAAATTAAAGGGATGTATGGGTATAGATTTTATTTTGTCACTTTGAATTCTGTTTAATTGAATTTATCAAATCAAAATTTGAGCAGGGCACAGTGCTGAGCACTTTCAGAATAGTAGCTCATTCCATCCTTAGAGCATTCATATAGGACTGAAAATTTTAATCCCTCCTCTGTGGCCAGTAAAACACTCTAAAGTGTAATGATCCATTCTTCAAATAAAATAGCCTTTTAAAGGAAATGACTTCAGATAAACAGCTGTTAACTTGATGTTTTAGCTTTATATCATTCACCTGACTTTTAGAAATTGTTCTACTCTTTTGATGGGTCATATTATTAATAAAAATAAGTGTACTCATTTCTTCCAGTGGGCATAATGTATTTTGAATGAGTTTCTTGTCATGATTATGAGTGTAAAATCAGTGTACCTTGCGCCAAGTCATACTTTGAGCCATATGATAGTGTGGAAAGAGAATACTGATTACAACGTCTTACACAGAGTACATTCAGCCCCTGCTCTTTGCTGAACTCTGTTCTAAGCATTGGAGATTTGAACAGCTTTGGTATCCTTAACAGTCTTCTAATTTCTGAATCTTGAGTTTCAACATTTTTACAGCATGTCCTCCAATAGGGAATTAAGTAATACCTGTTTTTCCTACCACCTAGAGTTGTTACAAGTATCAAAGGATGCCATGAGTATATTAGAAAAAGATCCAACAGTGTTATAATTAGAAGTTAAGATTGAGTGAATTGTTTGAAATTTTCATATTATTATGGATCAGATGCAATATAAGTTGATTAAATGATAAATTTGGAGTAGAAATTTTGTTTTGTCTTTTAAGCTGCTTTATTGGTGGAGTTACTACAATTTTTTTCCCTCTTTCCAAAATCAAGGGTTTTTATTAAAACTGGCTTTTGCTATGACCTCAATGAGGCGATAGTAAGAGGTTGAGCCTAAATTGAATCATCTCTGCCATTTGCTTTCTTAGTAATATTGGGCAATTTACTTGTGATTTATATTGCTTTTTCTGTAAAGTAGGCATAGTAAATGTGTATATATCACAATAACTGATAAGATCATCGTGCAGATTAATAACATCTGTAGAACACATAGTGCTTGGCACATAATATGCAGTCAATCCATGCTTTCTGTGGTGACAGACTCATACTTAGCATTATTAAGGTCGTAATGTAAGGCTTGTATGGGCAGAGTTCTAAATGGTAATTTCTTACTATACATGAACAACCTCTTCTTGTTCAAGGGTGTACTATATGTTCTAAAAATTGATTCTACAATTATTTGGCGAGGTTTGAAAACTGGGAAATTGATTGATACAATAGCAACTCTCATGAAGAAATGTTTAAGTTTTATTTACAAATGTGTCTAAATTCACTGTTATGAAAATACTGTATTTATTTGATGCAAACTGTGTTCTACTGGTATGTGCTTATATTGATTCTTAGTGAATTGTGGATTGAATTCAAAATAGCAAGTGCTAACCTTGATATAAATATTTTCATATTTGCATCATAAGTATGAGAAATTTTGCACTTTGAGCATTTCATAAATATTAATCAATTAAACTTCAGAACACTCCAGTGATCAAGATATTGTAAATCAACCTTCTGGATGAATTAAAATTTGCCAGCCCACAAAGATTCTCTGCCTGCTGTCCTCCAAAATAACACCCAGATAAATCTTTAATATTGACTTGTTCTTTAAAATGCATCCCACTTTCTTTTTGTTTAATAGAAATATTTAAAACTGTCTGTTTCAAGTAGCAAAGAAGACTCAGACAGTTTGTATCTGTGGGCACAACTGATGTAATCATTTGGGCTGGATTGGAGCCCATTAGTCAGATTCTCAGCCAGCTCAATTAAAAACAAAACCAACATGAACAGTATTTAACAGTGGCTATTCAGAATTGACAATCTAGTAATGTGTTAGGAGATACAGTGATATGGATGAACTGATAATGCGTTTTGTCTTAAGTCAAGAAACTTAATATCCAAATGATGTGATAAAATGTGGTATTTTATGTCTTATTCATCAAATGCACCAGTATTTGAGTAATGTAGGATCCATTTATTTAATGAACCTTTTGTAAATAATTCTTATACCTTAGGCACATATAGAGCTAATGATGTAAAAAGAGAAGAAAAGCTCTGTACCCCTCCCTGAAGAGCTAATGACTCCTTCCTTTAGCACATTTAGCTAAAAAGCAGTGAAACTTTTTGAATTCTTAAAAAAATGATATACCATCATTAGAGTACATTGTAATGCCCACCCACCCCCAAGTACCATCTTTTGCAATTTCAGACTGATCATTTTTTTTTAAAGATTTATTTATTTATTTATACAAGCACTGGGTACAGTCAGAGGTGGGGGAGGGTAAGAGAATTCACGAGAGCCAGAGTGGAGAGTAGAACAGGCAGAGTGACGAAGTACACTGCTGAGGGGAGCAGCAGCCTAAGAGAGGAGAGGTCTGCGCACCATTGGGACCCTCGCCAGGTGGCCGGGGATCGAACCAGCGCTGCAGAGGCTGCGGGCAGCTTCACAACCCAGTGCTCAACTGCTGCGCCACTGGGGAGGCCCCTCAGACTGATCATTTTTACTTTTCATGACCGGCATAAACATTCTACAGATAGTTCCAGATTTTCTTGTCTTTATGTACAAAGATACACTTAAGGGTAGCATTGCTAAAATGCAGAATTGGAAAGTTCTGTATGCTATTGACTTTCACATAAAGAATAACAAATAATTTCATCAATAATTGTTCTATTTCTTTGAAGAATGACATTGAAATTTTGATTGGAATAGCATTGAATCTGTATATTGCTTTTGGAAGGATGGCCATTTTAATAATGTTTATTCTTCCAATCCATGTGAACCAGAGACACTTTTAGGGGGGCGGGGGCGGGAGGGGAGGGATTGGGGTCAGAATGGGGGGCTGCAATTGTATGGGGAATATAACAATAAAATTTATAAAAAAAAAAAAGAAAAAAGAAAAAAAAGAAAAAAAAAAAAACTTTACCAGATTAGCAAGGTTTAAAAAATGAAATTTTTTGAATATAAGAAAGTGAAAATCAAAATCAACAAAAAGCTATGAACCAGAGACACTTTTTGGGGGGTGGGGGGCGGGAGGGGAGGGATTGGGGTCAGAATGGGGCATTTGCAATTGTATGGGGGAATATAAAAATAAAATTTATTATTTAAAAAAAAAAAAGAATAACAAATAACTTAATTTTTAAATTTTTGAAATTAGAAGCAGTTAGTTTTTGAAATTCATTTGAACTTGTTTTAAATTTGAAGGGCAGCATAATGTATAACATATAGAATATTTCTCTTTTCATTTCAAGAAAAATTAGTAACTATTGGTACACAAGATTATTTTTGAGAATGCATCTCAACTATTTCTTGAAAATTCCCTCCTCAACCCCCCTCACCCCCACCAGATTTATGTTTACCTTTAATGATGCAGTGTTTCATTGGCCACTTTATATTCCATTACTTTAATATTTTAAACTCATACTCAAGAAAGGAAAGCATTATTAGTTTTCTTTTTTTTCAGGAAATGCCCTCTAAATGAAACTTTATATACAGATATTTTGAATAATGCAAAGGCTTTATTCTGAAAACTATACATCATATTTTCTTGGATGGTTTAATAGAATTTTTGGTGGGTCCTGTTTTACTTGATAACTTACTATAATTACTGTGCATGAAGAGTTAAGCTGTCAAAATACTGTGAGATCACATGGAATACAGATTTTACCAAGAAGTCAGTCTTTCAAAAATGCAACTCTAATTCTTCATCATTTCTGTGGAAAAAGAAATCAGTGTCCACCTACCATATATAGAGTGCTTTACCTGATTTATTTCCTTTTTTATTTTTAATTTCACAAAAATGTTGTGAGGTTGGAATTGTTCTTATTTTACAAATTAGGGAAATGTGAAACAAGGATTAATAAATAGGCTACATAGTTAGTAAACAGAGAAAGTCTATTTTCCTCAAAACTCTTATTTTCTTCTGGATCATGGTTTCACACCAGAGATCATTGTACTGCAAGTCACAGGATTGCCTTAAGAATGGCAATTGTCTTCTGGTCTTGAGAAACACTCTCCTTTCAAAATGAATTGGAAACAGATGCTTGTGGGGTTTCATCAGGGTTGATTTAGTGGATGGGGACTTTGGACCATACCTTCTTCCCCAATGTATAAGCCCTCTTTGGTTTCTCTGTGTGAGTGTTTCTTTTAAATTCCTTTGACAATATCAGCTTGAAACATAAACACATTGTGTTCATGTGAGTTAAAACCCACCGTCTTAAATGTCAGTTGTCTGAGCCACACAGTTTATTACCAAATTGTTCTTCAACTCAATGCGTAAAATTGTTCACATTAAAGATTTATGAAATTGGAGTATATCTTATCTCTGTTCTGTAGCATTGTGAAGAGTTCTTTCTTTTGTTAGCTATGTGACCTAGGGCAAGTTCCTAAAGTTTCTGAGCCTTTTTCTTTTTAAATTTCTGGAAGTATTTCCTGGCCTTCCTGCTCTGCTTTCTTATTAGGTAGCTCTATTGAGAAAATGTAAGCCAAACCTTTTATGAGCTATTCAGCACTGTAATCAACATATGGGTCAGTGGTTCTCAGATTTGAGTGTTCTCAAGATTCATCTGTTGTGTGTATTAAAAATGCAGTCCTGGGACCCAGGCCCAGAGATTCTACTTTTGAGTATTTGTGGGTTAGAAACAGGTCATTATAAAAAGAAGATTATATCAATGTATGTGTAAAATTAATAAAAATGTACAAACAACATTGTTGAGGGATAGTTTCCACTTATCAAATTATCAGATAAGCAGACATGAAGACAATAACATTTGGTGTGAGAAAATGATGTATTTTATATTGTTGATAAAACTAGAAGCTTGAAAGTACTTTTTTTTAAAAAAAGATTTATTTATTTATGAATACAAGAGCTGAGGTACAGGCTAGAGATGCAGGGGGTGAGAGAATTCACCAGAGACAGACTGGGGAAAAGAACAGGCAGACTGACTGAAATACACTGCTAAGGGGAGCAGCAGGTGAGATAGGAGAGGTCTGCTTCTCCATGTGGGTTTCACTCTTGCTGGCTGGGGATTGAACTCTTGTTGCAGAGGCTGTGGATTGCTTCATAGTGCGGTGGTTAACCCCTTGCGCCACCAGGGAGGCCTTTGAAAGCACTTTTATGATGAAATGTCTAAGAATATTTAGTCATAGAAATATTCTTTACTTTTGATCTAGTACTTCCATTTCTTGAATTTTTAAAAATGAAGACCCCGCATATATACAACTAAATGTGCAGAAATATCATTTACATAGGTGTTTATAAGAGGAAAACTGCATACCACTCAAATATCTCAAAATAAAGAATTAGGTAAATTATATCTGCATAATGGAGAATTATTCAGCTATAAAAATGTGGATTTAGAACTATATATTTTTATTTATAGCAACTGTGTCTGTGATATATGGGTAAGATGAAAAGGTTTCTAAAACCAGTATAAAAATGAGTCAAGTAAAATTTTGTATGTATCACCTATTTTTAGAAAGATACTATAATCATCCACAATTGTAAATGCTTTCTTTCTGGCTGACAGAATTGTGTCTTTACTTTATTATATATAATTTTAATAAAATATGAAAAAAATTGTAAAATTTTATAGTCAGAAATACAGGTTTTTTTTTTTTGCTTTTAAAAGAAAAAAATATTTAAGGGTCTTAACTTATTGATGAATTATCATTATTTTCTCAGACTTTTTATCTCTAGCCCCCTTTTACTTACTCTTCTGCTGAACAGAGAAGTTTATTTGGTTTGTTTTCTTCTTTCACATCTCGTTTGCATGTTCCTTAAGGTGACAGAAACCATGGAATTTCCTTCTCCCTGCCCTGATTTTTGTATCTTTAACTCTCCTGATAAATTGGAACTTCTTAAAGTTCAGCCATTTTAGACCATTTTATGTATCTAAGGCCTAGCTACCATAATGTAATGTACTTTATTTGGTTGCCACACATCTTGTTTGTTTTATATTATATTTGCCTGGCTTTGTAATCGTATCTGAAGATTTAGCTGATGGAGGCAGAAATAATCTTCTTTTTTCATTTCCCTGACAGCTAACTGATTATCAGGGAGAGAAAATCTCTGATGTCCTCTTCCTCTCCTGTCACCTAAGCAAATACTGCTGGTAGGAAGGGAAAATGACCGTGTGTTTAGGCTGAAAGTTTTGATGGGAGGGGTGTGTGTGTGTTTGTGTGTGTGTGTGTGTGTATGTATACACATGCGTGTGCACATGTAGATGCTGTAAAAATCTGATGATTGAGAAGCATTAGTGAAAGATGATTTTGCTGAATTTAAGGGTCAGAACATCTGAATTTAAGCTCTGTATATTAAATATAGAAAATCATTTAAATTCTTATGGATTCTGTTTTCTTTAAAATAGGAATAAATTGTTTCCATACTGTCTTCACAGTTTGAAACATGATTCAATTAGATAATAGTTTGACCTTCTTTCATTTGCTCTACAAATATATGTTGTGTGTGTACATATGTGTGTGTGTATATATATATATGCATCTATTTTATTCTATGCATATTATTTATCATTGAACAAAGCACAAAAAAATCTCTGCTCTCTTGAAGCTTACATTCTGTTGGATAAATATGAAAATAGACATATAAAATATGTAAGATACAGACCACACTACTAGTGGTATCAATAAAAGTAAGATATACGATTAAGGAGAACTAAGAGTGCTAGAGTGCTATGGCTAGGACAGAGTGGGGTGACCAGGGAAGCAGGTTGCAGTTTTTAGAAGATGACATTTGAGTGAAGTCTCAAATGAGGGAAAGGAGTAGCCATGCAGTAGCCATGCAGACATCTAGGGAAGACTGTTATAGGCCAGGATAACAAGTAGACAAAAGTCCTGAGGTGTCTGAGGGACAGCAGTGAGACCACTGAGGCTGGAGTGGAGTGAGGTAATGAGTTGGGATAGGTAAGGGTTAGAGGCCTCTTAGGCTGTTTAAAGATTCTTGCTTTCTTGCTGAGTGAGAAATGAGCAAATGTAGGGTTTTGAGAGATGAGGCGATGTGACCTGAAAGTTTTCATTGGATAACTCCTGGCTGCTGTTGGAGACTAGAAACGGGGTGATTGGTTTCAGTGAATGAGGTTATTGGATTCTCTCTGAGAAAGATTTTTGCAGAGCTTCCCATTTAGTGGCACATGGCAGTTGTATTAAGGTGGCACATTTGTTCAGGGAAAAGACATTTGCATAGACACAGATGGGCAGTTAGGCTTATCAAGAAAAAGAAATGCCTGCATATACACAGAAGAGTAGTCTTAGGGCAAGATCTGTGTTTTGCCGTAGCAAGGGGTATTTTTTTTAAAGATTTATTTCTTTATTTATACAAGCACTGGGTACAGTCAAAAGTGCAGGAGGGTGAGAGAATTCACCAGAGCCAGAGTGGGGAACAGAACAGGCAGACTGACAAAGTACACTGCTGAGGGGAGCAGCGGGCAAGAGAGGAGAGGTCTGCGCACCATTGGGACCCTCGCAGGTGGCCGGGGATCGAACCAGCGCTGCAGAGGCTGTGGGCAACTTCGTAGCAGCCCAGCGCTCAACCACTGCGCCACCAGGGGGGACCCTTTTTTTTTTCCTTAAGATTTATTTATTCATGCATACAAAAACCGGAATACAGTTCAGATGTGCGGGAGGGTAAGAGGATTCACCAGAGACAGAGCGGGGAACAGAACAGGCAGACTGAGTGAAATACACTGCTGAGGGGAGCAGTGGGCTAGACAAGAGAGGTCTGCCGCACCATGTGGGAGCCTCATGGGATTTTCGCCAGCTGGCCGGGGTTGAACCCGTGCTGCAGAGACCGTGGGCAGCCTCACAGTGCTGAAGTCAATAGCCTGCACCACCAGGGGAGGCCTGCAAGGGGTATTCTTATATAGTATTCTTTGTGGGGATTTATTCCTTTGTGGAAATTTTTTCTGTTGTGGAATCTGTCATTTCTATGCTCTGATTGGATTAATCAGTAAGGATTGTTGTTTCTCTTTGTAATGACCTACAATTCTCCATATCCCCACTTCCAGTTTCTGTCTTTGCCTGCAGCTCCTCCAGAGCCAATTTAATGACTTGTTAAGTATTTCTAGCCCTGCTTCTGATTTCTGGCCTTATGAAGCTTCCTTCCTAAATTTTCTACCTTCTTACCAAAATTTCTACCCTTGAGGGGTACAGAGAGACTTGGTTTGGGATATGAAAGGGATGCTGGCAAGAGATGGCAGCGGTTTGGTTTGAATAAGTGTGAGCTGTTGAGGTGGTGAAAGTAATCTGTGAAGAACAATATTAGTGAATGTTTATTTTTATAAATGTGGTATATTTAACAAGAGTATACACTTCTCAAAGGTTTTCTTCAGGGCTTAGAATTTAAATGTTTACTGTTACTTGAATGTACTTAATACATCTGGGTGTTTTACATCCATGTCTAGAAATTTAATAGAACATTTTGCTTTTAAACTGATTGGAATGTGATAACATTTATCTGAAGGAGTGTGAACCTAAACTCCTAAATCATATTGTAAACCAATGTTACTGAAATAAAAAAAATAATTCAATTAAAAATAAATTGGCTATAGAAGCCCTTGGGAAGTAATCAAGTTTCAGGCTCAGTAAAGATAGCTTTTGCGCTTTCCTCTGACAGTCCATATAGCACATGAGCTGGGGATGATTCAGTTGCTTATTTCACTAATTGAGAAGTCTTTCTTAATGCTGCCATCTTCATTTCCTCTCTGTTTTATCACCAGGTCTTATCTGTTCAAATTTGTTTACTTCTGTCCACCTTCACTGCTAACCAGTGGTCTTGGACATCATCAGTGTTGCTTGTATTGCAGGTATCCCCATCCATTCTCTATGTGGCAGATAAATTTGTACAATGGAAGTCTCATGAATTCACACCCTTTGTAGAAGACTTCAATAACTTCTGTAGATTATTCTCCACAAACTCCTGCCTTTATCTTCCTTGTTCTATGACCCAGGAGGTATAGGAACTTGCTTAATTTCTTGGAGAACTTCTTGGTTCTCCTTGCATCTAGGATGAAGTCCATAGTCTATGACATGGTGATAATCCGTAAGGATGATCATATATGATCTGACTGACTGACTGATATACCCAGGAGATGCACGTTGCCTCCTTCCCCATTAGCTGCCATTTACTTCCTTGAAGACCCTACGTCCTTCCTTCTTCCTTAGGTTTGTAGTTGTGATTCCTTCTGACTAGACCACTTTTTCTCCTTCTTCCTTCCCCTTCACTTAATCTCACTCTTGCTTATCTGAATGTATCAACTTTACAGTCTCTTCCTCAGAAAAAGCTTCCTTGGTTAAACACTCCCATATTCCACTAAAATTTTCCTCTGTAACAGGTGGCATGACTGTGCATACATATTCGTGCAACAGTTTGCATAATGCTTCTCTTCTCTGTTAGATTCCAGGTTTTATGAGGTCAAAGATATAAAAGTTTTAAACCTCTGCCTCAGAATCAGTACTTGGTACATACAGAATAGTCACTGACTTACTAATTGCGCAGTGGATGCATTCAGAAAGTGACAGTAGCTTCACACATAGTTTTCAATAATTAACAAGAAAGTTTTAGTATGTTTGTATAAAGCAGACCTAGGAGCAGAATTAGATTTCATAATTACAGCCAATATTCATACTAGAACCCAGGTGTCATGCATTCTTTCCTATGCTGAAGCTGATTGTTTCTGAATGCAGCAATACTATGCAGGACCCTGGGAACCATATGCAAGGGAAATAATGTCAATAAGGTATTTCTTGTCTTTCCATTTTGAGCAAGTCTTTGATTTTGTTTTTCATTTCATATGCTTGTATCTTTCATGACTGGCATTATTAACATTTTTTCTTAACTGTACTTAACAACAAAGTCATTTAACAAGTGGGATCGAGGAACGGAAAGTTATAACACCAATTATGTGGGTGGAGATTAAAAGAATAACATTAAAGAGATTTGAAAAACAAAACTAAAAGAATATATTACACATAATTCTACTTATTTTTAAAAATCCAAGTTAGTTTTAAAAAGATTAAATTGGGCCTCCCCTGGTGGCACAGTAGTTGAGCGCTGGGCTGCGAGGCTGCCCGCAGCCTCTGCAGCGCCAGTTCGTTCCCCAGCCTCCGGCGAGGGTCCCACAAAAAAAAAAAAAAAGATTAAATTTGGTCATTAATACCCTCAATAAAGTGTATTAATTTGGCATTGAATTTGGTCATTAATACCCTCAATAAATTTAAACCAGAAATTTGGGTTTTTGCCAGTAATAAACTACTGCTATATGTGTGAAATATTTTGCCATCTGATCTTTCACAGTTTTGATGTTATGAAACTTATTTTCTGTAAGAAAATGAAACTCTGATCTCTCAGGGCATTATAACTCAGTATAATCTCATTGACTCATTTTTTAAAGTTTGAATTGTATTCTGAGAAGGTCCATCAATGGCTATTTCAGAAGCAAGTAAACAAATACGTTATTGAAATATATATGGTGTTCTAAGTTCAAATTCATAGAGCTGAATGGAATTTATTTTTAACTATGAATAGTCTTTGATTGACATGTTTAATGGTACTTCCATTTCAAAATAAGTTTTGTGGCTGTAATATTCTAAAATAGATACATTTGCTGGAAATTTTGACGGATTTTTATTTGTATATAATAAATGAAGCCACCTAGAATTTTAGTGACTTTTTTTCCAAATGAATGACTATTCATATTTATTATTATCAATTCTAATAATAATCAGTTTTAGAGTGCTAACTGGGTACTGTGTAATGTTTGATGTTATCTCAGTCAAATGGGTTCACTTGTAAAGTACCATGATTCACCACACTAAAGCTAGTGCTCATCTGAGAAGAGGATTCAGTCTTGATCATTTACCTTTCACAAGTGAATAGATGATAGAAGGTCAGGGCATATTTATAATAGAAGTGGTAGCATTGATTCATTCCTGTCTTGCAAAGGAAGGTAATTTGGTTAAGACTTTTGAGGTCTTATTGGCCTGGAAACTGCAAAATAAACTCCTGAAGAGATACTTTTTTTTTTTTTTTAAAGATTTATTTATTTATTTATACAAGCACTGGGTACAGTCAGAAGCACAGGAGGGTGAGAGGATTCACCAGAGCCAGAGTGGGGAACAGAACAGGCAGACCAGCGAAGTACACTGCTGAGGGGAGCAGCGGGCGGCAGAGGAGGTCTGCGTGCCATGTGGGACCCTCGCCTGGTGGCCGGGGATCGAACTGGTGCAGCAGAGACTGCGGGCAGCTTCGCAACCCAGCGCTCAACCACTGCACCACCGGGGACGCCCAGAGATGATACTTTTTTAAAAAAAGATTTATTTATTCATACAAAAACTGGGTACAGGGCAGAGGCATGGGGGATGAGAGGATTCACGAGGTACAGAGTGGGGAACAGAACAGGCAGACTGAGTGAAACACACTGTTGAGGGCAGCAGTGGGCGAACCAGGAGAGGTCTGCTGCACCAGGTGGTTTGCTCCCTGACTGGATATCGAACCCGTGCTGCATTGACTGTTAATAGCCTCATAGGTTGTGTCTTAACCCCTTGCACCACCAGGGAGGCCACCAAGGTGATACTTATTATACTTTTATGATTTATTTTTGTATGAATGACACAAAGTTATTCCATATCAATCAATTGAATGATTCTGAATGCTTTCTATTTAGTAGATAAAGGCACAGATGGATTGTTCTTGATGCAGAGAAACTTCCTCAATAGTTTGGCTAAGGTATTTGGGAAACTTGAGTTCTTAAACAAAAAGTGAAAACCCAATTAATGATGATTTATTTAATACTTTTTACTGATAAAGGTGTTATATTCGATACATTGGTGTTTTTTTTTAATGAAAGAAGAATGGCTGTGTATAGACATGGATGTTGCAATAGAGGAAATAAGGCACTGAAGAGTTGTGTATTGAAAAAACTTCTGGAGAATGTGTCAACTGTAAAAGGGGTCTGTGAAAATTTCCTTCATATATCAAAAGGACTTGCAGTTTGGTGAGAGTGAGTACTTCTTAATTTATATCAAAGTGAAGTCATTACTAGGCATACCAAAGTAGTGAATGAAGTGGTTTAGTTATTGGCATCAGTGGGTCTTAAAACTTTGGATCAAAGTCTTTTAAGTGGTGAATAGGGAAAACTTTTAGAAGTTTTTATACAAAATAAATTTAGATAAGATTATTTTGGTATGTTTATAGAGGTATATGTTTGCAGATAGATAGGTGCATGTAAGCTATTCTGAACTTAGTTTCCCAAATATTTCTCAAGTACCTTCTATTTTTCAGGTAATGCTTATTTTCTATAAAACCTAAAATAGGGGTAAGGTATAGGCATGTTTTAGAAATCTACCTACATATGGCAAAAAAAGCAATCTAGAAAGATTTAAGAAACAACAAAAAATTACCTCCCAGTACTAAGGGCAGATTATGAGAGACTTTTTGGAGACTCAGAGGATGACATTCTGTTCATTCAGAGGGATCATGAAAGCTGTTAAGGAGGAGGTTAAACACTGTAATAGACTTTGAAGGGGGAGAATTACTTGCATACATGAAGATGGTGAAGGAAGAAGCATCATGACTTTAGATGATGGGAAATAAAATTATAATAGTACATGTTATATGAGCATGTGAGAATGAAAGAAAAAAGGAGAAAGAGAAAGAAAGATAGAAGGAAGGAGGAAAGAAGAGGGATACTTATGTCTAATCTGATATTTTACTTGCAGTTTTTGGTTTTGTTCTGCTGAATTGGACAGAGGGTGCTGACATCAATAGCGTCTCTGCTTTATATGAAAAAGTCTCTCCATTTCTTATTATCACTTTAATTAGGACTGTTGTTATTCCCTAAGTGTCTGAGCCACCTATACCTCGATGTCATAACAATGATACTTATGCTCCTTTAAAGGAGATTTTTTTTTACCCACTCTTTTTATATTTGCACTTCTTAGAAAATGTCCATTTGCCATAAGTGTGCTAAGTGATAGGAGATAATGTTGCATTTCTCCCTTGATAAGACTCCAATGTCTTGATAAGACTCCAATGCCTGCAATAATACAGGCACTTGTTAAATATTGGTTTAATATTTTTGGTAGGAATTCTTTGTTGATATTTGGTATCAGTTATACTTTTTTGTGACAGGTAGATGAATCATCACAAGACATTGTGACCTTGGTAATAGATATGATTTTCAGCCATGTGAAGCATTATATTTCACAACAGTGGATTAATTTAAGAAAAATTACCCATCTTTGTTTATCAGACTTCGCTGTTTCAAACAGTAGTGAGGTTTCTTTGTATTGTTATTTTTAGTGTAGGTGCTATCATTCATTTATATGCTATTAAAGCAGTATCTCTTGGAAGACTTATTGTATTGGAAGATATTCTTCCCTTCAAAGATGCTTAGAATATTTTATCTTTAGTCATTTTATTGAAAAACCAAAAAAGAGACAAGTCAAGGTACTCAGTTTAGTTTCAGTATAGTTCTTTTTTTTAAAATTTTTTTAAGATTTATTTATTTGTATAAGAACTGGGGTACAGGTCAGAGGCACGGGAGGGTGAGAGAATTTACCAGAGAGAGGTGGGAGCAGAACAGGCAGAAGGAACAAAGATACTGCTGAGGGAAGCAGCGGGTGGGACAGGATCAGTATAGTTCTTAATGTATATATGTACATCTGAATTTTCTATGATTATTGCCTAATTCACCTTAAGTCTCTACATTGTCAGGAGCTTATCATCTGTAGCTACGTGCATGCACATACACACGCACACACACACAGAGATGCATTCATGTTTGGATAGCATTCACTATCCCAGGTACTGAGCATTATTTACTATTCTTCCTAGCATTTTTGCTCTGTAGATGAAGAATCGAGTATTTAGTTACCAGAGCCTTCTTGCTCAAGAGTAAACAATTAGTGAGGTCATGCACAGAAATTGAATATAGGGAGATTCATTTTATTTGATAGGGTTTTCACTTGCAATAGTTGCTACCCAGAGATGTTTTCTTTTGCACATAACATGTTGGGAGAATTAATAAGGTATCTCAATAGTGAGAAAGAATAAAGCACTTGAAATATTTGAACAAGTCAGAAACTAGTAACTCTTTGTATAATTATGCTGTAAATAATGATGCTATCTTTTCATTTTCTTTTTTTTTAAAGATTTATTTATTTATGCATAAGAACTGGGGAATAGGCTAGAGGTGTTGTGGTTGGGGGGGATGAGAGGCTTTACCAGAGACAGAGTGGGGAACAGAACTGGCAGATTGACTGAAATACGCTGCTTAAGGGAGCAGCGGGCAAGTCAGGAGAGGTCTGCTGCACCATGTGGATAGCTCCATGGCCCGGGGGGATTAAACTCTTGCTGCAGTGGCTGCAAATAGCTTCATAGGCTGCTTCTTAACCCCTTGCGCCACCAGGGAGGCCCTATCCTTTTATTTTCAATACATAACTCCTGTTTCCCATCAAAACTTCAGAAAACATTTTAAAATGTGAACAAGAGTATTTCTGTAAGAATTCTTCTAATGATTATTAAATACTGATGTTAACTTTTGTTTCATATAGATTTTTTCATGTAAACAGAAACTTATTTTTTTCTCTAGTACTAATCAGTGTAGTGTGTCACCTGAGGAAGTTATGTGTAGAAATAGTTGTAACTACATGTCTTAAAAAAATTTGGGGGCCTCCCTGGTGGCACAGGCGGTTGAGCGCAGCACTGTGAAGCTGTCCATAGCCTCTGCAGTGCCGGTTCAATCCCCGCCGGCCTCTGAGCAACCCACATGGTGAGCAGACCTCTCCTGTCACATCCGCTGCTCCTCTCAGCAGTGTGTTTCATCAGTCTGCCTGTTCTGTTCCCTGCTCTGTCTCTGGTGAATCCTCTCACCGCCCCCACACCTCTGGCCTGTACCCTGGCTCTTGTATAAATAAATCTTTAAAAAAATTGCGTTTTGGATTGATTTTCTCATTTAGAGCTGAAACATTACTGCCTTTAAAAATTATTATTCAGCCCTCCCTGGTGGTGCAGGGGGTTGAGACACAACCTATGAAGCTATTTGCAGCCACTGCAGCATGAGTTTGATCCCCGGCCAGGGAGGTACCCACATGGCACAGCAGACCTCTCCTGGCTCACCTGCTGTTCCTCTCAGAAGTGTATTTCAGTCAATGTATTTCAGATTATGTTCCCCAATCTGTCTCTGGTGGATTCTCTCATCCCCTACACCTCTGGCCTGTGTCCCAGTTCTTGTATGCATAAATGAATGAATCTTTTAAAAAAATTATTTCAATTATATTAGGCTGGTAGTCTTTATACTTTTAAATTGCATTAAAATGAGTTTCAGAAAGTATGTGAGGGAATCAAGGACTAGAGGACCAATGGTGCTAATTTTAGTAATCTAAGGAGAACCCAAAAGTGGAACACTTTGTGATTATTTGCACATGTTAAGAACACAACAATTCAGGGGAAAGCAGAAGAGATATGTTTCAGAGGTTTATGTCATTGTCACTACTTGTGTAATAAAGGGTAAGCTTTGCCCAGTTTTATGTAGCAAATTATTTTCACATATTTAACCTTTGAAGTTGTATGTTTTTTTTTTTTTTTGTGAGCTCTTTGAATCATTTGGAAAACAAGGTTGATTTACTTACCTATTGTTGGGCATTCACCTTGTTTCCATAGCTTGGCTGTTGTAAATAATGCTTCAATGAACATAGCAAGGCATATATCCTTTTGAATTAGTGTTTTGTATACTTTGGGTAGAAGATGTGGTATATAAACACAAAGAATATAAAAAAGATGAAATCTTGCCATTTGTGATGACATAGATGGAACTGGAGGGGGTTCATGCTAAGCAGAATAAGTGAGAAGGAGGAAGACACATACTGGATTTTTCACTCATGTGGAATATAAAAAGCAAAGCAAAGGAATAGAAAAAAACAAACTCTTGAAATCTGACTGCAGAACCTAGTCTACTAAGAATAGCACAGGGGCAGGGGGCTCAGTAGACTACATTATTGATGCTTTAGTGAGGGGTGTGGTGTGACAACATACATTGTAGAGGTGTGAACCTAGAACACATGCAGTGTTGTAAATCAACATTACCTCAATAAACAGAACTAAAAAATAAAAACAAGGTGAGTTTGCGTGAATATATACTAGGAATTTTGGATCTAGGTGAGCTACAAATAACTTAGTGTTCCATTAATTATGCATTATCTAGGAACGCAGTTTCTGATTTGTGTGATCTTTTTTCCCGACACCCCTCTACTTTTTTTCTTTTTTCATTGCTATGTAGGGTTTTATTTCATTATTCACCAATGTCAATCCTGTTGGTCAAGTATGGATGTCACAGATTTCCTCAAATATCACTTGTGATTTGCTGTCCTGTTAAAACTTTGAATTTTTATAAGTTTTATCTGAGTTTTTTTTCTCTTGAAAATTTTTGTTTACTAAAATACAACCTATATTCCATATCTCGAGGTTTTGATGTCTCCTATATCATGAGGTGATTTTTAGCCTATTCCATGTAAAAGCTAATATATCTTTCTATAGATATTTGCGTTACTTTGTTTTTCCACTCATGGCATTTATACATTGCCTGAAGTCTTACTGAATGGGACTCATGCCACTTATCACATGCTATGCTGCATATTAATAGCTAGAGCTTTTATTTCTTCTTAATTTTAATTATTTGATGAAATCTTTGTACCTTATTTACTTTTATATCAGTCATGGAACCTCACCCTCTTCCTTCTATCGATTGGGTACTGAGTTTTTTCATGATATTCTTGTCTTCACAGAACAAATAGCTTATTTGGTGCTTACTTGAAAGAAATATTGCTCCATTGCATCAGTAGTATGGACACACTAAATACACACACATACAGATATAATACAGATCAAATCTTAATGCATTACAGAAGCATGCATTGTGTTGACACCCTATTTATTGGTGTACTTGTTCCACTGCTAGTGAGAGATTTCACCATCTACATTCAAGAGAAAGGGGAAGCAATCATGACAATAGGCTGACATACAAGTTAATTTATATCCATCCTCAGGGCAGTCAGGATCATTCCCTAAGTTTTTCTTGTAGTTTGAACTGATAGTAAGCATTAGAACAATTTTTAGAAGATTTTATCTTAACATTGGCAAGTAACAAACAATTGACATCAGGCATAAGTCTTATTTTGCTTTATACTTTTGGCGCATCGTTACTGAGAAGATTATGCTAATCCACACCATCTGCAGCTACCAGATGTGCCATTGAGAGGTGCACAAGTTCCTTTCCAGAAAACTGCTTGATGTCGAATGTCAATCATTTGTGTTAAATTGACAGCAACTACCATCAAAAGAGAGATAACAACTACTATTCTTGTTTTTCTTTACTATTGTATACCAGTCTAGCTGATTAATGCTGTGATAAATGTGGCTAGAAGGAGAAGACTAACAAATGTAATTGTTCAGTTCATCTTTTGCTCTGTTGAAAAATAGGTAAGGAATTTGTTGACTATCTCATTGAGCATACTTGTACAGTGGGTGTGACTTCATCCTGCTGTCTACCTTACATGTCTTGGATTATATGATTTATTGTACCAAGGGAATTGGCTGGGAGGGTGTCAGCAGATGGTGCTAGGCACAGAGTAAGTTGTATCATTACATGGTTGAGTATGCTTCCAGGAACATTCTCCTAAATAGGATTTTTGGAAATAAACGTTCATTTGAAGATACTGACAGGTTGTTCATCCAGATCATTATGTCATAAAAGACACTTCCTTCAGTTTAGGGGGATTTAAGCGATTTTCTTTATTGGTTGGGGAAGTGAGGAGTTGAGGGAGCATTTACAGTTGACTTTCATCTGAAATCTTTTCATGTTCTATATGAGTCTGGAGGTATCTACATTTAGAAATAATAGAAATTCTTTAGCTTCTAGTTTCATATATTTTCAATTTTGTCAGCTACTACTACTAAGCATTAAAAGAATGCCAGGGAGCAACGATTTAAACTGTTGAACATACTGGGTACATCCTAATATTCCACTGATTTCTGAATTTTAATGAATAATAGTGTTTGCCAGCAGCTGGGAGTTAACTGTTAGCTATACGTAGGCAAGAAGTAGGGGTCAAGTCTCTTCTCCTTTCCCTTATTCTTACTGTCGAGTTCCTGCCAGCCACACTACACCAGTGCCTGAAGGAACTTCGTATGCACATCAGAGAATATTTTCTCATAGCTCAGGTTTTCTGTAAACATGTTCCAACCATTATATCAAAAAAGTACTTTGATTTAAATTCCTCCCCTTAGGGAATGGGAATTCCCCCTTAATCCTGGTAAAGGCTGTTTTTATTCAAGTTTTTTTTTTTCAGGAAATGAGGAAATTTTAGTCATCATTATTTCTGAGTTGCCCTTTGGTCCTGTAGTTGGCACATGGCTTGCACGGTGTTGTTCTTAAGACCCAAGTAAACAGGAATTTATAATGGAACATGACTGACAAGCAATTAAAAAATGTGGGGTCCTGTGCATGAGTAGGCAATCATAAACATTAAAAGAATTACATTTTGGAAAAATAGTGCCGTTGAAAATTCCTCTCAACAATGAATACAATACTGTATTTTATTTTCTCCAGATTGAGAAAGCAATTTTTGCTGGTTTCTGTGCCTTTGCCTGGCCTGTTCCCTTTTCCTACAGACTTGTCACTTTTCCCACACAAACCCTGGACTCAACCCTAGGTGGATATTTTTCATTCTCAAAACTTAGATCGTTTTATTTGTGTGATGCCTTTTGTTTTTTGACTGCTCAAGGGAAGATTTTTATGCTCTTTTTATTTTGTACCCTAGCCGCCTTCCCTTCTGTTCTCAGTGAGCTTCTTGCATGTTCTAACAACATGCTAAGGTGTGTCTTTGTCATCTGAGTGAAGTTCTCGATGTGCTGAGACTGCTGTTCTCTTTTCCTTTTTTTAGATGTATCTTTGACTCTCCCTTAGGGTGTCTATTAAATATTTGTTGAATATGTGGATGCATGAATATATTTTTAATATATTATTGTTAAATGTAAATTTTCATATCTGGAAAATCATCTTTGCTGTCTTTATTTTCAAGAGTTCTGATGGTATAAAATTATGGACCATAAATTGCAGATTAAATACTTTATCATTTTAATTTTGAAAAATGGCTATAAAATGTTACATTAAGTGAGCATTAGTATTTCTAACTTTGGACTTGAAATATTAATACATTGTTGTACATTTGTATGCTTTTTATAAAGCCTTGGTAACTTTCTGTATTTTAGTTCAGCTTTAAATATGAGATATTATTTGTCGTATATATTTCATATCAAAAAAACAACTGATTGATAATCTTGACAGCAAAAGTTACTTGTAAACTTTTATTCAGCAGTCAGCACACCAAGGGAAAAACTGCATGCATTTTTGAAAATTATTTGATTCTAATATCAGCAATTACTCTTGACATTTTTTTAGCCCTGCATCCTTTGAAAAATAAATTTATGTACACAATACACACTTCTAACTGAAAAGATCACATTGTCCGTATTATTCTTTAACTGAACATGACTTTTCAGTTGACCAAATCACCCCAAACATTTTAGGGTAGGAGTTACCATTTGATGATCCTGTCTGCAGATTACACTCACATTGAAACTTGAAGGTCAGCCATATGGAGAGGTTAAAAATATAATCTGCTGGCCTTCAAAATCCTCTTATCAGCCACATAATGGGGTCAGATGCTGAGAATGATGCATCTCAGAGGAGCAAGTAAAGACAGATTACAGAAGTTTTATAATTGTGAATTGTTTTCTCGATTTATTCATTTTTCTTATCTTTGTTTCCAGTCTTGGGGTCTTTGGACTGTGGATGTCAAATCTCAGATGCAACCCTAGAGGACTAGTAGTTATTTACATATTAATATATGAAATGAATTTTTTTTATATTTTAATAAAAAATGTACTCACAAAGCAGAAAAGAACGTTTTTCCAAAGTCAATTCCTTTTAAATGTAGCTAAAAAGAGCTACTTTGTCATTAAAGTGAATGAATATTCATTTTTAGAACAGACATGATGTTTGGATTGTGTTTAACATATGTCTGTTAGTGAAAGTGTTAGTCACAAAGATAAGATTTCATCTAAAAATAATATCTATATGAAAAAGCAATAAATATACATGTTAAAAATACTTACCTTTTCTGTAAACTTTTACTTCTTTATTTTTAAAGCTTATGATATTGTTTACTTAATTTCTCTTCTTAAGATAAATGGGGGGCCACATTTGCAGTAACATTTGTATAGCCAAGAGGTAGAAGCAACATAAAAAATCTATCCACAAATGAATAGGTAAATAAAATATGGTGAATACTTGGAATTAAATGTCATTTGACCTTAATAGGGAAGGAAATTCTGCCAAATGCCCCAGCATGGATGAACTATGAGAACATGATGCTAAGTCTAAATAAGCTAGTCACAAAAGACAGGTGCTCTGTGATTTCACTTACAGGAGTTATCTAGAGTTGTCAAATTCATAGAAACAGAAAGTGGAAGTAGGTGTTTGTCAGGGCATGGGGTGAGAGTGAAATGGAGAGTTGCATTTTCATGGTTACAGTTTCAGTTTTGCAAGATGAAAAAGTTACAGAGATTGGTTGCACAATAATGTGAATGTATTTAACACTGTTGAACTATAGAGTTAAAAATAGTTATGATGATAAACTTTATGTGTATTTTACCACAGTTAAAAATCTAGGGAGAAAATTGGCAAGTTTTGGATTGGAGCTTTTCCATTTTTAGCCATAATTGTTTCTACAGAATAAATGCTTAGGATTGGTCTTTGGATCTTGAACGGATTATGATAATAATGCATGATAACTGACCAAACAGAGCTGTATAAGAAAATAATGGTTAAGGTTCCGTGGCAAGTCATCTCTCCTGAAATTGGCTTATTATATTTTTGGTGGAAAACATTGGACACAGTAAATTATTATTTTTAGGATGATTGAAGCTATCTAAAGTGCTGATACCACTATGTCCGGTATTAACAGAGGTTCTTTGCTTTTTATGTTTATTAATTCATAATCCAAATATGTATTGATGTATTGACAGAGATTGTGAGCTGGGTTAAGATATATAATTTAATAATAAGGTAAGACATTCTCAAGGGGTCTAAAATCAACCAGAGGTGGGGGCATGTGGAGAGAGTAAGCATCATAAAATTATGAAAGCTATAAATACAGAGTGTTGTGGGAAAGGGTAGGAACTTTTGGGGGAGTTCTTTAATTTTGGTCTGGGACTTCAGGGAAGATGTTTTGGAAGAAGTGATACCATAGTTCCATAAGAAATGGAACTTAACTATTGATAGGTGAAATGGCTGGAGAGAAAATGGAGGGAAATACAAGTACAGAGGACTCTTGGCATTTTCCCTGGGACTGTCTGGTTTTCTTGGGAAAATCCTTTATGCCTGTTTCCTGAGTTTTATGATTTCTTTTTCACTCTTCTGTTTGATGACCTGCCAGAAGGGCTCAGAGAACCATACTGAGCCAGTAGGGCTTAGTAACAGCATAGTTACTAGAGCATAGTGCCCTAGAACACCAGAGGTGGGGGTAGAGAGGAGACCTCACAAGAAATGAAGATATATGCTACCTTGTACCATGATTCTGGTGGCAGTGAGAAACCAAATGAGGTTTTTAGAGAGGGGAATAATATGAAAAGATATGTTCTTTAGAAATTTGAATCTTGCCGTACAGAACACTTCTGTCCTGTTCCATATTGCGATAGAACAAGGGACAGGATGTCACTTAACGGGACAGTGCAGTGGGGGCAAGAACTGCACTGCTATTTGTTGTGGGTTTGGAAGGAGGGGAAGAGGGAGAGGGATGGTTGTTGGTGGTGGAAGGAAAAGCAAAGAATGACTTAAATTACTGAGTGAGTGATGGAGCAGCTTACCAAGGTAATGAGGAAAAAGGAAGGGTTGTTTTGGGAAAATATGTCTTCTTTCACTGAAGCCTTTTTCCCCAAGCCTAGTGATAGTCCTTGCAATGTCACCAAAAAAGGTCCAAAAATTGAAACCTAAGGGAAAAAAAGGAATGAGCAGACCACTAGCAAATCCGACCAAACCCAACCCAACCCAACCCAACCCACATCAATAGCAAAGCATAAAGCAATCAAAATAAAAAAAAGCAAAGGTAAGTAGTTAGTAGTGTGTATCAGAGGTGAAGAAAGAAAACCCAGATTGTCATTTTAAGAAACCAAAGGTGTTTCTGGAATGACACAATAGTCAGTGGGCATTATCAGGGAAGGGTGTGGCAGTGAGGTGCTAGGCCCTGTGCCTGGTGGAAGGCATTTCATATTGCCTTGGGACCTGGGCCAGATTTTGATGTGGGTTGCTGAGTTTATCAGAAATGAAGGCTATGAGAGAAGACAGCCCTTTCAAGAATTTTAACTGTAAAGAGGAGAGTAGAGTAGAAAGAATTATACTGAGGAAGGTATAATACATGGTGTAATATAATATTGTGGTAATAGACCTAACATAAGTTGATCACTATAATCATGTTAGTATACAATTTAATCATTGTTAGTATACAATGTCTTAAGTGCATTCAAATGTCTTATAACCAACACCATTAGTTAGGCCAGAACTTATTTTTTTATCTCCCTAAACAGAAACTCTGTACCCATTTAATGATAACTCTCATTTCCTTCTCCCTTAAACCCCTAGTAACTTATAATTTTCTTCATGTCTTTTATACCTTGCCTATTCTGGGTTTATCATATAAGTAGATTCATAGAATATTTGTACTTTTATTTTCAGGCTCTCGATATCTTCCTTTTTGATACTATAATATAAGGCTTACAATATTGTTTGAATGGACATTAGCAGTGCATAAATGAAAGTAACCTAATATAAATATTTTGCCTATGGCAAGTAGATAGATTGCTTATCTTAAAACATGTCAGTTGTTGGCAAGAACCTTTAATACAGTCATTAACTTTTATAATCCTTTTGTCAAGACAGTCTTCTAATTTTCAATTATTATTCATGGTAAAAGCAGTTTTATACCAACAACAATAACAGAAACCAGAAAAGGAAAAAAAACTTTTCATTTTTTTCATCCTAATAAATGAGCTGATTTGTTGTGCTCATATGCATTACTAGTATTTGTCACATGCATACATATTACTGAATCATTCTCCTATTAATTATGTCATAGGTACAATGTAATTTATTCCTTTTCTATTAACATCATCTTTATAAGCATATTTTATTTATGCCTCTTGGGGCTTTAGTAATAATAATACATCCCACCTTCTAAGCTTTTGTGAACTTTCTCCTCCCAGATTTATCCATTATGTATCTAGTCATTATTCTATTTATGTTACAGATATAAAACTGAGGACTAGGAAAGTTCAGAACTTTGCCTAAATGCATTGAAACTCTAGGGTAAAATATTTATATCTATAAAGATTTAACATACTTGGTGTATTTTCATTGGTTTTTCCTTTTCCTTTCCATGAACAGTAACCCTAAAATTTGAAGCAGTAACATGTGAGATTACAAAGCAGCCTGCTTATCAAGATTCATGCAGCTTTTACTCTGTATACTAGCAAGCAATGAAAATATATATTTATACACATGGCACCCACAAGAACTTTGATAAAATTGTTAGAACTTATTAACAAATAAAATAGCTGCATGAATTTGTGAATGAAGAGTTTTCCATTTTGGGTAGTTCTCAAACTCTTTTGAACACACATACACATACCATTGTCGAAAACAAGTTTGAGCTTATATTCCAGAATACATAAAAATTATATAATGTGCTACTACTATCTTAATAGTATTTATATAATGTAAAGTAATGTAGAGTAAAAAAAATAGGCATTTTATAAACATAAGGCTAACATTAACATGAGCATATCTAGTATTTTCTTTCTCCTTGCAATAGTTTTTCTTGCCTATTTCTGGCATGGTGCTTCCTAAGTTGTGTTAGCTACTGACAAAAAAAAAATTTAAAAAAGGCTAACAGCCACCATCTTCTTTGAGATGTTCAGGCATATTTAAAACAAGTATTTTAAAAGTTCTTTGCACATAAAAGGTGTTTACTGAAATCATTTCACATGCATGTTGAATATCATGTACAAAACCTTTTTGTACACATGGTGATCTTGCTTTGCTTTCTGCAACACTTGTAATATAACATTAAATGTTGTTCTGCTGAATCAGTAACCTCTTGCAAAATCTAATTTTAACTTAATATATAGCTAAAGTTCCAAAAGCTTACCCTTTGAGGAAGTGTGTGTAATTATATAAAAATACTGTAAGCAACATCAAGTTTACTTCAAAAGTGGTAGCGGTCACCTTTACCTATTGTTTGTATTTAAATTGTCTTTGGGAAAATGAACAAGATGATCATTTATTTCATGAAGTTATTTCTGCTGATATTTTGGCATTTTGGAAAGGAAAACACATACAATAGAATAGAATATCAAGGGTAAACTGGCAAATGATTCTTCATGGTCTCAGGAAAATAACATCTAAATATTTACCTAATTTTAATAGCCTAGCTTACCTGAATATCTCTCTCTTTTGACTGCTTTTGCACAATTAATTTGCTCCATAGCAACTACCATATAGGAATATTCAAATGGGAAAGGAAGAAAAGAAAGATATGGGTGTGGAGATTATAGATGGTTTTGGAATCAGAACAATCAGCTCCTTTCCCTTTGCTCAAAGTAATTAAGATTTTAAATGTATTTTTGTGGTTAGGTTATACTATGAATATAGTAGTAATTTTTTTCCTGAATGGTGTGCTTTTGTTTTTCATTTGGAGCATTAGAATTTTCTGAAACAATATTAAATTCAATTTTTCAAGGTCAGAACATGTAAACTTTGTCTTCAGTGACTCCTGAAAATCTAGTAGCTAAGTAAAGATATTTACTGTCTAATTAAATTCCAGAGACTAGAATAATGTATGAAAAGAATAACATCATGGGACAACTTATCAGTGAATGTGGCTACTGTTACTTTAGGTCTGTAATAAGCAAAGGGAATAATTTTCCCTTTGTGCAGGAGAGTTAAGAACACATTTTTCTAAGCATGTTTCATCTCTTTCACATACCCTTTTCATCATTGAACAGGATTAGTGGATGGTAATTTGAGCCAAAAGGTTTACTATCTCATGCAGAGCTGATTTGATTTCCAAATGTTATCATCCCTTTTAGAAAGTAGGTTAATAGATGTGACATAGGAGAACCCAGACCTAGAAACAAGCACTTGGTAGACAATTCATTTAAAGCAGGAAACAGCATATCATTATTCTCAGACTGTGGGTCTAGAACTGCTCTTTCAATAGATGATGGTGATGATGTTAACAAGGTTAATTGACATTTATTGAGAATTGACTAGAACCTGCTTTGCTAAGAGCTTTGAGTGATTATCTCATGTCATCCTCAGAACTTTGTATGTATTATTTCATGTAATCCTGAGTTACTTGTTCTTATAATCCCCCTTTTTTATAGATGAGGAAACTGAAACATCGAGGGCACAAGTCAGTTGTTTAGAGTCACACATTAGATGGCAGAATCTCTGTGAGAACTCAGGCTCCTGACTGCAGAGCCTCTGCCTACTACTCTACTGCCTCTAATTTTGGCAATAAAATTTTTGGCAGATGGTGATCACAGAAGTTGCTTAAAGTCACAACTTTTAAATACTCTTTTTTTCCTGAAACCAAATTATGTAGCTTTTATTCCCCCCAAAAAATTATATTATCACTTTTGTAGTTTTGAAGAGGAAAGTGTGAAAATTCGAAATGTTATCTATTCTCATTTAATTTCTTACTTTCCATGGAGAGCATACCATACCCAGATCTAAATGTCATTACCAGTAGTTTCTCACACTTAGCAAAAAGTATATGCTCAGTTTTGAGCAACTCCCTTGTAGGAGTTTTAACAGTCTTCAGCAAAGTTTTTGGCCCTTGTGTTTGGCAAAATATCTTGGGCAGATGAGTGATTCATGAGGCAGGGGCACTGCTGCTGAATTAATATTAGTTAATATGAATATTAGTGCATTAATATGAATATTAGTTACTATAAGTGTTTGTGAAATAAACTTAATGGGAGGATTACAATATTGACAAAACATTTTCAAAAAACTATACTACATTTAGTGACCAAAGATACAAAGAGGAATTTATTGCAGAACTCTTGTGATGGATGATTCATTTCCAAGTTTTATGTGGTGTCTATAATTATGTTTTAGAGGAATATTAAACAATATGAATGTGCTATCTGATTCTTAAATGTCAACATTACACTGAGTTCTAAATATATTCTATCTATAACCATACTTATAACAGATATTACTGTGTGACAAGCAATACTTAAATATAACAAGAAAAAAATGAAAATTTCAAACTTATGCAATTTCCAAATCTTAACATTTCCTCAAGTGTTACGAAGGCAAATGAAAGGGATTTTTATAAGGTATAGTTCAGTTGCAGTTTTCTTCCTCAGAATTCACATTATTGCCACAGCCTACAAATGACAAACATTTGTGGACTATGGCAGCAATCTGTTGGGTGTTTCAATCTATTTTGAGCTGAAATTGATTAGCACTTTATGAAAAGTGTACAGAAAATTGCCATGCTTATCAAGGCAAATCAAGCCATAATTCTGCCTTTTTTTTTTGTACACCTGCAGCTATGAATATTTTTTGGTAGATACATTGAGATGTGCTCAAGAATATACATATTGGACTGCATATCATGCAATTTATTCTGATCTTACTGACAGTTTGCAAACAAAAACTCAAAACAAGATGGAACTGTGTGGAGCTCTCGAACTGTAGGTTCTGATTTTGGCATCCATGAAAGTACGAGGAAAGGGGCTACAGCTGAAGAGGTGTGCATTTTGCTCATCTTACTGTGAAATATAATCTGGGCATTTGTTTGATGTATTTCATGAAATATGGAGGAAATCTGAACTAGATTTTTTTTCTGATTGCCTTTATTTTTGCCCTACGTCGGTAAAAATAAGTGGAAATAACCTGGAGTTGATTGTAGTGACATACATACTTTAAGCATATTCAAGGAGAGCAGTTGAGAATGAGCAAATGAAGAAGTGAGCAAAGGTGTAAATTGTGAGAGGAAGAGCCCTCTCTGTGGAAATACCTTCAAAGAAAAGCAAATATCCTTGACTGAAGGTAAAGGAGTAAGACTACGGAATGCATGGAAGTCAGTGTTATTTGACAGGATTTTTAAAACAGAAAAACTGCGTAGAAATAGGCTAGTTTTCATGCTGTCACCCTGGGCAGAGTTGAACTCAAATATCATGGATAAAAAGGAAAGAAAATCATGGGACATTTACATGTGCTGTGGAGTAAACTATTCACCTAAAACTCATTTTAATTTCAGCAAATGATATAATATTCAACTTAAAAGTACCATAATATGTGTAAATCTTTTTTTATTTTATGCCTGGCTCTAAAAAAGGATTGTGGATCATCTTGCTAATAATTTCTGTACCTATAATGAGTCTTGTAATAAATTCTATATTTGACATGAAAAGACATTTTAAACAAAAATTATTTTAAAAGTAACTTCTAAATTTTTTTTTGAAAAATAAGGAAAAGAAAAAAAAATATGTTAATCCCAGTCCTAACAATCAAGACACACCACTGTTAACTTTTAGAGTATATCATTCTAGTAGTCTCTTTTATTGTAGACTTGATATGGTTAACTGTTTTGGAATTTGCTTTTATATGCAATACAGTATATATTTCTGTCATTAAATATTCTCACATAACTATTTTTAGAGGATATGTAATTTTTATCATACATTGGACCATATATGGACCTTCCAACATTATATTCAATCTCTAAATGGTTAGATGTTCAGGTATTTCCAATATTTTGCATTTAACAGTGATAAGAATTTTCATTATCATCATCATCAACATTAAAACAAATTATTGAGGTGAAATTCTCATAACACTTGGAGTATTGTATATCCACCACTTTTCTGTAATCTCAAACCATACCCAAAAGCAAAACCTATGAGCCACTAAGGGGTATTTCTCTTTCTGGTACCAACCTGCCACTCCATTGTTACTTCCACTCCCCTCAGAATCAGACTTTTCCATCTTATCAGGGTCCAAACTGTCCTTGTAAATCCCGGCTTTATCATCTTAGTCAATTGAATTCACTTTTCCATTTCTCACCAACAAGCCCAAATCAATTTCTATCTCCTTGGTGAAAACCTCACTTACCAAGTAAGCCTCAATGATGTATCTCTTCTGAAAACTTGGATCTGTATTACTCATTTGGCTGACTTTTTATCTTACCTTGTAATGCCAGTTCAGTAGTATATGTTGCAAACATATACTTTGCAATAAATTATATTGCAAACATTTTTTTTTGTTAGAGTGATATCTGACTTATTTTGTGTTTCCTGGTGATTATCTTAGTACATGGCACAAGAGGGCACACTATTTTCTTGTCAAAATGAATTAAAATTCAATTTTTTCTCTTACAAATGTTTGAATAGTGCTTAGCACGTAGTAAGTTCTCCCAAATATTTGCTGTTGATATAGTTATATGTTTAATTCTCTCTTTTGTGGTCATACATTCTGCATGACTGGCAGCTCTATAAAAGTTTGATATGTACTCTTATTTATGTAAGCCTTATTTAGGGGATTACTGTTCATTTCCAAATACTGAGATTTATTGAACAAGGCAATCAATGTTCATGTGGGCGTCAGTCTCTTTCTCTTCAAACAGTTTGGTCTAGTATTTCTTACCCCTCATCTTTTTTTATGTGGTATCTATATGCAAATGGAAAATTCCAATGTGAGATTCTTAAAATGTAGAGTTGTTTTTGCTTTTGTTTTTATAATGGTTCTAGTGGCTAGTAACTTTAGATTACATTCCACAGTAGCTTATGGGTCATTTTGGTTATTATTTCTAATAGCTCAGGGCTCATTTTACTAGAGATATAAATTTTATGATTTTGCCCTCAGTGTATTTTTCTTGCACTTGTACCCATATCGATTGGCTTCAGTAAGTTGAATGCATGTTTCCATAGGAACTAGAAATAATAAATTGATACTACGATGCCTAGAGTTTCATTGTTCCATGATGACACTTCCAAAGCAAAAGAAAGTGAATTTATATGCTATATAATCTATCCATTTTACTTTTAAAAATAATATATATTTTTGAAAAGCTCCACCGTACTCCAGGAAAATATCTTTCTCTTCCTTATTACTTGCAAGGAAAATTCCTACTAGGAATTGATAAATTTTCATCCCCTTCTTTCCCCTCTTATTTAATTTCATCAAAAGCAAATTTAAAAAATGCAGTGAAGATCACATTTAGAGCTAAAGCTTGCAAAGAGTTCCTTCATATATTTCTGGTAGACTTTTTTTTTTACAGCATAAGGACCACCATTTATTTTTATTGTTCTTGTAATCAGTGAATAGGTTGAGCTTAATTTTATTGACACTCATTTTTAAAACAATTCAGCTTGATTTCAGAAGTGACATCTTTTGCATCAGAGAAGACTAAACTATGCAAAGTGGCATCCTTTGAAGAATGCTCATTACCAGAGTGGCAACAAGGAACTCAGCTCAAGAAGTGCCTATAGTGATTACAAACTGGCTCACTTCCCAACTCTTAATAATTTCACTGTGAGCTTTTCTTGATTGACCATCAGTCTTCAGCATCTCTAAACACATACATTACACACACACACACACACACACAAGCACACATGGCTAGACACAGATAAACAAACAAAAAACACTCATTCAACTCAAGGAATAGCATAGGGAGTGATGTAATCCTTTTTTATTTTTACATGAGTTTCCTGTTCTGTTATGCTGTTTTGGAATATGGAAAGCTCAGAAAGCTTGACTCTAAATTTTCAAAAGGCATAGTCAACTGTAGAATTTTTTTTTAGTGGTCCAAATATTCAGGTGCTATGATTAATGTTCCCCCAACTTAGATTCTCAATAGTCTGAGACATACTGCCAGATTATTCACTTTCAAACTAAATTGTGACTGCCACTTTCAGCTTTAAAGGTTGTTGGCTCAGTTATTCATAAATTCTGTTATCTATTTTTGTGACATTTACCATGTGGGAGGTTCTGTCTCATACAGAGTGTCAGAACCCTCCCTATAGGTGACCCTAGACCCCTACTGATGTTCTGATTCTATTACAACTTCTCCATGCCCCAGTCATGGTCATCTCTTCTGGCACAGATTTGACCATGCTACTACCCTTTGCTTAAAATATTTCATTGAAGTCCCATTACAATTTGCATGAGTTCCAAAGTCCTTATCAGAACTCACAATACCTTGCATTAGGCAGCTTCTGCCACCCTTTCTGACCTCCTTTCCTTCTATTCTTCCCTTTGCTCACTGTATGCCAGACATACTGGTTACCTTTCTGGACCTGGGTGAGACCAGGATCTTTCTCATCTACACGGCCTTTGCACATATTTCCTCTGGCTAGAAACTGTTCTTCCCAAGGTCAGCTCCTTCGCTCCTCCTTCATGTCTTATCTTAAATGTCACTTCTGTTACTGTTTTCCTTATATAGCACGTTCACAGTTATAAGTTTATATTTATTTGTTTTCTTTATTGTTTTCTTTCTCCCCTACTAAAGAATGATGTCAGGAGGAAGTTTGCAGACTGTGAGAATAAAGTTTCTATCTGATTGAGGAGAAAGTAGTAGAAGTGAAGATTTTTGAGAGAGCCAGAAAGATGAAATATTGAGGCCAGACTCACTTTTAAGATTTCAGATGTGCAGCCATTCTTCTGGGGAAAGGCTGCTGGTGTAGGAGACCAGTGTCAAGTAGAGAGGAAGTGAAGGCTGTTAGATATGAGAGTCTGTCATGAGCCAGACTTCAATAGGCACTGGGTCTGTAAGCATCACAACAAAATAAAACACACCATGGTATCTCCATGGTGTATTTATCATTTCTTTCCACAGTGTGTCTCTGGTTTATCATTTCTAACACACCATGAAGATACCATGGTGTGTTTATCATTACTAAGACCATTCCTCAACGATGCTGCTTATTAACCTCCCACTATAAATCCTGTTTAGGCTTACTCTCTGCCATTCCTACTTGCCTAATTATATCTTATCCACCCTTAAGTCTCAGTTCCTGTAAGTCTTTTCCATCACATTCTTCCCAGTTGCCTTCATCTCCCACTGATGTGTCATCTGTTTCTCCCATAAGCATGTAGAGTGGTGTGTGCCAGTTTTATGCATGTTGCCATTGTGATTTATTATCCCTCCCATAGATTTTACTTTCTATGTTAAAGTTAAGCACCTTTAGTGCACAGTAGTCTTCATATATCTATATAATACCATATCCCAGTGAATTATGTTAGGGTAAACAATCTGTGATGAGAAAAAGAGACTTCTCATTGTAGTCCCACAGTGTTTTATGGTGCAAATACATAACCGGCTAAGAAATTAACCATTTGACAACATTGTTTCTAAAATGATTATATTGTCTGGTATTTCGGTAGGAAGCTGGTGGAGACATAATAGATCATTAAATGACATAATTGACTGATTCAAGGCTAATTTTTTGGTCTAAAACAACAGTATATTCTAAATTTCCACGCTTGTTTTATGTCCATATCTTTATCTTATCATGTGAATGTCAATATAATGATTATATAAATATAAGCATCATTCAACATCATCATCATTCAACATGATTGAATTTTTTTAAAGAAGCCGTGTTGTGTCCTGAAGTCTAAGATCTTTGTTTTAAAGAAGATAGAGTTAGAGACTTGGAGAGAGGGGAAAGCATAAATTGAAGATTTAAAAATCATAGCATCAGAATAGGAGCAATTTCAAGGAAGTTTTAGAACAGATGTATGCTTGACTGCAGGGTTCAAAGCATAAGATGGAAATAGAGCAGGCACAGTGCATGGACTGCAGGCTTTCTAGAAACTTAACTCTGAAGGGTAGAGTTAAGGGCACATGAGGGCATGAAGTGGTAAGGTAGAAGATGGAGGAAGATGGTTGGGAGAGGACCTTTCTTTTTTTAAACTTGAAGCACAAAGAGAATGTGTGTCTATCGAGGAAGAATGACCAGTGGGAGAGCTGAAGAAACATGAAGAAAACTGATGTAACAAGAATCCTGTTCAAAGAAAAGGCCTTAAGAAGAAATGTGGATGATAGCTAGTAAACATATATATTTATTTTTAGAATATAACCCAATGCAGATAGGCATACGATAAAAATACAAGATATAACTTTTTTCATTTCTTTTTTATTATTTTATAATCCCCATACAATTGCACCCCCCTTATTTTGATCTCAATCCCACCTATCCCCACCCCCCCACCATAGTGTGTCTCTGGTTTATAGTTGTTGATTTTGATTTTTTCTTTCTTATAGTTATTATTTTTCCTGGTCCCTTATTTAGGTTTTCTAGATTCCTGCTATGAGTGAGACCATCCGGTATTTTTCTTTTTCTTTCTGGCTTATTTTGCTGAGCATGATTCCTTCTAGCTCCATCCATGTTGCTGCAAATTGCATGAGGTTATCTTTTTTGATTGCTGAGTAATATTCCATCGTGTATATGTACCACATCTTCTTGATCCAGTCATCTATTTTTAGGCATTTGGGTTGTTTCCATAGCTTAGCTATTATAAATAGTGCTGCTATAAACATAGGGGTGCAGGTGCCCTTTGGAATTAATGTTTCTGTGTCCTTTGGGTGAATACCTAGGAGTAGAATTGCTGGATCATATGGAAGCTCTATCTTTAGTAGTTTGGGGAATCTCCACACGGCTCTCCATAGTGGTTGGACCAGTTTGCACTCCCATCAGCAGTGCAGGAGAGTTCCTTTTTCTCCACATCCTCGCTAACATTTGTTGTTGCTAGTTTTTTTAATTTGTGCCATTCTCACTGGTGTAAGATGGTATCTCATTGTAGTTTTGATTTGCATTTCCCTGATTACAAGTGATGTTGAATAAAAAAATACAGGATATAACTTTTAAATGCCATTGTGTATTTGGGAAAGATAATCCAATATGTGTATATTCACTTCTGTATTTATAGTATTTAAAATAAATTGAAGATAGAGTAGTTACTGGACATAACATGTTGAATGAAAAAAATAGCATCAGGTTAGGATTGGAAAAAGAGTAAGACAAGAACAATTTAAGGTTATTAGTGATTAGAAATCATAGATCAAATACTCAGGAGGAAAAATTGGGAAAAAAGAGTTTGCAAGTTTAAATATTATTTCCTCACTCACCTTCACCATCCTCTTAAACTTGGCCAAGATTGCCTCTTCTACTTTCTCTTATGACTCTGGGTACCTTTTCTTCATGGCAGTGAAATATAATTAATGATTGTCTGTCTTCATTATTATTTTACTTACTGATATTCCCAGTAAATAAAGTGCATCATAGCACATGGGCTCAATGCATTAAAAATAAAACCAAATACAGAAGGTTGGGAAAGAGAACAACAAATTCCAGCTGGTTTCAATTACATGTAGAGTATAGGGAAATAAAAGGAAGGGTCAGACAAAACCAAGCACTAACAAACTCTAGAAATCTGACTGTAGAACTGAGGCTACCAGAGGAGGAGTTAAAGCAGGAGAGTCTAGTGAAGGGGTGCAGAGGGTGCACAGACTGTGGTGGAAGACTGTAAGTGCCTTGGCTGTGGGCGTGGTGTATATCATGACACACATGTGAAGGGTGTGATTCTGTATACCTGCATCCTATACAGTGTTTTATGACAGTGCTACCAAAAAAGGTTGGAACATAACAAGAAGAGGAATGAAAATAGTGGTGTGCATGTTCTCTTGTGAGAACAAAAGAATACAATTTTCATTATTATTCCAGCTGAAAAACAGACAGTAGAACTGAAAAATAAGATGGTTTGTTCTTGCTCCAGAGAAGTGGTATATTTTCGTCATACAGATGACGCATTCAGTTAAAAAAGTACACTGTTTTCAAAATACTTTTATGGTCGGATGTGTTGTTTTTACCTTAGCCTGTTGTAAAAATGTTTGAGTGGCACTTTATACTCACTTTATTGATTAACTTTTCAACTGATTAACTTTTCAGTTAACTAACTTTTCCCTTTTTGTGAAAACAAAAACAAACTAGAAAAGATACTAAAGGGAAACTACCCCCAAATTTCCTTAATATTGAATGAAATAAACTCTTTGAGTTTTGACTCCTAACATGACTCTCTTCTGCTAGTTTTACTTAATATATGCTTTTCCTATGTGAGAGGTCAGTGAAAGGTAACTCTTGAACCCCTGCTTCTAGTAGTAAGAAATTCTCATTATAGAAAGGCAGCAAAATCCAAACTGTTAAGATGTTGCTGTCTTTATACAAACCAAAGGTTATTTTATATAGGAAGCTCCTAGAAGATGCTTGGTGAAGTGGTATGGTAAAGTTAGGTATGGTATAAAAGCTTCTAGGATTGGTATGTCAGGATCCTGACCTTTTTATTGGAAATAAAGAGTTTAAATACAACTTTCTTATAAGAAGTAGCATCAGTGAAACTGAAAATTCCCTTTTCCTTTTTCCCTGTTGACCCCACAGCTATCACTTGGGATGCTTGTTTATGGTTGGTTTAGAGGTGCCAGGTATAGTTTGGATTACATTTATCATTTATACTGGCTGAAAAATTAATTTTTTCAGTGTGTTATTAAATATTTTTAATAAAATATTAAAAAGTAAGTGATAGAAGGGAGGGTCTGTTTTATTTAAACTTGAAAATTAGACTCATCTGATTTCTTTAGTGAATGTGGAAAATGTAACCTGTGTGATTACAGAATTAACACATTATTGGGTGAGATAAAGATCTGGAAAAAGCCGGAAAATTGATGTAGTAGAAAGTGTATTGGACCTGGAGTCAAATGATCCAAATTTGAGTCCAGGTTGTTACCAATTGACCTTAAGAATGCCATTTCAATTTTTTAAACTCTTGTTGTCTTACATATAAAGAGAGAATTTAAAAAAAAACAACTTCAAAGGGTGGGAGGTAATGTTTTCTGAAGCATTTTTTAAATTGCAAATGGCTAAACACATGTAAGATATGACTATTAAATGAAAAGGGCATATGTATTACATGCAAATCTTAGAATGGCAGTAAATGATAGCTAAAATGTGACATTTCTAGAGTTATGGCTCTAGAAGAAGTCTCTTAGTACCACTTCTAGGCAACAGCATCTCAGGTGATATTTGAGCCAACAAGCTTAAATTTTATGGACTATCGTGAGATTTCTGTGCACTGCTTCATAGGTTGTAGCAAGTCTGAGGAGCCTGGTTTGATTTCTTACCTTGGAGTTTTCACTACTGGCAGATAGATCATCGGTCTTGCCTGTTGTTAAGAAGAGTATCTTCATATCCCTTTCTGAGCTACACATTACTTGTGCCATTTGGGTTTCATTGTTTCAGGAAAGCGTAGCCAGTGTAGTGGTTCATGTCTAAAATCAAGGTGCTTGTCTGACCATCATGATTTTTTTCAGAAGTATCACTTATAATACAAACACACACACACACAATCTTTATGAATAAACATATGAATATATGTGCATTATATATGAATATATATATTCATGTGAATATATATATATATATTTTCATGTGTTTATGAAGTAAGGCATTTATTTTGTGAAACCACATCTTGCCTTTTAGGTTTCTTGCAATGAAGAGTTGATTTGACTAGTGCTGAATTATATAGTTAAAGTTCCCCAAACCCACACGTACTCTTTAATACATTTGTTTTAAATTAAAGATCAGTTTATTCATTCAGATTTTATATGGGAAATGCTGATTAAACATTGCTTTAATGACATATCTTTCATTGAGTATATTAGGGTTAATTGTTTTAAAAATGTTATTTTATGAGCATTCTCTCTAACTAAAGAATTACAAGTCTCTTCCAAGACCTTGAATATTTACTACCAAGTTAAGTAACTATTATTAGTAATTATTAATTAGTTACTAGCACTGAATTCTGATAAGGAGACCAAGGTTATAAGGTAAAGCTTATTTTATTTCATCCATTTATTTATATGAGAAAGCTGGGTGAGAGAATTTAAAGAAGTCATTTACCATCAGGTTTTCAAATATGGTTTACAAAGCAGGTGGACTTTATTGATTTTCTGACTTATTTTGAGAATTATCAGAGACTCACCCTTAATGTATGAGGCTAAGTAGGGACATGATTAACTGCTTTGTAACAATACAATCAATGAGTTTCATTGGTATGAAAACATAGATTTGATCTGCCTTTTGCCATTGGATTAATGGTCATGACCTTATAAATAAAAAAGATAATAATTAATTAAAAGTAAATGGTATTACGCCAATATTTGAAACTTTTTAAGATTGTAAAAATTGGTTACTGGGTAAGTGACTTCAGAAAGTAAATGTGAAATAGATTATCCACTTAACTCATTTTTGTAAGTATCAGTATTTTTTTTTTTTACAGAAAAAAATAATTGAGGTGGTCTTATTTCTGTTTATGTAATGTGACTTCATACAGCTTTCCAAAGAAATAAAATATTCATAATACTGAAGAAGATGTGATATGTATACACAATCAAATTCTACTCAGCTGTCAAAAAAGATGAAACTCTTCCATTTGCAACAACATGGGTGAACCCAGAGGATATTATACTCAGGAAAATAAGTCAGATGGAGAAAGACCAATACTGTGTGATTTCATTCATATGGGATATATAGATAAACCAAACAAGTAGTTGAGCTACAAAAAAAAAAAGCAAAATTAAGCTTTTTAGACTTTAAGATCAATTACTGGTTATCAGAAGGGAGGGGAGAAGGTAGAGGTGTGGGCAAGTCAGGTCAAATGTGTCAGTTGTATGGTAAAGGATAGAACAGAACTTTTAATGAACTTAATGCTATACACATGTTGATTTTTAATAATGCACACCTGGAATTTATATGATGTTATAATGAAAAGCATCTTCAATAAAATAAATAAAATCATTAAAAAAAAAACAATGCATTATGTATGTGGAGTCCTCTACTTTTGATGCTGCTGGTGGAAATACTCTTTGAGGGCTTCTGTTTAAAAGAAATTCCCAGGGGGGTAGTAGTTTTAGAGGTGATCACTAACATCATGACAGATGGCCTCAAATATTTCAAAGTGATCAGTGGGACATTATTTTTTTTAAAAGATTTATTTATGTATTTATACAAGCACTGGGCACAGTCAGAAGCACGGCGGGGGTGGGGTGGTGGGGGGGTGGTGGTGAGAGAATTCACCAGAGCCAGAGCTGGGAACGGAACAGGCAGACGGATGAAATACACTGCTGAGTGAAGCAGCAGGCATGGCAGGAGAGGCCTGCACGCCATGTGGGACCCTCACCGGTGGCCAGGGATTGCTCAACTGCTGCACCACCAGGGGAGGCCCAGTTGGACATTATTTAAAGGAATTGATGCCTGAACAGTGGTTAAGTACTTGTGCTGTGAAGTAATATGTGTAAAACTGAGTGAGGGACAGACCTAGTGACCTAAGGGCTTAGTGACCTGAAAGTATCCTTTGAAGACATTTCCTGTTCAGGTCAGTCATTCACTCATTCAACGAATATTTACTGATTTTGGAGGCACTGTTTTTTTCTTTTTATTGAGGTAGCATTGGTTTATAAAATTATATAAGTTTTAGGTGTACAGTGTTATAATTCAACATCTGTATACACTACATCATCATCACCACCAAAGTGGTCTAGTTTCTATGACCATAAATTGATCCCCTTTACCCTATTTACTCCCACCCCCAAACTTCCTTTCCCTCTAGTAATCTATTCTCTCTATCTATGAGTATTTTTTAAAATTGTACATATGAGTGAAATCATATATTTGTCTTTGAATTATTTCACGTAGTATCTTTTTTTTTAAAGATTTATTTATTTATTTATACAAGCACTGGGCACAGTCAGAAGTGCGGGAGGGTGAGAGAATTCACCAGAGCCAGAGCAGGGAGCAGAGCAAGCAGAAGGACCGAAGTACACTGCTGAGGGGAGCAGCGGGCGGCAGGAGAGGTCTGCGCGCCATGTGGGACCCTCCTCCGGTGGCCCTGGAGCAGCCGGTGATCGAACTGGCGCTGCAGAAGCTGTGGGCAGCTTCCCAAACCAGCGCTCAACCGCTGTGCCACCGGGGAGGCCCAGTATAATATCCTCATGGTTCATCCTTGTTGTTGCTAATGGCAAGATTTCTTTTTTTTTTTTTTTTTTGGTTTTATAACTGAGTAGTATTCCATATCAGTTCACCCATTAACAAACATGTGTTTCCATATCCTGACTATAATAAGTAATGCTATAATGGACATAGAGGTGCATGTATCTTTGTGAAGTAGTGTTTTTGTATTCTTTGGATAAAATACCCAGAGGTGGAATAGCTGTATCATATAATTCTTAATTTTTTGAGGAATCTCAAAATTGACTGCCCCAGTTTAATTTATCACCAACAGTGTGTGAAGTTTCCCTTTCTCCACTTCCTCACCTATGTTTGATATTTCTTGTCATTTTGATTATAGTCCACAGGTACAAGGTAATATCTCATTGTGGGTTTGATTTGCATTTCCCTGATAATAAGTAATTTTCATGTGCCTATTAGCCACGTATATATCTTTTTTGAAGAAATGTGCCAGTTGCTGTTTGGCTGACTTTAGCTATCAAAAGAAACCAACCAACCGATTTTTACCCTCATGGAGTTTGTGTTCTAATGGGGAAGACTAAGAATTAACAAAAGAACAAGCAAATGTATATTATTAGGTCTGATGATAATATATGCTTAGAAGAAAACCAAACCAGTATCAGAGGAGAGATGTTGTTCAGACTGCTGCTATGCTGACTTGTCAGGAAGGCTTTCCCTTTATTTATCTGTCCATTCATTCATGTATGCATGCATCTGTTCATCTTTTAGTTTAATGAAATGTATTGTTGATCTTAAACGAGACAGATGATTTCTACCTTCAGAAGTCATAGAACTATTTTCCTCTACAAAAAAAAAAAAAAAGAAAAAAAAAAGATTAGGTAAATGAAGTTAAGATTCTTAACTGGCTCCCAAAAGAGCCCCCTTAATTTACATTACAAGTTCACTGTGGTATTAATAGTAGAAGACTGGGAGAAAGAAGAAACCCTGGCATAGAAGGGGAAAGGATGAAAGGACTTTCCCCTTTTTTCCTGGACACCTTGTGGTCATTGTGTGTGTAGGTTTTTAAACTAGCTAGTTTTGGTATCTCATTCTTCCATTACATTTTCAGAACCCTCACACTTTATTTCTCAACCTTAACATTTCAGTCCCACTCAGCCTGTTCTACTCTTAGAAAATAGTCTGAAGCACTCCAAGATTTTATCTTTGGTTTTCCCTCAGGTATCACGAGAGAATATTGTGATTGAATTACTGCTTATAAGTATACAGATGAAGTAGAATATTAATGTCACCTAACCTGAACAAAGGAATTTGCATTTTTCAAAAGTAATGCTTGAATCGCTAATTGCTGGCTTTTTAAATCTGTCTAACAAAGCTAATTAAAAATATTCAGAGAATATAGAGAAACTCCTATGAGCAGGGGGCCGCCAGGTATCCATGGCCACCAGGTATCCATGGGTCCATACTGGATCCACCAGTATCCAGTGCTTCCTTTACCTGTCCTACAAGGTTAAGTATCTAGACTTAATTTTTACCTGTTTCTCTTTCTCCTGTGAAAAAATTGAAGTTTCCTTTTCTGATGGCTCTATGCCCGTAAGGAAGGAGAGATGGTAAGGATAGAATTCCTTTTTATTTTCTGTCTTTTGTAAGTTGGACATTTGTAAATCATTCTACTGAGGTAGGTATTCTGCAGTCACTTGTGGGTGGGCAGTAACAGAGACAATAGCAATGATTATATGAGTCTAGATTTTCTGAATGACTGATAAGCTAGATATTCCATGTGCCTTTATAATTTCTTCAGTCATTACTGCAGTCCTGCAGGATACAGTAAATCCATTCACAGGTACAAAAAAGCTGAGAGCTTGAGTAATCTGTCAAGGTCACATGCCCAGTTGTGGAGTTGGGATTCAACTCCCAAAGTGACCCTGAAGTCACTTTTCTCTTCTCCCCCTTTATCCGGGGAATAACTGAGTGATGAGTCTAGAGAAATGAGTCTCTTTGCTAGACAAGGATCTGTTAACTCAGGCTCAGTAAGCAGCCAAGGCGTATTGACTAGACTATGGAAGCAAAGATTGGCAGCTTGAGTTCTGTTTGAATGACTTTTCTTGTTTCAAGTCACCAGACTGAGAGGCATAACCTGGAGGCTGCTGCTATATCAGATAGCCACCCAGCAGACCTCAAGGCCCTCTGTGCTTGAACTCTGCCCTGAACTTTCTCCTTCTCTCTCTTTTGAATATTTAAAGTAGAAACATGGAATAGTGATTTAGAGCATTGAGTTGTGAATCAATGTTGGTACTTCTCATGCTCACTATAAATGGGGACTTTGCTGGCAAATTTTAAATGAAGTTTTTTTTTGTCTTTTATTTACACTCTTTGATTGTTTGAGTTTCTTATCTTATGGGGACACTTTCACTGATTGTTTAATATCTCCCAAACACCTAATAAGAAATCTGTGGTTTTAATGTCTTTGTGCTTCTGCTTTGTTTTTTGCCTGACAGATCTTTAATGGTAATGGTACTTCCAGTTATTCAGGTATTTCAACAATAGACTACATTAATTTTTTTTTTCTTTTTTGAGAGCAATAGCACCTGGATTGCTGTATTTGAAATGTAAAATGATCTACTTGTCTCAGGTGGAAAAGACCTTGTAGATGTGGCAAAAAGATTTTTCTTTGACTGTCTGACTCTGGCAGCTACTTTTCAGTTATCTAGTATTTTTCAGTTGGCCAAGTTCAACTTCTTTTATTCCCTTTGTGATGTGAAGTATTAAATGCAGTGTTTTTATGCTGTGTCATCCTTCATCCAGATGCACATGTTTGAGAGAAGCCCAAAGCTAATGAAATGCAATGTTTCCATTATGATAATCTAAATGCAGTTTATGATAATTTCTCCTTATCAGATATATTCCTTCCACAAGTGTATTTTTTGTAGAAAAATGAATTTTATCACCATTGAAGGCAGTGAACATAGTGGGAAGAGTAGAAATCTAAATGATTTCTGTGTGGTCCCATCTATGTTGATCACGAGATCTGTAAACTCTGATGTGTTCCTTTATTTTGTGGGTGTTAGTTTCCTAGTTTTTGAATTAAACCTGCTATTAAGGTGACCAGCAAGGCTGTCATTCATCTTATATTGTGTAATCCAAGGCAGAAATAAAATAGGATGCAGAAAAGTGCTTTCTAGAAGACAATAAGACTGAGTAGTAAACAATATATCATGAAATATGGAAACAATTGCAAAACACAAAATTGCATCTATAGATCTTACTGTATTGAGATGTAGTAGAAAAATGACATTTGTAATGTACTATAGTTTGCTTTAAAACACTTAATCATGACAATGTTGTATTGTTTGTGTTAAAATACTAGCAGTATCCTAGGTGATCATTGCCATAATCAGTAATATACATCACCAAGAGCTAAGCATTTAATCAAAAGACCAAATTAATGAAGTGAGTATTAACAGCTGTTTTTATCCCTAGTCAACCTGAAAGGTTTTACTAGCCAGTGAATGTCAGAAGTGGTTTTTCATTGGTGATAACAATGTTGTATTAGTTAATACAGTGGATGCTGGAATGAGTTTTTACTTTTCAAACAAAAAAGTAGGGTGGTCTGAAATCGCATTCAGTACTGAGTATTTGGTTCTCTCAGTTGCTCTGGTCTCTCTATGCAATAGCACTGTGCTTCTCTAAGTTTTAGTTTCCTTATCTATATAATGCATTTATTTTTACTATTATTACCTTGAGGATAAATAAAATAATGCCTATACATTGCTTACTTAATACAAGACACAAGGTTGACTCTTAAAGGTTAACCTATTGCCTTTTAAGTCTTTGCTCAAATGTCATCTTTTCAATGAAGCTTGTTCTGCAACTTGTACTTTAATTGTAAGCAACCCTTAACTCTTACTATTAATTCCCCTTATTCTGTTTTGTTTGCCTGTAGCTTTTATCATTTCCAACACTCTTATAGTTCATCAAATATAATTCATGAATCATATTTACTTATTAGTCTATTGTTCATTATATTATTTCCCACTAGTGGCTGCTTCAATAAAGTAAAGAATGTTAATCTGGTTTTGTTTACTAAAATATCGCAAGTCCCTAGAACAGTTCCTGGCACATAGTAACTGTTCTAGAAATATTTCTTGAACAGTGATGCTATTTGTATATTTAACATTGAATAAATAAGTATATTGAATAAATAAAATGAATAAATAAAAATGTGTGAGGAGTAAGTTGCAATTTTATCATTATTTGTGATTTTAGAGTTTTTGAAAACATCTGTAAACTTTTCCAGGCTCCAGAAGACATTTTTCAGCCTCCATATTCTGTCCTTTGTCAGCATCTGTTTTGGCCTAGTGCCTCTAATTTTTATCCTTTTCTTTCCCTCTGTATTGGTTTCCTAGATACAATAGACTGGGTAGCTTAAAAACAGCAGTTAATTTTCTCATGATTCTGGAGGATAGAAGTCCAAAATCATAGTGTTTGCAGGGTCAGTTTCTTCTGAGGACCTCTCTTCTTGATATGTAGATCTTTTTGTGTTATTGCATGGTCTTTTCTCTGTGATTCTGTGCTCTGATCTCATCTTGTTATGAAGAGAGTAGTCACATCAGGTTAGATCCTCCCATTATGCTCTCTTTTTTCTTTAATTGTCTCTTTAAAATTTTTATCTCCTATTGCAATCACATTCTGGGTTACTCAGGACTAAAACTTCAATTTATGAATTTCAGGGGTGTTGGAGCACAAATCACTTCATATCACTTTCTTTTTTTCTGACTGGTTCCTTCTGTTAGCTGCATGGTAGGACAGAATTGTATTGCCTGATATTTCTTCCTCTAACTTCCTTCCTACTGAATTTTATCTTAACCCTGTCTAAATCAGCTCTGGACTTCATACCTGGTGGATTTTTCATTGGTCCTAAGAAATGCGTGTTTCATTGCTCAACCCACAGGGCTTTCACAATTCCTACTTGCTCTGCTTATTTGAAATTGGATATTCTATCAGCATTGGTCTTTTTAGTCTTCTCCAGGGATGATGCTTTCCTTGCTGCCTCTGACTGAAAGTGGGCAAACCTTTGCACCCAAATGATGAGTTCAGATTTTGGTTATGCTGTCTCTTAACATTTTCTCTCTGTAGTGACAACTCCCTATGTAACTACTGCTATTCACATACATTAGGGTGGTCTGATAAACACTTAAGACATTGTTCTAACAACCAAGGTTGTCAATACATAGCTTACAGCGCTCTGTTTCCTTCACCTGCCATCATTCTTGAGCTCCAAGACCACAGTATTAATAGTTCTCCAAACAGCTCAGTCAATACAAGTTAACCACTTTTTCAGCCCCTTACTTTGTTAACAAACTCCTGGGCTCCATCCTGCTTCTGGTTCCCATTTTAATTTTCCTAGTTACTGCTTTGGTTTAAGCCTGAATGGTTCACAGTCTTCAATGACTCCTCAAGGTTTACCAATGCAGTACCAAGCCCCAGTCACACCGTCCACCCTTAGCCCCCCAAATAAACTTCAATTTACTTTTCAAGCATCTTTGTTTTTCAGCTGATTAGGTCAATTTGATATTCCTAAGCATGCTTCTTTTTGTTTGAAATGCCCTGTTCTTGCAGTCTCTTTGAATTTAGCCACGCTCTGATGAGCCAAGCTCTAAAGCCTGGCATAATTGACACCTTCTCAATAAAGACTACCTTTGTTGTCATATCTGGGGAATCCCCTCTTTCTTCTGATCTCTCATGCTACTTAGTTTCTATTCTTTTAAAAATGCTTATTATATATTTTTATTTGTATACATTATGTTTGGTTTTATGATGACATGAAATGTGAAAAGGGGTCTTGGAGCTCAAAAAAATATAATATTGGTTATGCCTGCATTTTTTGATAATTTCTGCAGAAAGCAAAGTCCAGAGGTAACTTTCAGAGTCTGGTTGGTGCAGAGTGAGAAAAGGAGTCTTTGAATGAGAATTAAAGTTGGTATTAAATAACACCTAATTTATTTAAATCTACGCTTATGTCTGTTGAAGTAATCTGTACTGTGCAACTATTATTTTTTCACCTGATATAAAAAGTGAAATCTTAACTTAGCATGAAGATTTTAATAATATTTTATTCAATTAAAGTAGGAGATATAATAGGAGATGGAAAATATTATTACTGTCTGTTAGTTCAACCCAGTGGCTTAGTAAGAGCAGTGAGAAGTTGTTCTTTTTTTTTTAACTTGAAAGTCGTTTATTTACTTTCTTACATCACCAGTCATAGGTATGAGGGCCAAGTCTTATGTATTCTTAGAGAAACACAGCACTATTGAGTGACTGTGACATCCTATGGAGAACTTCAGTCTGATCTCAAGCATTAAGCTCTCCTGGTTTTGGTCCCAAAAGCCTTCTGTGAAATGGTGTAAGCAATGAGTACTCTTGATCTTTTGTTTTCCTTAACTGCTCTTGTATTTCAGTAAAATAAATTTATTCCTTCAGTGCTGTGGACCAGCATTCACAGCATGAGAGTACATGATACATTTTTAATTAAATTGAAGTGTTGGTTGGTGTTTCCACATTTGTTTGTATTTCTTTATATGTTAATTTGAATTTATCACATTGTAAACTCATAAATAGAGAATATAAGTTAGTTCCTTAGCGGGAAAATAAAACAGCCTCAGTATAGCATTACATAATAGAAGGTAGTAATTCATAGGCCACTGCCTGCATGCGAATCTTAGCTCTACCACCTTTAGTTGTATGACCTTTGGCTAATTACTTAACAGATATGAGTCACTTTCCTCCTTCTAAAAAGGGGGGTAATAATTAATTCATAGTATATATGAGCCTCCATGAAATTATCCTTGTAAAATGTTCAAGTAAATTGCCTGACACACAGTAGTTGCTCTCATTTATTATATCATTATTATTGTTATTTTAATAAATGTTACTAGATAATAACACTAATATCTAGTGAAATGGAAAGCAAAGGCACTGGGAGAAAATTATATGTAAATCATTTATAAACTGTAAAAAACAGGCATTAAATAATTAGGAGTATGCTATGGCTAATTTGCTTTCTCTGACTTAGGGCTAACCTAAACTAGACAGGCCTTAGTTATATTTGAGGACTAATACTAAAGAAAAAGAAATATTTATTGAAACATCAGTGATGTTTTCACTGTGGGGGAAAGAAAAAAAAACACCAGACAAATCACTTTAGAAGAAAAAATTAACCGCTATTTCAAACATAACAAGAAAAGTTAGACAATAATAATAACAAATTAGATAAATTATAAAACTGAATTTTTGTTCAAATTACAGCTTGGATTCATGAATTCACCAAACTGGAAGAATGAACAGTTGACAGCCCCTGTCTCTAGCAGTGCCAGTTTGATGAAACTCAATGATATTTTTTTTTTTTACTGAAAAACTCTGCTTGAAGATATTCATGTAGCTAAAAACAAATTAATGTTTTATGCACATATATGATTTAGTGTTAAACTCTATATAACTACTTTTTAAAGGAAAAATAGGTCTACCGATAGAGGAAAGTCATTGTTAATCTCTCTGTAGGGCAAGATGGAGAAGGACATGCTCTTTTGGAAGACAGCTCTCTTCCTCTCTTCTGCACTCTGATTTTGATAGCCCCAAATAGCTACTCTGAAGAATTTTTCTTTTTTTCCAAAATCACTGCTATGTATTCAATAATGGGTCTGATGATAGAAAATAGAGTAGTAAAAAGGATTGCGTTTTTATATATGAAATTGAAATTGATAGAATTCAACAAATAGCAATTTCAATGTATAGGATGATAAATCACCAAAGTAAGGTTCTTTTGGTGATAGCTCAGAAAATGGCTATGTGGTTACTTCCAAAGCAGATTCCTATATGATACATATTCTTCTACTGAAATATTTCCTATTTGATGGGGAAGGGAAGGAAAGGCTGTTCAATTCTGTCTGCTCTGGAAGCAATAAATATCTGGCATCATCAGAATCCATTTCTGCTGAGGCACACTGCCTTTGATTTTGTAAATGTTTTTTATTTCATAGATATATTGAAGAAAGGAAGCTGTCCAAACCATTTTGGGCAGCTCAGTGTTAAACTGAATTTTGACCTTGAAAGTTGACTTGTAGAACCTTGAGAAGTGTGTTTGTGTGTGTGTGTGTGCGCGTTTTACAGATTTATAAAGGAACAAAATTTTGGAGGTTCTTTTGTCTATTATATTACTTTACATAAAAGGAAAATGAAATCTATTGACTTACTTATAGTTATCCAACTAATAACCAAGGGTTAGGTGTGTAGAACTACTTACGGTACTAATTACTGATCCATATGTTTCTAAAAGAATAATCCAGGATAGAAAAAACTTTTATTAGGTGCCACTTTCCAAAATGAACTGCTGTGATACTTTTGAGGTCTATTATATTTTTAAATAAATAGTTGTATGACTCTTTGGCTAATTAACAGGTATGAGTCAGTCTATTATAGGGAACAAGGTTTTATCCTTATAATCTCTTTTTATATAATATTCTTGTGCACATAGTTTTTATTTATGAAATTTTTGGGAGCATAAGAATGTATGATCTCTCAGTAATAAGACAAATTGACTTCAAAAATGAAGGAAACACATGCAAATTATGATACCCAGGTACAGATATGGGGTGAGATAAAATACCACAAGAAGGCCATTTGATTAACTATATTTATATTAACACATAAATTATTGGGAGCCTTATTAAGATAGATAACATGATTTTAACAGAAATGTAAATATTTTAATATTTTAGTTAAAGTAAAATATAAAAATGTATGAATAGTGCCACTTAATGAGAAATGGTGAATTCTGAATTTATTGTTTATAACTAAGAATTCAGATAGTCATTTTGAAGGGCATTTTACTCAATGTGAAGGAGGAATTGGTCCAATTCTTGCTTTTAAATTTCTTTGAGAAAATTAAAAATAAGGTGCCATTTCTAAAAATCTTGGATGAAAAATATATACTCATATGAATTTGAATTTTTGTGCTAATCAAAAATTGTGCATGTTGGTGTTTGTGATATGGGAGCATTGGAGAGTAGGCAAAGCTGGTGAGGGAATCAGAGGAACAAACTTCCAGTTATAAAGTAATTAGGTCATGATGATGTAAAGTACAGCCTGGTGATTATCATTAATAGTACTTTATTAACACATTTGGAAGTTGCTAAGAGAATAGATCTTAAACATTCTTACCACAAAATAAATTTAAACTATATAAGTGTGGTGAGAGATGTTAACTAGATTTATCATGGTGATAATTTCCCTGTTTATATATGTGATCATTATGTCGCACGCCTGAAACTAATATAATGTAATATGTCACTTACACTTTAATAACAAAATTTAAAAAAAAATGGAAATTGGAAATTCAACCCAGTCTTTCTTTGAAGCATTAGAATTTATACACTTGTTTTACTACAAGAAATAGTTTATTTTCTGGTAACAAAAAAAAAATAATGCATCAGTACTAAGGGAAATGGCATAAAATAAGAACAAGAATAGCACTTCATATTCACTGATATGACTTCACAATTTAAAAGTCTGGATGATACTATGTATTAGAAAAGATTTGGTAGAGGAGTTGGGTGGGGGTAACTGTGTGATCAGTGAAAGTGTGAGCTAGTATAACCACTTTAAAAAAGTATTTGGCCATATTTTTGAAGTGGATATACACATAAGCAGTGAGCCAGAAACTTCTACAAAGAAACCCAGGGAGACATTTGCACTTGGAATTATTGTAGCATTGTTAGTCATGAAAACCAGAAATAGCTTAAATAATAAAATGGTATCATCATAGGATATATATATAACTAAGAGTTAAAAAAATGAACTATATTATATGCATTAATTACATAAATATATATCACCAAGCATTATTATTTTTGGCAAGAATTTTTTTTTTTTGGTGGGACCCTCATCAGCGGCCTGGGTACGAACCGGTGCTGCAGAGGCTGTGGGCAGCCTCGCAGCCCAGTCCTCAACCGCTGCACCATCAGGGGAGTCCCTTGCCAAGAATTATTTTGAAAGATAAAGCAATACGTTTATAGTACCTAGATGTACATAGATGAAAAATAGTCCTATGCATGTTTGATTATGAAGACCTACAATACATGATTACTTATTTATTATGTATTATGAAATGAGTAAAGTACAGGCTGGAGAATATACAGCAAATTTAGAAAGGCTTGCTACAAATTGGAAGAACAAAAGAGACTTAAAAATTTAAAAGCCCACAGAATAAGAAAAAAAAAAACATTTCAGTGACTACTGGACTGGGATTGAAGAGAACTAAGTTTAGATCTCATCCTTTTACTAAATTAATGATGACCTTAAACCTTAAAAGTTTCTCTATCTTTACAACTGGCAGTTATATTAAGTCATCTTAACTGTTTCTTCCAAATTTGAAATTTTTATAAGCTTTATAACTGTGTGACACTAGGATGGTTTTATAAACATACTTTGTCCTAGTTTCATCATATGCAAAATGGATACTGCTAGTAGTACTTACTTACTATGGTGTTCTTGAAGAATATATGAAATATGAAGAGACCTTATCTCTGTGCCACACAGGTATTAACACTCAATAAAAAAGGTACTACAGCCATGATACAAAGTTTAAATTCATAAAATAGATCCGTTGTTGCATGCCATAATCACAAAGCTCAATTGTGGTATCCTATAATACATAGATTAATTAAGATATACTTTTATCATAAGTAATATTTTCCCTTCTGAGTCTTCTTTTAAATAACAAGTTTCTGCAGGATATTACAGTAAACTCATTATGTTTATCATACCCCAGGACTACTTTCTTGCATAAAATAAGCTGTTCATACCTTTTCTAAACTGTTGGCTAACTTGTAGTTTTTAATCTGGGGGAGAAAAATATCTGATATATTGGGGCCTCCCAGGTGGCTCAAGGGGTTAAGTCTCAGCACTATGGAGCTATCCAGCCACTGCAACACCAGTTTAATGCCCAGCCAGGAAGCTAACCCACATGTTGCAGCAGACCTCTCCTGCCTTGCCACTGCTTCCCTCAGCAGTGTATTTCAGTAGGTCTGTTTCTGTCTGTTCTGCTCCCCACTCTGTCTCTGGTGAATCTTCTCACAACCCCCGCCACACCTCTGGCCTATACCCCAGCTCTTGTATGCATAAATGAAATAAATCTTAAAAGAAAAATATCTGATACATGAAATAGGAAAATATTTAAAATGTTGTGTTATATGTGATTTTTTAAAATGTATTGATTAGAATGCAGACTTTGTTGACTTGAACTATGTCCTTATTAAGTCTGCTGATTACATATATATACACACATTTGAGGAAGACTAAAAAAATATTTTATATTGAAAGCATCATTTAATCGTCAAACATGAGAATAGAGACACAAAGTACCTCCAAGGCTAGGACCTGCCTTAATTCTTAGATATAATTCAGTAAAATATACATTTCTTAAATGAAAAGATTTGACAATGTGCTTAATTTAATTGTACAAAGACAAGCTCCACTCTGAATGTCTTCTTGGCAAACGAAGGCCCATTAAGCCATGTTTCAATACACTCTATGGGGTGGAGGGTGGGAAGGGAGGGAGGGACAATTTATAGTACACTGTATCTACTTTATGGCTACTGATTTTAAACAAATTTCAGATTACCCTTATTGTCTAATCATATGTTTGGGAGGATGGGCTATTTATGAGATGTTAGTTTTCCAGATGCTCGAACAATGTGCTTTAAATGCTGTATTCATAAACCAGGCCCCCAAATGCAGCAGATTAGCTGTTTCTAATCTTTGAATTCAGAACAAATGTTAGAAAAAGGAACACTTGCAGAACTGTGTAGTCTCTATTACCTCATTAAAATGTATTTATAAATGAAGTAGACAGAGGAGCAAATGTCTGCATAAAACATTGCTACTTCATTAATATTTTTTTATTACTAAAGCACTTTCTCTGAAATCTGTCAGCCCAAAGGAAATAAGTGAATCAGTTGTCTTTCATTTTTGTGTTTTGTTTATTTTCCCTGCTATGCAAACGCAAGTTTAAAAGAAATATTTTATCAGTAAATATGAACTTAGTAAAATAAAAAGAAAGTAGCTTGTGGCTTGGGGCAACATCTGGTTCATAGTATGCATAATGTTAGGATTTTAGAGGGACAGTTGTATGAACTTGGCGAAGTTCTATTTTTCTTAAATGTGAGGTTTCTGAGTTAGCTGAGAAATACTATGTTATGGAGGGCTTTATGCCTAAGTGCAATTGCTTTAAGGAAGGTCTCTTGTTATATCAATAGAAGCCATAAACAAATAAGTAAACATATAAACCTACCTTTGTCTGATTTCAAATTAGAAATTTTGTTAAAAATACTTAAGTTTAATTAGTCTTTTTCCTGGTCCCTTATTTAGGTTTTCTAAATTTCTGTTATGAGTGAGACCATCCGGTAAACTAATTATAATAAAGAAAAAACCAAAATCAACAAGCAACTGTAGACCAAAGACACTCTATGTGGGGGGCGGGGGGTAGGAGAGGAGGGATTAGGGTCAAAATAAGGGGGGTGGGAATTGTATGGGGAATATAACCAAAATGAAAGTGCATACATTGTGCAAAAATGAAAAATGATGTAAGAATTATATCAAATAAAATAATAATTTAAAAAAATCTCCAAAAAATACTTAAGTTTAAAAAACACTTTATTAAAAATAGTTTAAAAGATAGTGAAAACACTGTATGATACTAGATTGATAAATATTTGTCATTATGCATCATCATATACAGTTAATCTTAAACAATATGGACATAGGAGAAATACCTCCTCTCCTACTTCCTGTACATACCAAAATCCGAGGATGGTTAAATCTCATATAGTCAGCCCTTAATATATTTGGGTTCTGTATCCTTGAATTCATAACCTTTGGTTAGAAAAATATCCTCATGTAAGTGGTCCTGTGCAGTTTGGACCCATGTAATTCAAACCCACTATGAGTCAACTGTGTGTGGGGTGTGTGGTGTGTATCCCATAGAATTGTACAACACCAAGAGTTAATCCAAAGGTGAACTATGGACTTTGAAAGATAATGATGTGTCATTGTAGCACTTTGATGAGGGATGTTGGTGTTGGATGAGACTTTGCATGCTTTGGGACTGGGCAATTGGTATATGGGAATATGGAACATCTCTGTTACCTTCCTCTCAATTTTGCTGTGAACTTGAAACTGATATAAGAGAATTTGAATTTTTGAATTTAAAAAAAAGCAAGAAGTAAAAATACACTATGATTCTCTTCCCTATTATATTTGTGTAAGGCAATTTTGGATACTACTTAAGAAAGATCAAACACTTAACTACCTAAAAAATCTTATAATATGTTTTATTACTTTTAATGATGGAGCCTAGTTACTTGTTTCTGTATAATCAGTTACCCCAAAACCTAATGATATAAAACAGAGGGGGGCGGAGCAACATGGCGGCGAGGAGACGCTGCGAGTAAGATCTCCCATTAAAAAAAGTTAATAGGGAGGAAAAGCGGCAGGTCCCAGTGAGAACTGGGACACGGAAGATAAACGGACGACTCCAGCAAACTGCCCGAAGAAGAAAGTTGCCATAAAAGAGGACGAGAAGGGAGGGAAGCACAGAACCCTGCTCCCCTCCCCCGCCCACAGAAGCGGCACTCTCCGACCGGCAGAGAGGAGGAAAACAACAAACCAAAACGGCCAACAAGAAAAACGGACGCAGCAAGTGGGACTGTGAGTGGAAAGGAACTATTTCAGCCACCACACCCTGTGAACGGGAGCTGAGGCGAACCCTGCAGGATCCGCCTTGGAGGTGAGCTCCAGCCGCCATTAAAGAGAGCCCCGCCCCCAGGAGGAGACCAGCACCAGCACACAGCCCCGGCCGCCCAGTAAGCTTGCGCGAAAGCGGCACTCGGATTGCAGCTGCCCAGGTCCCCGCGCCTGCAACCTAGGCTTGCGGGGAGACAGCGGAGGCCCTCCCTGAGTGAGCAGGAACAAGGCGCCCAGGCAGGGGAGCGGGATTCAAAAGGCGCCATTCCCGCGCCACTGATCTGGGCTACAGCCCGCATCCTGGAACTGAGGGCTTTGGAACTGAGACCCGGGGCACGAAATTAGGGGCGTGGGTTCCCCACGACAGTGGGGCACAAGGCAGACACAGCACCCCAAAGCCGTTGAGGTGTACCCTACCATCCCCGCTCTGCTCCCTGTCCCACGGGGTGGAAAATCAGCTCCCCAAGGGCTCTAGGAGAGATCTCTGGCGCCACCTAGCAACTTGAAGCCAGCACAGGCTACTGAAGGAGCTAGTGGCCAGCTGGGGAGTTAGCCCACACCGGGCCCCTTCCAAACAAGTAGTCTGAGCCCACAGGGAGAGCGAGCACCCACAGCCAGGGCAGACCAGGCGCGCAGAAGAGTGTGCCTGAGACCAGAAGCGCAGGGAGTGTGTCCCACATCACCATTTTAGAACAGGGACATTTCTTCAGTAAAGACTACCTGCAGAAGGCTTCCTCAGGAGCCAGAGGTGAGCGGGGGAAGTTCGCCCACGCCAGACCCCCTCTGGCCTGCAATCCAAGCCCAGAGGGGAGCAGGAACCCACCACCGGGGCAGACCAGGTGCACAGGGGAGTGTGTCCCCACATCGGCATTTTAGAACAGGGACCTTTCTCCAGTAAAGGCTGCTTGAAACTGACAGATGACTCCTGGAAGAACCAGAGGGGAACAGAGAAGCCCACCCAAGATGCCGGCCAGTCCCAACAACACAGTGTCCCAACGCATACGGCAAATTAGAAAACAGACAGTAGGGAGGAGAAGAACCACACGCAACCTAGCAACTCTCCAGAGAAAAAGCACACCACAAAAAGAAAGCCAGCCCCCAGATTGCAACGACAATAACTTGGAAGAATTTCTGAGCCTTCCAGAAAGAGAATTTAAAATTGCCGTGATTAAAAAACTGACAGAAGTCATAAAGGAAAACAATGATAAGGGAAAAATAATCAATGATCAGAAGAATGCAATTGAGTCCCTAGAGAGGGAAAACAATGGTCAGAAGAAAGAAATTGAGTCCCTAAAGAGGGAAGTAAAAGAAATGCAGGAGATCAAAGAATTAATGGAAGAACTAAAGAATTCTGGGAAAAGCAATGAAAGCAGAATAGATGAAATGGAAGAACGAATAAGTAATCTTGAAGACACAGAAATAAAAAGAACCAAAACAGAAAAGGAAAGAGAAGTACGAAGGAAAAAGAACGAAGAAAGACTTCGGGAACTATCTGACTCCATGAGGAAAGGAAATATAAGAGTTATAGGAATACCAGAAGGAGAGGAGAGAGATGTAGGAACAGAGAAAATATTCAAAGAGATAATTGAAGAGAACTTCCCAAATGTGAAGAAGGAGCTGAAAATTGATATACAAGAAGCAAGAAGAACACCAAACTTCCACGACGAAAGAAAAAATACAGCAAGACACATAATAGTAAAGCTCCCAAGAATCCAGGACAAGGAAAAAATAATGAAGCTGGCAAGAGGGAAGAAACAGATAACATTCAAAGGAAAACCAATCAGGCTGACATCAGACTTCTCCGAAGAAACACTACGGGCAAGGAGAGAGTGGAGGGACATAGTCAACAGACTCCAAGAAAACAGATGCCAACCAAGAATACTCTATCCCGCAAAGCTCTCCTTCCTCTTTGAAGAAAGAATATGGACCTTCCCAGACAAACAGAAACTCCGGAATTTCATTGCAACTAAACCCCCACTCCAAAAAATACTACAAGGAGTCCTAAAGCCAGAACCTCAGAGCGACGAATAACAATGAAAGAAGGCCAAAAAAAAAAAAAGTTATTAAAAGAATAAATAAATAAAATCAAAGGAAAGACAAACACAATGGCAAATACAGATGTTAACATATCAATATTAACTCTAAATGTAAATGGACTAAACTCTTCAATAAAAAGACACAGAGTTGCAGCCTGGATTAAGAAACAAAACCCAACCTTTTGCTGTCTCCAGGAAACACATTTAGCTACAAAAGATAAAAATAGGCTCAAAGTTAAAGGATGGAAAACAATCCTACAAGCAAATGGACCAAAAAAGAAAGCAGGAACAGCTATACTTATATCAGATAAAACAGATTTCAAACTCAAAAAGATAAAAAGAGACCCCAATGGTCACTACATTATGATCAAGGGGACAATACTTCAAGAAGAAATAACACTCATTAACATATACTCACCAAACGAAGGAGCACCAAAATATATCAGACAACTGTTGTCCTCTCTGAAAACAGACATCAGAGAAAACACATACGTAGTGGGAGACTTCAACACACCACTATCAACAATGGATAGATCAACAAGACAAAAAATAAGTAAAGAAACCAAAGCTCTAAATAAAGACCTAGAGCAATTGGGCTTAACAGACATCTATAGAACACTAAACCCCAAAAAAACGGAGTACACATTTTTCTCAAGCGCACACGGATCATTCTCCAGGATCGATCACATACTGGGGCACAAGACAAACATCAACAGATACACCAAGATTGAAATCATATCAACCATCTTTTCTGACCATGAAGGCATCAAACTAGAAATAAACCATAAAAAGAAGGCAAGGAACTTTCCTACCTCATGGAGATTAAAAACCACACTACTGGAAGACCATTGGACTAATGAGGAGATCAAAGAAGAAATTAAAAAATTTTTTGAATTGAACGACAAGGAGGACACCAATATCTTAAATGTATGGGATGCAGCAAAAGCAGTAATAAGAGGAAAATATATAGCAATAGAAGCTCACATCAAGAAACAAGAAAGAACGCAAAGAAACAACCTAATCTCGAAGCTCAAAGATCTAGAAAAAGAACAACAAGAAAACCCCAAAACCAGTAGAAGAAAAGAAATAATAAAAACCAAAGCAGAAATAAATGAAATTGAAACTAAAAAAACAATCCAAAAGATCAATGAAACCAAGAGCTGGTTCTTTGAAAAAATCAATAAAATAGACAAACCCCTAGCCAGGCTCACAAAGGAAAAAAGGGAGAAAGCACAAATAAACAGGATCATCAATGAAAGAGGAGAAATCACAACGGAGACAGCAGAAATCAAAAGAATAATCAGTAACTACTATGAACAGTTATATGGAAACAAGTTTAACAATCTAGAGGAGATGGACAAATTCCTACAACTCTACAATCACCCAAAGCTAGATAAAGAAGAAATAGAACACCTAAACAGACCAATTACAATTAGTGAAATTGAAATGGTAATCAAAAACCTCCCCAAAAACAAAAGCCCAGGACCTGATGGATTTACAAATGAATTCTACCAAACATTCAGAGACGAATTAGTGCCTATCCTTCACAAACTCTTCCAAAAAATTGAGAAGGAAGGGACAATACCAAACACGTTTTATGAAGCCAACATTACACTAATACCAAAACCGAACAAGGACAACACAAAAAAGGAAAACTACAGGCCAATCTCCCTAATGAACACTGATGCAAAAATCCTCAATAAAATTTTAGCTATCAGAATCCAACAATGTATCCATAAGATAATTCACCACGACCAAGTTGGATTCATTCCAGGGGCACAAGGATGGTTTAACATCCGAAAATCAATCAACGTTATCCAACACATCAACAAAAAGAAATATAAAAACCATATGATAATATCAATAGATGCTGAGAAAGCTTTCAACAAAGTGCAACACCCACTCATGATAAAAGCCCTTGAAATTCTTGGGATACAAGGAACATACCTCAACATCATAAAGGCCATCTATGACAAGCCAAAGGCCAGTATCATTCTCAATGGTGAAAAGCTGAAAGCAATTCCATTAAGATCTGGAACAAGACAAGGATGTCCACTCTCACCATTGCTTTTCAATATAATACTGGAAGTCCTAGCCAGGGCAATAAGACAAGAGAAAGACATCCAAGGAATCCAAATAGGAAAAGAAGAAGTCAAACTATCACTATTTGCAGACGATATGATATTATACATAGAGAACCCCAAAAACTCCACAGAAAAGCTAATTCAACTCATCAATCAGTTCAGTAAAGTGGCAGGATACAAAATCAACATGCAAAAGTCAGTAGCCTTCCTATACACAAACAATAAATCTGAAGAAGAAGAAATCAAAAAGACCATCCCTTTTGTTATTGAAACAAAAAAAATCAAATATTTGGGAATAAATCTAACAAAAGAGGTAAAGGACCTATACAAAGAAAACTATAAAACACTGTTAAAAGAAATAGAAGAAGACACAAAGAAATGGAGAGACATCCCCTGCTCATGGATTGGAAGAATAAACATTATTAAAATGGCCATCCTTCCAAAAGCAATATACAGATTCAATGCTATTCCAATCAAAATTTCAATGTCATTCTTCAAAGAAATAGAACAATTATTGATGAAATTCATATGGAATCACAAAAAACCCCGAATAGCCAAAGCTCTCCTGAAAAAAAAAGAAGGGAATGGAGGCATCACACTCCCAGACTTCAAACTATACTACAAAGCCATAATCATCAAAACTGCATGGTATTGGAACAAGAACAGACATACAGACCAATGGAATCGAATAGAAAATCCAGAAATAAACCCACAGATTTATGGTCAACTAATCTTTGACAAAGGAGCAAAGAATATGCATTGGAGCAAAGAAAGTTTGTTCAATAAATGGTGCTGGGAAAACTGGGTCGCTACATGCAAAAGAATGAAGCTTGACCACCACCTCACACCATACACAAAAATCAACTCAAAATGGATTAAAGAACTAGACATAAGACCTGAAACCATAAAATATGTAGAAGGAAATATAGGCGAAACACTACGTGATTTGCACATCAAAGACATCTTTACAGACACATCACCCAAAGCAGTGATAGTGAAGGCAAAGATAAACAGCTGGGACTACATCAAATTAAAGAGCTTTTGCACAGCAAAAGAGACAATAACAAAAACAAAGAGAAACCCCACCAACTGGGAGAACATTTTTGCACCCAACACTAATGATAAAGGACTGATCACAAAAATCTGCAAAGAGCTGATGAGACTCAACAACAACAAAGAAAATAATCCAGTCAAAAAATGGGCAGAAGAGCTTAAAAGAAACTTCTCTGAAGAGGAAATGCAAATGGCCAACAGGCATATGAAAAAATGTTCAACATCACTTGTCATCAGGGAAATGCAAATCAAAACTACCATGAGATACCATCTTACACCAGTGAGAATGGCACATATTAAAAAAACTAGCAACAACAAATGTTGGCGAGGGTGTGGAGAAAAAGGAACTCTTCTGCACTGTTGGTGGGAGTGCAAACTGGTCCAACCACTGTGGAAAGCTGTGTGGAGATTTCTGGACCTACTAAACATAGAGCTTCCATATGATCCAGCAATTCCACTCCTAGGTATTTACCCAAAGGACACAGAAACATCAATTCCAAAGAACACCTGCACCCCCCTGTTTATAGCAGCACTGTTTACAGTAGCTAAGCTTTGGAAACAACCCAAATGCCCAAAAATAGATGACTGGATCAAGAAGATGTGGTACATATATACCATGGAATATTACTCAGCATTCAAAAAAGATAAACACATGCAATTTGCTGCAACATGGATGGCGCTGGAAGGGATCATGCTCAGCGAAATAAGCCAAAAAGAAAAAGAAAAATACCGGATGGTCTCACTCATAGCAGGAATCTAGAAAACTTAAATAAGGGACCAGGAAAATGAATAACTATAAGAAAGTGAAAATCAAAATCAACAAAAAACTATGAACCAGAGACACTTTTAGGGGGGCGGGGGCGGGAGGGGAGGGATTGGGGTCAGAATGGGGGGCTGCAATTGTATGGGGAATATAACAATAAAATTTATAAAAAAAAAAATAAAAAAAAACAAGCAAAAAAAAAAAACCTAATGATATAAAACAACTAATTTATTATTATTATTATTATGTTAATAGAGTCTATAGGACAGGGTTAAGGAAAAGCACAGAGAGTTTTTTTTGTCTATTCCATGAGGTCTATGATCTCAGCTCGGAAAACTGTAATGGCTGGGGAATTATTGAAGACTTCTTTAGTCTCATGTTGGCACCTGGGCAAGGATGATCGAAGACTTATGTCTGTGTCACATGGCTTAGCTTTCTCACACCATGAAAGCTGGTTTCCAGGAGGGGCCTTTTAAAAGGAATATATTCAAGAAGGAGAATTACTAGAGAAGGGGGGGAAGAGCCATTGTCTTTTAATGACTAACCTGGGCATTTACATACCATTATCTCCACTGTATTCTATTGATTGGAGCAATAACAAGTATGTCCTGTTTTAAGGGGAAGGGTTGTAGACCACATTTGTTGATGGGGGGAGTGTTGAAAAAATGTTGATGGGCCTAGTCAGAAAGTAGCAGTTGATAAATAGTGCAATTTTTATTTTATTTTATTTTTTTAAGATTTATTTATTTATACAAGCACTGGGTACAGTCAGAAGCATGGGAGGGTGAGAGAATTTACCAGAGCCAGAGCAGGAAACAGAACAGGCAGACTGACTATACACTGCTGAGGGGAGCAGCGGGCGGTGGGAGAGGTCTGTGTGCCATGTGGGACCCTCGCCCAGTGGCTGGGGATCGAATGGGTGCTGCAGAGGCTTCGGGCAGCTTCGCAACCCAGCATTCTACAGCTCCACCACCAGGGAGGCCCAATAGTGCAATTTCTAAAACATTGTCAGTATAACATGACTAACATGGAAATCAGTCTATGTCATTATCTCTTTTAAATTCTTTGATAAGCACACCTTTGGAGATAATGTTATACCTTGATATAAACTTACTATACAGTCTTTCATGATCTAGCAAATATCTACTCCTTTTCTATCCCATTGAAATTGATGATACTTTTGCTATGAGTTCCCTTGGTCTCACAAAAGTAACCCCTCCCCCCCCACACACTCCACTGTTTGCTGTGCAGTTGCCATTTCTTATTGTCTGTCAAGTGTCAGTTCATAATCACTTTTTCAGGCCTCATGTTTGCCACATTCACCCCTTTCTATGTATAGCTATGTCATAGCACTTCAAGATATTGTAAAGAAACAATCTTACACACAAAAGTTTCCCTTTTAGACTATGTGAAATATTTATCCTTATGTCACCAGGAAGCACCTATCACATTTCCTGGTACATGTAATCTGAGAAAATCTCTCTTCTGAAACACAGACAAGAATACTTTTTAAATTTTTTTATTTTAATTTTATATATTTTTACATCATTTTTCATTTTTGCACAATGTATGCATTTTCATCTTGGTTATAGTCCACATACAATTCATAGCACCCCCCTTGTTTTGATCCTACTCCCCCCGCCGCCGTAGTGTGTCTCTGGTTTATAGTCACTTGTTGATTTTGATTTTTACTTTATTATAATTAGTCTTTTTACTGGTCCCTTATTTAGGTTTTCTAAATTCCTGCTATGAGTGAGACCATCTGGTACTTAAGAAAAACTGGAGGTCCACTAGTTTTTAGAACTGAAGTATTATCTTTCTTGCAATAAAATTTTAAAGCATGGGTATTCCAGTTCCCCTCTTGAATCCTCTGAAAGGATCCTGTTAAAGTCATCAATTCTCTGACTTTTTAGTCTGTACAGACAAATGGATGATTACTGAGTTTGTATCCATTTGAACTAAATAATAAGGGGTCATCATTATTGACAAGTGCTTGGATGTTTGCAATCACAGAGTTTCTAATTTTTTAAAATATCTGAGTAAGACACATCCTTAAGTGTCTATCTACCTAGGGATTTCATATGTCTTAATTATATAACTATCTCCAAGTCTCTGGCCTAGAATGGGAGCCACTTAAAGAATGTACTTAACAGGATTTCTATACAACAATTAATCAGTATGGTGAATTAATTTTATGCATAGGAATATATTCTAATGTCTATGAAGTTGTTTTTCAAGTGACATTGTGACAGGTCATTTGATATATAGGTTACAATTGGAGAACCTAACATTATGCCTTTATAGGTCCTAAATAGGCAATGACATTGACTTTGAATTGGCTTCCCTTTGATCTCATCTAGAAGGGAAGGGAAGGGAAGGGAAGGGGCCATCATGTGCTGAAACTACTTAAAAAAATACTGGTTAGGATTTTGAAGAGGAAATGGGAGAGTTAAGAATCAAGTTTACTTTTTAAATCATTTTTGTTACTCAAAATGATAAACTGTAGTTCCTACCTTTAATTTTCATAAATGGAAAATTGTGAAAACTTGTTTTGGAAACTTGGACAAAACATTATTTAGCTTAGTCTGCTACCACTAAGTTCAATTCTTGTAGACTTTGGCAGAAGGTTGCAAGTATGACAGAGGCTGCTTCTCTGAAATGAATTAAAGAACATTAGAACATTCAAGTCCTATTATTTCAGTTTAAGAACTTTCCAAATACAGAATTGCTATACTCTCTCCATAGCTGATAACTCCCTTAAAATTCACACAAAATGATTAAAAATGCAAGGACCTCAAGCTCTGCATTCCAACTGTGCATATTCTGATTATACTGAATGCGTGCAGTGTGTGTCCGAAGAATGTGTCAGCTTATGGAGAACTTGGGGAATTTCTAAGGCTTAACCACATAGTTCTCAAATTGAACATTTGGAGAGCCAAAATACACAATGGAAAATACACAGACTTGCTGTTTCCAATTAGGACTGGGCTCCTGTTTCTTCGACTTCAGCAGGTGGCTATTCATCATTAAGAGATGAAAAATGTTTATTAATGTGAATGTGATATTTTGGAATGTTTACAATTGGGAATCAAGGACCAAAAAACTTCTATTTTCTCTCTTCCATTGACAACTTATAATGTTCTCATGGTAATGTTTTTGAACTCTGACCTATTACTTAAGAGCTTTATAAAAATGAGTTTGAACTTCTTTCTTTTTATGTCAGCTTTTGGGTTATGTAATGGGGACAGTGCTCCTTTAAAGAGTGTTTTGTATATGATCCAGTTTAATAGGTAACACAAAGGAAGTGGAAATGTATTATTCAATTATTTTGTCATTTGTAATAATCAGTCTAATGGGATTGGGACCCTGGGCATTTTCAAATTATAAATCTTGTTTAGTAACCAAGTAAATATTTTATTATGTCTGCATTTGAATGGGTCTTTTCTTTTGCATTATTCTATATAGACTATGGAAATAACTAGCTTTAAAAATAGTTTAGGGCCTCCCCGTTGGCTCAGCGGTTGAGCACTGGGTTGAGAAGCTGCCCGCAGCCTCTGCAGCACCGGTTCAATCCCTGGCTGCCAGCGAGGGTCCCACATGGCTCTCAGACCTCTCCTGCCGCGCCTGCTGCTCCCCTCAGCAGTGTGCTTCATCAGTCTGCCTGTTCTGCTATCTGCTCTATCTCTGGTGAATTCTCTCACCCTCCAGTGCTTCTGACTGTACCCAGTGCTTGAATAAAATAAATAAATCTTAAAAAAAATAAAAATAGTTAAACATGTGTAACATGGGATATTTGTGATATTCTTTATTTACGCACTGGAAAGTAATCATTGAACTGCAAACCACGCTCATGCATTATGGGAAATTATGGAATTCCCTAGTGGTGTTTTCATGTACAGTATCAAGATATAAAGTCAAGAAGGACTGTAATTTTTGTTAGCACTTGTGGGTTACCAGGTGCTAGGCTTAGTTTATTGGCATAGTGACTCATTTATATCCATCTGGATTCTCAAAGTAAAGTGACTTGTCCAAGGTCATTCATCCTGTAATTTTGGAGTTCAGGTCTATTTGAATTCAAAATGTGACTTTTAAATCTGGCTACACTCTTTCTAATCTTGAATTAGTCTTTGAGTAGTTTACTCTTGGCAAAACTTTAAAGTTTCCTTGGAGTTTTTTTTTTTTTTTAATCTTGGATTCTTTACAGAAATATCCAGCTCTTCCTTTAAGAATGTGAAAGGACTGAACCAAGAACTGTGGGAGTATGTTCTTAGTAGCAAGAATCAGTAAAGAATGTCCTTTTTGCATCTTTGCTGCTTGTGGGATATTCTCTAAACAGAATAGTTTCCAGATATGCATGAACAAAACCCAGGATTCTGTACTTAGAGCAACATTTTAAAAAATGTTGATGAAAATCTAGATATTATGTACCTAAAGTAAAGGGCAGAACATTAACTGCCTGCTAACAGAGTGATTGCTTTCTTCCTTTGTAAGCTAAGGATCTCTCAGCATGAGATTTTATTTATAAACAGTACTGTTTCTTTTACAGGAGGTTCATCATAAGGTCATCTTTTTGACTGTCCAGATTGAAGCACTAAAATAATTATTGCTCTATTAACATGCTAGGCAAACGGCAAAATCATTTTGGATCTGAGCCTTTATTTGCTGAGTTAGGAAGGCATAAAGTGAATATTGACCCAAGAGAAATGTTCACAAGATGAAAAAGCGGGTTATGCAATGCACATAGGATAAAATTCAGATCATTTCTAGAGAAAAGAAATTGGAGGGTTCTGTATAAATCATACCTACGTCATTTGTTTTGAAGCTCCTGAACTTGATCTGTGGCTGATTATTTTCTATAGCTCACATGTAATGGATACTTGCAGTCAGATGACAGGGTTTTATTGATTCAAATAATTGTATAAGAAAAAGAGACTGCTTTCTGTAGTGACCTGAATATCTGGGTAGTACATTAATCATGAAACTTGAAAAGAAAAAAATTAATATAGAGAACTAATTGGTGCATAGATTTAGTTGTAAAATATGGTTGCTATGCTGAGTTACTGATTACAGGTATCACCATGCCTGTGAGAGGATGGATTGATTACACCAGACTGGTGGTCGCTGTGGGTGACAAAGGCAAAGTGTTTAAAAGGTTGCTCTCACTGTGAAATCTGTATGTTTGGGGTGTTTGTGTGGGGGGCTGTGCATGCACACATTCTCTCACATTCCTTGTGCAGGCATTCCATGTGGAGGATGCTTTTTGTTTATCTCAAAATCACCTAACATTGCTGTGTTGCAGACAGAAGTTTACATTATCTTAACCATAATTAAAAAAAATAATTTCCCAAGAATTGGTTTGTGAAACTTTTATCTTTGTGTTGTTTTATAAATCCTATATGCTATAATGGCTATAGTGACTTTGCTTCCTTTTAAATTAAATTTCTTTGATTAATTTTGAAGTTCAGTGTGTAAGAAGAGAGTGAATAGAATGAGAAATTAACTCACACATTATCCAAACTTATAGTTATTATCTTACTCAGATAGAGTGGAAAATCAGGGCTACTATAATAATCAGGATCTTGCAAAATATCTGGTGCTGAATAGACCATAGTGAATGCGTGCTGAATGTTGATTGAACTGTGATCACTGGAAGAAGATCATTCTTCTTCCTTCTCTTGACTTGTTTTCATTCTTAGCATCTTTAAATCCTTTTCAATCTACGCAATCTTCCTTAGAAAATATAAGAAAACCACCTTGTATTTGTTTATCATCAACATGACCCTTTACATTTACCCTAATTTCTCTCCTGAACTTCACTGTATTTCCCATAATCCTAAATTCTGTATTGAACATCTCCAAGGATACTACATTGGAATCCCAAATTTAATATGTTCAGAGTTGACTTTGTCTTTTCTTCCATTACTGTTAATGCCCCTCCAAATTTAAACTGTAAAACTACATCGTCTTCATCCTCCATCCTCTCCATATCTCATTCTACACAGTCAATTGATCCTTAACTCTTACCTATTCTACCTCCTTATCTCATCTTTTTAAGTATTGTCTCACTTCAAGCTTTAATCACATTTGAGAGTTTGGAATAGTCTTTCTTGAAAAAAAGTTCTACCACTTTAATCATCCTGCTGAAAATAATCTGCCATTCCTTCCAGAGGATTGCCTTGTAGTTTATTTAGCACTGGCTCTGATTGGTTTTACCACCCCCATTATCCACCCTCTCTGAAGATGTTGTGTTCCCATCCATACTGATCCTCTAACAAGTCAATGAAAACAGCTTAAGCTTTCGTGGCTTTGTGGCAGTGTTTTATGGTATTAGGTGGCTTTTGCCTGGAATTCCTTTCTGACTTTTGTCATCTGGGGGAGCACTTACTCATCCTTAAGTTTCCTTTCCCTGACAAGGAGTAAATAATTATTGAGTAGCTGAATGAAACTATATCTTACTCATACACAAAGTCCTTATCAGTATACTTGATGAACAGCCACCGGCCCTTCATAGATTCTATTATAATTATAGAAATAAATGTCTTTTCCTTCTGAAGTTGTGAGTTCCTTAAGGTTAGTGTCAAACCATAGCTTTTTCTTCCTAGCACATAGCCTAGTGCTTGCACATAGCCTAGTGCTTGCACATAATGGACACTAAGTAAGTACAGAGTCAGACAACTAGAGGTGTTGCTTCTGGATTGGTGGTGTGAGAGAACCTTATTTCTAGTGTTGATGCCGGTGCTTGCTGCTGCTTTTGTGATTCTGTAACATTGTATTTAGGGTAGATTTGCCTTGCTTTTCTGTAAGACTGAGTTTATAGTGACTGAGGGACCACAGTGTATCAAGAAGTGCCTTTTTGGAGATATTTTAATCTTAGAAATAACTGGCACTCCATGTGGACCAAGGCCTTTGAGACTGAATGTCTGTGATAGCCTACAACATAGTATCAATAATCTGAGGATATGTTTTAGGAATTCTGCTAAACAGTGAGCTTAATCCACAGGATTTTAGTTCATACTGTTGGTCAGTGGTTCTTCATTGTTTTTACTTTTATTTGGACATAATTTCAAGTTCACAAAAATTTGCAAATAAGAAAAAATGATACAGTGAACACTTCCGGTGAATTTACCAAGTTTGCTTAAATATTTTACACCATTTGCTTTATTCTTTATGCGTTCTTTCTCTTTCTCATGGTTACCTCCCCACCCCAGGACAGCGTATTCTTTTATACAACTAGATTATGTTATCAACCTCACTACACTGATTACTACTTGAATCTATCACTCATGTATCAGCTGAGTCTCTAACACTTTTTAGAGTATTCTCTTTTCTCAAAACAGGATCCAGCCTACAGTGAGTTATTGCATTTGATGATTATGTCTCTCTTTATCCTCCTTTAAAGTGGATATTTCCACAGCCCTTGTATTTTATAGCATTGACTTTTGAAGACTATCGTGTTTGTCATTGTCTCTTTTTTAGTAGAACATTCCTTATTTGGGGGTGTTGATGTTGGTAGATTTTGCTTAATAAATTTTTTAAAGAGTTGGGTTTGCGCTAATAGATTGATTACTACTGTATCCAATATAAATAATTACTACATTAAAGCTGCAATTACTTATTTTTCTTTGAGTAAATTGATAATATTTTTGAGATTTCACACAAAAATTAAGGAGATACTTCAAAAGATGTTTATATCCAAAAGAAGCAAGTTGAATCAACCAATTTTTGGCAAATAAGTAGGCTCTTTCTGGTAATGCAAGAAGAAAACAAATGTCTGCTATTGCCATTTTCACTGATTCTAACACTGAACAAAAATTGGAGAACAGGTAAAAATTTTGTTTTATTTTGAAATAAAGTGAAATATTTATTTCAAATGAAATATTCATTACAGTATTTCAATTTTTAAATGCCAAGAAGATTGAATTTGCCTGAGTTCCATATGTCAATTAACTGATATTAAGCCATTGAATAAAAAGCTGTTATTTTGAGCAAAGTGTGTTACTTTGACTACAGGTACTTTGAAATGAATTCCTTGGAGAATAAAGCCCTCAAGGTATTAGAACGTAATACATGAATATTTCATAGATAACAAATATTTAGAATGTTTAAACAAGAAAGTAAATAAGCATTGAATTAAGGAAGCTGCTATGGATATTTATCCCCGCTATTGGAGAGAATTGTGTGGTATGGTGTTTCTGTTTGTTGTTGTTTGTCATCTGTTCTGCCATCTCAGCTAAACTCATGAATTGAGAAGCAGCCTGGGCTTATTTCCACAACATTCAGACCTTACTGTGCATTTACACTTGCTTACAATATGCTTCTCTTTTCTTTCCAAGCATGGTCATCTTGCATTTTCACACCACAGGGTGCTCTGCACAGCCACCCTCTACCATGCAGCCTCAGTCCAGGCAGCACAGTGAAAGGGACACTGCAAATGCCATTTTTTAAAAACTTTAATTTGTTTTCTCTCTTCATTGTTTATAATAACCTCCTAGAAACTTGAAAATAGCATTTCCTTCCCTGCTGTTTTTGTCGTTTGTGTTTGGAAGTCAGTTTTTTCAATGAAAAGTAGTTTATGTTGCTTTAACTGAGGAGGAAAAACTCCAAAGCTGCGCACTTTTCTTTCTTTTTAAAAAATATTTATTTATTTATGCATGCAAGAACTAGAGTGTAGGCCAGAGGTGCAGGGGGTGGTGAGAGGATTCACCAGAGACAGAGTGAGGGGTAGAACAGGCAGACTGACTGAAATACATTGCTGAAGGGAGCAGCGGGTGAGACAGGAGAGGTCTGCTATGCCATGTGGGTTAGCTCCCTGGCCGGGTATCGAACTCTTGTTGCAGTGGCTGTGAATAGCTTCATAATGAGGAGACTTAATCCCATGAGCCACCGGGGAGGCCCTGCACATTTTTCTTGTCTTCTGTTATATATATGTTTTCTTTTCTTTCTTTGCTGGACATTTGGGTAGAATTTATGAGAAGAATTAAGGAAGCAGTGCCAGAAGTAGGCAGGATGAGGAGTTATTAAAGACATGGACTCTGCAGTCTTGTTGGCTGGGTTTAAATCTTGGTCCAAGGACTTTCCTAGCCCCAAGTGGCCTTAAGCAAGTTAGTCCTTCTCTCTGAATCTGCACATTCTCATTTGTAAAGTGGGAATATGCAACAGCACCTACTCACAAAATTATGAGGATTTATTGAGTTAATATTTGTAAACTTCTTATAGTGACTAGAGTATAGTAATTGGTCTGTGTTTGTTAAATAAAAACAAGCATCTCCGCTTGCCCCTATCTTACTCCACTTATCCTTGTTTCCTCGTGGTATGCCTTAGAATTCACAGCTTTTCAGGGAGTCCACCTCAGTGTAGTAGAGTGCGCTCTACTACTATTGAAGAACTGTAGTCATTTTTGAGATTTAATCTCTTCAAAAATCAAAAATGTGTCCATTTGCCACTCATCGGTGTGCTTTAACTTAGTTGAGGGAAGGCTTAATATGTTTATTCACCCATGGATTTGTACTTACTCATAGGATATCTTCATTTGGATTTACTAGGAGTCTTACTATCTAGTTCTTGTGAAGAACATTATTTTAGTTTAAAATTTCACAGATGTCAGGTATATAAACTTTAAAGAAAACACGTTCTTAAAACATAGCCCTAGGAATTATATCCTTATTCTTTTTTTTTAAACATTTATTTATTTATTTATACAAGAACCGGGGTATAGGCCAGATGCGTGGGAAGGTGAGAGAATTCACCAGAGACAGAGAGGGGAACAGAACAGGCAGACTGATGAAATACACTGCTCAGGGGAGCAGCAGGGGAGACTGGAGAGGTCTGCCGCGCCATGTGGGACCCTTGCCAGCCGGCCGGGAACGAACCAGCACTGCAGAGGCTGCTGACAGCTTCACAACGGGCCTGTACCACCAGGGGAGGCCCTATATCCTTATTCTTTATAAAAACAACAATAATAAACCAGCTAGCATAACCGTAGTGTGCATAGATATATATTTACAGATATAATTTGTAAACTTTTAGGCCTTAAGATACTTTTAAAATCTAAGTGTAGTTAAAATGAATCATCTTTGAAGACTGGCAGTTTGTATTCATTTTATCCTGAAGGTAGCAACAGAGAAAACATTGTTTCTTGGACTGCCAGGAATTTGGGGGGCATTTCATTGTGTTGAGATGATTTTAATACAGGCATACCTTATTTTATTGTACTTTGCAGATTATGCATTTTTTACAAGATCTTCTACCAGCAAAAAGATAAAGACTTGCTAAATGTATTTTTAAATTAGACATAATATTTTTAGACATAATGTTATTATACACAGACCACAGTATAGTATACATGAACTTTATTGTCCTATAATTATAATTTTATTTTAATTACAATTTTTGTTTATACAACATCACATTATAATACTATATAAGTTTCAGATATGCGTCACTATAAATCATTATCTGTGTATACTACATTGAGTTCACCTCTAAAATCCAGTTTTATCTTTTACCATATAATTAAACACTTTTACATGACTTCACACCCTCCCCACTTCTTTTTGGTAACCACTAATACAACTATCACTTTAAATGTTTAGCAGTTGCTTAAAATTTTCATTAGCTCATCAACCATAAGATAGAAGTCTGGCATTCCAGGCCCATTAGAGTCTAGCCCTAGACTACTTCTTGGATCTAAGCATAATTTATGCAAACTGGATAACCAAAAAAATTATGTGACATGCTTTATTGCAGTATTTACTTCTATGCAACATTCTGAAACCAAACCTGCAATATCTCTGAGGTATGCTGGCCATCATAGGATTACATAGATGAGACTGTTTACTTTATTGAGGACATAATATCCTGCATCACAACTGTCTTAATATTGTCTGGCTCCAAAAGCAAATTACCACAGACTGGGTGACTTAAACAACAAGCTTTTCTCTCTCACAGTTCTGGAGCCTGGGAAATCCAAGATCAAAGTGGGAACAGGTCAGTTGTCTGGTGAGAGCCTGCTTCCTGGTTTGCAGATGGCTGTCTTCTTGCTGTGTCTATGCATGGCAAGGAGTGAGTCTGCAAGAACAAGCTCTCTTCTGTGTCTCCTTATGAGGCACTAGTCCTATAATGCGCTTTTCTCCCTTGTCATCTAATTACTATTTTGGGGTCCCATCTCCTAATAACGTCACATAGGGGATTTGAGTGTTAACTGGTGAGTTTTGGTGGATAAAAATATGTAGTCCCTCACAACAACTTTTACAATTCATTGAAATATAAAACCAGCAAAGTTAAGTAAACGCTAAACCAATATATTTATATAGGGCAAAGTCATAGTAAATGCAAACCTCAGAATGATGAGAACTTGAAGAGTAATGAGCTTCCCCAATTGTTTAAATGATGTGTTCATGGGCAACACTTTTTCTATTATGTTTCATCACAATGTATTTTAGTTACAATAGACCATGCATTTTTTTAAACATTTGAAAATCAGCCCCATACCACAAGATTCTGTTTCATTCCTGAAATGTGTGGTACATGGTTAGTTCTTCTATGAGGGAGTAGGGTAGCTCAGGAAGCCTACCTTATTCTCTCTGTGTGGATTTCTGTAGACTGCTGATAAAAAACTTGTAGGAGGAGTTTTGATGACTACTGACATGACAGTATTCCATTCACTACAGTGTTCTCTTTGCTTACAACTACTCTGAAGGTGGAACTATTTTTTTAGTTAAAGAAATGAATATTACTAGTATGTAGAAAACTGGCACCACATTTAAGCTGGTACAGAAAAGAATTTATAATTTCTGTTGTTTACCTGGAAATTAAAATAGGGTCTTGAGTTATACTGTATGAGGAGCACAGCAAGAAGTGTGTAGTGGGCCATCAGTCCACTTAATGACTTTAAAGTACATACATTGTTAATGGCCTCTTGGGAAAAGCCCTTAAATGAGAAAACATGTTCCACTATCCAGACAGTTAGATGTTACATGATGCATTAGGCTGAATTCTTAGTGAATGTTCCATTGCATAGTTCTATAAATTGTTCCATTTTCTCTAATTAAGTACCACTTGACTTAATGGTTAGTCAATAAATTTCTTTCCTACTTTCTGTCTTCTCTTTTCATATTCAGACATGAGTTGTGCCAAAAGCTTGTATCTTCTGCTTGGATTTTTCCTCTCATTGGCATGTTTAACATCTTGCTCTCAATAATTCTTCTCTAGGGATATTTTGAAACTGAATTTCTGGAATGGAGAGGTGAGAATATGCTGGAAGGATATAATTCATAAGACTCCATGGTATTCATGTTAACTATGATGTACTAGTAGATTAGAAAATAACTAATTACCATATGTTTGATTTATCTTAAATAATTTAGATATTTCTAATGGTAATTTTGGCATGTCTTGATTAATTATTTACTCTTATAGTTGTGTGCAGTCTGCTGTGATAATTCTTTGATGATTAAAAGGTCATTTGAGGTACGTTTTCATAGCTCTTTAGGTTAAAAGGTAGTGAGAAATCTTTCAAATACAACTTGGAAGAAGAGCAGGAAAGTTGGGGATGTTGCAATTGAGTTGAATAGCACAATAAAAGTAACATTTGCATGTAGTTAAATAAGCTTCATGAAAAATAATGATCTTAGATTCAAGTGCTGAGGAATAGATGAGAGAAAGGGAAAGAGTAAGGTTTTGTGGTGAGGAGATAGAAAGATGCATCTGTGCAGCTGCCAGCAATGGAGGCAGTGGGGAATCACTGAAGCAGGGCTCACAGCAAGGCTGGGCTCAAACTATGTGGAGCAGGGAGGGTTTTGAATATACTTTTGAGAATGTGTATTGCAATCAGGTGTGTGGACTATGGTTCGGATGCTTATAGACATTAGAGGAAAGCTGTGCAGTACTTGAGGACCCGAAATGGGACAAGGAAAATCCCAGATCCTTTAATATACTGGCAATCTGGAGCCTAGGATGCCTTGAGTCTGCCAGGACAAAACTAGGGCACTGTGAGCAAGGGAGACATTGATCTTCAGCCAGTGCTGTTCTCCTGCCTCGGGAGATTCGTAAGTGCTTTTTTGTTAGTCTCCCAGGCTCAAAGCTTGGCTAGACGAAGACTCAGTAATTTGCCACACCTGGCAAACCCTGACATAGAGTTGTTGGCATATCCACATCTCACTTGTGCTGTCAGAGATTAATTATGTAGTGGCGCAGCATGATGCAGTCAAGTGAGGTCGTGAGCAAAGTGCTGTTTTATTTGTGGTTCCTCCCCTTTTACATTGATATTTTAACTCTAAAATGAAGCTGAAAAGAAATTTAGCTAGTAAAGAGAAAAAAGCCAGGTTGGAAAGAAGTCTGTACATATCCATTCATTCATTCATTCAGTCTCTCATTCAACAAATATTTTTTGAATGCCTTAGTATGTAATTACCCAAAGTGAATGAATATTCATTCATCTTTGAAATTCAAATTTCATTTTACTAATGAACATCCCAGTGTTTTACTCAGAGGTACAGAGTTAGCAGGGGAAAAATTAATTTTGATCCCAAACTTCTTTCTTTATTTAATCAGTTCTTTGGATCTGTAAAGTCCTGGCTGGAATCAAAGGTGGGTTTATCTTGGCTGGGAGTGCTGCCTGACAGAGTAAGAAATAGTAATGGGATACATAATTTATATTGAGTTGGTATTAAGCACTTGAGAGGTCAGTGTGGGAACAGGCTGCCACAGTTGATTTAAATTGCTAGTCTGTAGTGTATTTCAAAGGTGCTGGACTGTGTGGTGTTAAGTGAGTCTTTTCTATTACCTCATTTAACACAGTCAAGTACAATTAGGTGCCCTTTGAGTAGGCGGTGTCTCTTAGGCCCTGAAGACTTAGTTGTACTCTTTTCCTCCAGGATGTGACATAGTCGATCTCTTTGGAGCATTTACTCCAAATGCATGCATGGTCCTAAAAAACAACATAGAAAAAAAACAACACCTGGTTCAGTTTCTTGGGAAGTCAGCCTGCAGAATTCAAATTTTCCGTTATATTTTTGGTGTTTCAACACCTGACAGGAAAGAGGTTTTGTCCTTTGTGTATAAAAATCAAGTAACTGTACCATCATTAAATATGCACTTTCAGTTGTAAATGGTACACAGATCAACTTTCTGGATGCAGGAGCTTAAAAATTTTAAGCTGATTTTGTGCCATTCCACATACTTGTCCTCATTTTGTGAATAAAGGCATGCTTTTGTATGGACCACTTTGGTTTCCAAGTATTTATGTAGTTTTCAACATTGTGTGTGTTTTCATTTTATCTTAAGTAGATAAGAGAAATTTCAACATGAAATTTAGCTGAACACATTCCTCCTGATAGTATACTGTGTGGTTAACATGCTGATTGCAGATTTTGTATTCAAGCTAGTTATTTGAAAGATTGCTCTTTTACATCATATCATAGTCTAATTATATCTAATTTAATATTCTGAATATATGCAGGTATAGGAAATTTGGTATTGTATGCCTACATACTGTGTTTTGTCCATTTTGTAGACATTGGGCCTTTTTAAAAAATAGAGATATACAGTTATAAGACATAATATAGAGACCCTTTGATTGCTTTACACATTTTGTTCCAGTGGTAATATTTTAAAAAACCTTAGTATAGCATCACAACTAGGATACTGACACTGATATAATTCACCTTTTTTCAGTTTTTGTGTCCTCAGTTTTGTGTGTGTGTGCGCAGGTGTGTATATACATGAGCACGCACATGCACAACACATATGAATTCATGTGTTATCCTTATGCAGGGATAATTTAATCTCTCTATTGACTAATTTTCATATATACACTCTAGAGTGAGCATAGGCTTTGGGTGTTTATATGAATCAGCTCTGGCTTTACTGAGGTTTAGTGCTTTGACTTGCTGTAGTGAAACCTTTAGTTTTATGTTTGAATTTGCTTGGTAAGTGAAGTCCATTGGGATAGACTGCCTCCTTGGCATGAATTATCCTCTGCTCTTTACTGCCTGCTCCCCCACCTTCAGGACCCTGATCCTTAACAGGTGCTTGAGTCTTGGCCTGACCAACGATTGCTACTGCTTTCAACCTCCTGGAAGGGAAGAGTAGAGTCTGGAGGAAAAGGCCAGGACATTTTGGGACAGAGCATTGATGTGGCCATTCCCACCATGGATAGCCACAGCAGATGCCTCAGTGGGGCAAGCTTTTCATTCACCCTCACATAGGGATTCAAGGCATCTTTGTGTAGCAATTGCAGTGCTGTTGGTGCAACAGGGTGGTCCCCAGGAAAGGGGGAGTTTCCCTGCCCCACTCAAGGGAGGGTGGAGCTGAGCAGGAAGAGGAGAAGCTGAAGAAGAGACTGAGGAAGGAAGCAGGATGGAGCCAGGAGACCTGGAGGAGGCGCGTGGAGCCTAGAGACACGTGAAGAAACTGCGCTTGTCTTTTGGTCGTGGACGGGGTGACACCGATGTGGGTGAGACCCGTGGGGAGGTGACAATGGCAGCTTTTATCTTGATGTTGATTTTGCTCTTTTCCTTCCGGGCTTGTCCGGTTGTTTGTGACCCTTTTCTGTGGTTCCCCACTGGAAGATGCTTTAGACTTTTAGCAGGCTTTGGGGCCTTGTTCTGGGCCGATCCCATATGGATGGACTTTTACCCACGAGGGGATGGGTAACTTTGGGTGCTTCATTTAGAAACTAGACTCTTTGCCTTTCCTGTATTGTTTCCTAGTTTTATTAAAGTTCCTTCCCATTAAAGTCTCCTATGTTTTGTGTTGATGCGGCGAATGGCAGAACTCATTTAAAATAGGCAGGTTTGCGGGGCTTGGGCTGCCCAAATCTGTTATAGGACAGGGAGAGGGGCAGCCCAAGCCCTGCAAACCTGCCTATTTTAAATGGGTTCTGCCATCCACTGCATCAACACAAAACATAGGAGACTTTAATGGGAAACAACTTTAATAAAACTAGGAAACAATACAGGAAAGGCAAAGAGTCTAGTTTCTAAATGAAGCACCCAAAGTTACCCATCCCCTCGTGGGTAAAAGTCCATCCATATGGGATCGGCCCAGAACAAGGCCCCAAAGCCTGCTAAAAGTCTAAAGCATCTTCCAGTGGGGACCCACAGAAAAGGGTCACAAACAACCGGACAAGCCCGGAAGGAAAAGAGCAAAATCAACATCAAGATAAAAGCTGCCATTGTCACCTCCCCACGGGTCTCACCCACATCGGTGTCACCCCGTCCACGACCAAAAGACAAGCGCAGTTTCTTCACGTGTCTCTAGGCTCCACGCGCCTCCTCCAGGTCTCCTGGCTCCATCCTGCTTCCTTCCTCAGTCTCTTCTTCAGCTTCTCCTCTTCCTGCTCAGCTCCACCCTCCCTTGGGTGGGGCAGGGAACCTCCCCCTTTCCTGGGGACCACCCTGTTGCATTGGGAGTGTACCTTTGCCTAAATGTTGGGAAGTGGGTCTGTGGAATGAATATGCTTGGCTTGACTCCCCCTTCTCTAGTTGGTTTGCAGAACATTGTTTTGGTGGTTTTGTGGCTGGTGGGAGGGGGCAAATCAACAGCCTGTGAGTGGGTAGCTTGTGCACACATGGGGGCACACAGTGGCACATACCTCAGAATGTCTGTACTCTGTGTGGGTTTTCTTGAATAACAAGTGAACAACACTATGGCAGGTCAAGAGAGGAACTGCAGAAGGGAGGAGGAATCTTGGTATTTTAATACCTTTCATGGAATTTTTCCTCTGCCTTTTCATTTTGCACAGGGCCCTGCAAATTATGTAGCCTGTTCTGATAGGCGTTGTGTTAACTTCAGCAACCATTTACTATATACACAGTGCCCACTTGTTTTCACTGCCTCATCCTATATTTGCTTCAAATCTCACTGACATAATAAGAAGATATTCAGTGAGACTGTGTAGGGACTAGAGCAGCACAAAACCCATAATGATATAAATATGTGGTGGAAAATTACAATAAAACCCTGCATCTTCCACTTTAATTTTGCCTCAAGGAAATGGCAAAGTGCCCAGCTGGCAATAACCATTTCCAAATAAGCTGCCAAAACTGCTAGGTGCTGAAATATATAGTTTGTAACTCGTCCCCATTTGGTACTTGACTGTAGGTTTTAAGGTTGATGTTTCAAAGCCCAAGCAGGTGCCTGCCACCTGGAAGCATTTTCTTAAGTGCTTTGCTAATATCAACACAATGAGACCTATTGAAGTGTATTTTTAAATAACACTGAAACTGCTTTACATGTGTATACATGCCTATTGAAACACAATCATAAATAGGCATAAAATGTTTTCATCTGGAATTCAAAGGATATGATTTGTGTCTTAGAACAATGAAGGATTCTTACAAAAAGGAACATGCTCATGGAAAACATTTAGATAAAATTTAAATATTTCAAAAGTTTGTAAATGTGGGTTGAAGTCTTAGTATAGCAGAATTAGATTGCTTCACCTTACAACCCTAAAGACCCAGGTGAATAAGTTTTTAAGAGTTATATCAGTCTTAGAGGACAAAGGACCTCATGTCATTTGAAGAAAGTGCCTTTAACTCTGGTACTTGAGATACATTTACACATCTGATCATTTCAGGGCACAGAAAGGTGGTTCCTTGTCTCCTGTTAAGGGTTTCTTTTCCTTCAGATAGTACTACAGTTTTCCATGAGCATCTCTGCATGTATAATACATTAGGGATCGGTGAATGTCAGAAGTTTCCAAGGTCAATTACTATTATAATGTTTGCTTGCTTGAGCAATCTGAACTGTTTCCCTATGCACATCTCCCCAAAATAACTGTTTTGTTTATGGTTCTGCCTGGCCTGATGCATATTCTGCTAGGTGCTTTCTAATTCAGACAGTGTAGTTCAGATTGGGTCCATATATTTGGGTCCACAAACTGGGTTCGACATATTTCTTATGCCAGCAATAGGAAGGCCAGGCAGAGTGGGTTCATTGAAATCTAGGATTATAAAAATGTATTTTCATCATTAGTTTCACATCTGACCTCCTCCCAAATATATTACTAGATTCCCAAATTAGAGGAAAAAAATCACCAAAAACACAAACTGACTTAATTGTCTTCTCATCTCTTTTCTCCCTACTCTCTCCCACAAAGTTGCTAATTGGAAGCAGGATGTCCAGACTGTCCTGTAGAAAGAAGAGATGCTACATGGGGTCCAGATAATCTTTAAATTATGTATTTAGTGTAAGAATAATCATGGCTGTCTTTTGAGTGCTTTTTAGTATTTTTGGTAGAAGTAAACTGTTCATGTCCCCTTATGAGATCTAGAAATTTGATGTTTTTGCCAAGCCGATTAATCTTAATTCCATGCATCTATGCCTGGGTGGATTATACCTCTATTCCCACAGTACCCTCTTCTGAGTTTTTTTTTCCCCTTTAAATATTTCTCCTGTTTTCTAATTGTTTCCTCCTTTAGCATATTCTTATTTTCTCTCTTGCCCTAATTTTTGTTTTCCTTTCCATTGCATATTCATCTTCATTGGCAATTTATAAGTGCTTAAACCACCTTGTGGAGAGCCACACTTCCCCTCAACATGAAAAGCATTTATGTTCCAGAGGTCAGAGTCTGAGGTTAGGAGATCGTCTATCAGTGATTGAGTCCTGGTTCCACCACTACCAGCATTGTAACCTTGGGCGACTTACCTAACTTCTCCTGCCTTCCTTTTCCACATCTGTAAAATGGGGATGATAACACAATTTCTACCCAGTAGAGCTGTGATGATTAAATGAGATAGTATCCAGAAAAATGACTAGCACATAGTAAATACTAAGCAGATGTTCACCATTAGTATTACTTAATTTTGTTTAGCTCAGTTATGTGACCAGTGAGTCTCCTATTAGCATCTTATTTTTCTGGCAGCGCCTATTACTGTCCAAGATAACTTTAGAAGACATTTGAAGAATGATACTTTTCAAGTTAAGTTCAGTATTTCCATTTTTTCTCAGTCAGTTCCCGAAGAGGGCAGTTGAGGTCAAAGACCTAGAAGTAGAATCACTCTTAAGGTTCAGTGTCTCTTTTGTAAGTGTCCCCTTCACCATTGTGCATATATTTTATTCTCTCAGATATCAGTATATAATATATTCTGATATCTTGCTACTTCAGGTGTGGCCTGCTGACCAACAGCACATATAGAACCTGGGAGCTTGTAGAAATTAAAATTTGAGGCCACATCCCAGACCAACTAAATTAAAATATCATTTTTAATAAGATCCCTACCCTGGTGGTTCTTAAGCATGTTAATGTTTGAGGAGCAGTATGATAAAATTTTGGGTCTAAAACACCATAATTCTCTAGAGAAATAGAAAGTAGCCAACCTGAATTCTATTTTATAATGTGTAATATTGACTATTTCTATAACTATAGCACTTTAAGCCCTATGAGATTTCCTGGCAAGCCTATGTTGGCATCCTCTTGGGTGTAATTGTTATTGATTAGTGTCATGATTAAAAGTGTAGCTTAAGTCTGCTGGGAGCTTTAGCCCATTGAAAGGGAAAAAAAAAAACAGCACCTCATTGATTTGAAGCCCTTAGTCAGTCATTCTTACCTTTTCAGAGAATACTTCAGATAAATAGCAATAATCTTAGCAGTGAGAGATTTGTCTCAAGGGATAATCTTTCCAACAATGACTTAGATTGATTAAGTTCCTTGCTTTTTAACTGTTCACTTTGTTGCTGTGGTAACTCTGTTTTAAAAATTAGGATGCATTTTCTTAGTTGGGATTGTATATGGCAGAAGTAGCACAAAAAACATATTTGGGCTTTTCTAATACTGGTCAAGTACTTACTGAATAGTTGCTGAGATCCTAGTACTGCTGGTGTTTGAAACATCTGGAAAATCTTCAGCTTGCAATGGTTGTGAGAGGGAAGACTTAGCTTACTAGATTGTATTTCAATTTATGAAGCACTAAACTGAGTGTACTAATTTGTTTATCTTCCCCAGTTACCATGCATTTTTTTTAAAGATTTATCTATCTATTTATCTATCTATCTATCTATCTATCTATCTATCTATCTATCTATCTATTTATTTATTTATTTATTTATACATACAAGCACTGGGTACAGTCAGAAGTGCAGGAGGGTGAGAGAATTCACCAGCACCAGAGCAGGGAACAGAACAGGCAGACTGATGAAATACACTGCTGAGGGGAGCAGCGGGCACGGCAGGAGAGGTCTGGCGCCATGTGGGCCCCTTGCTGGTGGCCAGGGATCAAACCAGCACTGTAGAGGCTGCGGGCAGCTTGTCAGCCCAGTGCTCAACCGCTGCGCCACCAGGGGAGGCCCCAACCATGCATTTCTTATAATTAAAATTATAACTGTTAATAAAAATAAAATTTACTTGACTTTCTGTAACAATTTTTGCCTTTCCATAAAGAGAGACAACAGAAATATAAGACCAGTATCACTTGCTTCCCACAACTGGACATAAAAGCAATTTTTCTAAAATATGACTTAGAACATTTAAAATTCCCCGGTGCTTCCCACCATCCTCTGGACATAGCATGACTCAATCAAACAGAGGTTCTATTCCCTGTATTCACTTAGAGTTGCTGCCATGGAGAGATACCTGCTATTTCTTGAACACTTGATACAGTCTCAAAAATTCCTGATCTTCTGATCATCCAGGACCCCCAGTGAGTTCCTTCTCTTCCTGATGCCATAGCTTCAAGAATGACCCAGTGTTAACAACTTCCCTGACCTCTGTTACCTCTGCCATAGTATCATTTATCATTTCTCCAGAGAAACACAAATAGTAGGTGTGTGTGTGTGTGTGTGTGTGTGTGTGATACACACGACTGGCAAGTCTGAAATCCACTGAAAGAGTTGTCAGGTTGCAATTCTTAGGCAGGAACTGATACTACATTCTCAAGGAAGAACCTCATCTTCCCCATTTTACTCTTAAGGTCTTTTGACTTGTTGCATGAAGTCTACCCAGATTATTAAGATTGATCTCCTTACTTGAAGTCACCTGACTGTAGGCATTAATTGCATCTCCAAAATATCTTTATAACAACATCTATATTAACATTTGATTAGTTAACTGGATACTGACACATAAAATTGTCCACTATATTTGTACTATATAATCATTTGTGTCCTGAATTTTTACCTCAGGACTGTGAGTGCTTTCAGTCATAAACGAGCATTACCTTAAAATGATCAAAATACTATTTTATAGATTGTATAAATTGTGAAATTAAAAAAGCGTATCTTTTATTTTTTTTGCCATTTAAGTGCGTGGTATCCTTAAATATTGGGTTGTCGGAAAAGTCATGATGCATTTTTGCTTGAAAAACAGAAAAAAAGTCATGACTTTTCTGACAACTCGATATTTGTGAGTCAGTTTGCTCCTGATTAAAATGAAATTATCCTTTGATAATATTTATTTTAATTCTCCTTTGCTAATATTTTTTCATTGAAGCAAAACAGAGGAAATGATATATTAACAGGAATTTGTTATGTATTGGTAGACATTAATTATGTGTCTTCTTAAATAATAAACTTGAAAATTATGGGTATAAAGTGAGAGGAAAAGTTCAGTGGAACAATTTAGATTAAGCTTATGTTTAAAATAAGATCTGTGTCATTATATGTAAATAAATGCTGTATTTGGGCCTCCCCGGTGGCGCAGCGGTTGAGTGCTGGGTTGCGAAGCTGCCCGCGGCCTCTGCAGCGCCTGTTCGATCCCCGGCTGCTCCCCGGCCACCGGAGGAGGGTCCCACATGGCGCACAGACCTCTCCTGCCGCCCGCTGCTCCCCTCAGCAGTGTACTTCGGTCCTTCTGCCTGCTCTGCTCTCCGCTCTGGCTCTGGTGAATTCTCTCACCCTCCCGCGCTTCTGACTGTACCCAGTGCATGTATAAACAAACAAACAAGTAAGTAAGTAAGTAAGTAAATAAATGAAACCTGCCTCTATTAAAAAAAAAAGATTTAAAAAAAATGCTGTATTTTCACTACGAGAAATCCCCATTAGATACAACCTTAAGTACATACAATTGCTCAATGAATGAATTTGAGTATCAGCTTATTTCCATTGTTCACTTATTTTCATTGTTTCATGATGGGGAAAGCTGTCCCTTACTTTGATCACACCTTATTTTAACATTTTTTGAATACAATACCTAACAACTCTTTTTTTCTCATGAAAACTTCCAGGATTAATAAGTGTATTTTGATGTTCTTTTTCTCTCCTTAATATTTGCATATGTATTCACATACGCCCTTATAAAAACATTGGTATGCTCTTCTGTAACTTTCAAACACCACTTTATTTGTGGTTTCAGTCTCTTAATAGCACATCTGCACCTGAGTTTGTTATTCAGGGCAAAATTCACATTGTCTAAACACAACCTCTTTGTCTTTCCTGCTGCCCTGTCCGTCTTCCCCTCTCTTTGGCATGTATGTTTCTTTTAGTGGCACTAGGAATTGCTAACCTGGAAGTGCACCTTTTAGACCCATTACCCTTTATATCTAGTCATCCTTAGTGAATCCCTATGATTGTCCTGAGTGTCTCGTCTTTTATGTCCCATGTGTGTCTATTATAATACCTATCTTTCCAGCATAGATTATTATCTTTCTCTAATGTAGACATTTGCAATACACTTGTTAGACCGATCACTCCCGCCACAAAGTTATCTACTATGTTCTCAATGAGTTACTCACCCTAACACAGTTAAAATTCTGATATTCCCCAGGTCAAAAAATATTAGAACTTGGTGGCTTTCCATTGCTGGTTAAAAAAAAAAAAGCTTCCCAGTATAGTCATTTAAAGCTTTCAAATGGCCTGTCTACCTTGTCAGTCTTCTTGCTCAACCTTTCTATGTGTTGATATCAAAGTGGGATAGTTTATTATAATCAATATGCACATTGTTTCCCAGTCTATGAATCTTTCTCTCTATCTGGAATGGTCTACTCTCAAATTCAGCCAATTGCAATACTTCTCACCCTCCATCTTTCTGAAGCTTTTGGAGCCTTTCAACCTTGAGTCACAAGTATGTCTCAAAGAAAAGAGTACAGAGTGGAATCCTGCGTGCTCTGTAAAACTGAGCTGTCAAAAGATTAGTTCATTGAAATAGGCTTCTGGTTCTCAAATTTTAAGATCCAGAAACTATTTTTTTCCTTCCAGACAGTTGCTCTAGTTTCTGGAAAACTAATCTCTTCTAATAAAGCTCACATTTGTTGTTACTGAACTATAATACCTATTTACCATTTCACAGTGAGAGATGTAATTTTCTAGGCAATTGTCTCTTTATGGCAAGGTGACTGTGAAGCAGAATAAATAACTGGAAAGTTGCTGAATTAGAAGAGAATTGAAACATAAGAAATTGGTTGATCTTGAAGATATTCCATCTAGGTTTGGGGGAAATCTCATTGCTTTATCAGGTTGCCTGATAAGCTTCTTTTCCTTGCACAATTTTATATAAACTGATGGATCTTCCAGCTCTAATCTCTTATCTATCACCCTGACTGACTGACTTGCATTTCCATTACAACATTTTCCATTCCTATAGTGACATTCTAAAGATGCTGCTTAGTTATCTTGTTTTAAATTTAGCAGGACTTATCCATTAACTTGTAAAGTAACCCAGGTCTTCAAAACCACATTTAGCTCTGTCTGCAGGGGGGGTGGTGATTTTTGATTACTAATGTGTTTGGTTTTGACCCTTTATAGTATGAGCATGTGCCCTTGTTGGAAATTACACTAGAATTCTTAAATTGTTTTGTTCATTAGGGCATTTACTTCTGTATCTTTTTCTTCATATGTCGGTATTATGATTATTTGCAAGTTGGCCTTATTTCTGTCAACCTTAAATAGCTTGAAAACAGGGACTATTTTTTTATTCTTATTTGTTATTTCTGCTGTTTTAAGTACAGTGACTTTGTTAAATTCTTTTCAGAAGTGAATTCTGATATTCATTTTTTGATCCTTACTAATTCATTTTTTTCTTTCCCTCTCTCCCTCCCTTTTCTCCTGTGGTCCCCTCCCTCCCTCCCTTTTTTCATTCCCCTCTTCCTTCCTGTCTTCCTTTCCACTTCCTTTCTCCCTCTCTCCTTTTCTTCCTTCCATATGCACTTATGAAACTTCTACTGCATAAAGGAATATATTAATATCTGGTAACAATAGAGTTATGAAAGACGTCAACCTTAGTAACAGAATTACTATTTATTGACACTCCTCGCCATCAAATCTGTAACTGCCAACAAAGTTAAGTGACTTTTTGTTGTATGAAATTGTTATTGAAAGCTGTCTGGACGTTCCTCAGTCTACTAAAAATGGAGCTACCATATGACCCGGCAATTCCACTCCTAGGGATCTACCCAAAGGACACAAAAACATTGTTTCAAAAGATCACCTGTACCCCTATGTTTATTGCAGCACTAATTACAATAGGTAAAACCTGGAAACAACACAAATGCCCAAAAATAGATGACTGGATCAAGAAGATGTGGCATATATACACCATGAGATATTATTTAGCAATCAAAAAAGATAAATGCATGCATTTGCAGCAACATGGATGGAACTGGAAGGAATTATGCTCAGTGAAATAAGCCAGAAGGAAAAAGAAAAATATTGGATGGTTTCACTTATAGCAGGAATATAGGAGAACCCAATAAGACATCAGTGTAAAAATATAATAACAGTACAAAACACAACAAAGCAAAAACAGATAATTATAAATCAGAGACATACTGCAGAGGAGGAGGCCGAGGGATCCGAGGGAGGGAGGGAGGAGCACAGGGGACTGAGGTGAGGTGATGGTGCAGGGGCATTGTTGAAGGAAATTATATGAGGACTACACCTGAGGGGTTGGGGGGAAGCAAATATTGTTTAAAAATGAACAATGATGTAAAAAATTTAATATTAAAAAATTTTAAAAAGGGAAGAAGGAAGGAATGCAAATTCTCAGGCCCTAGACCTGCAGGTTCTGGAGGTGGGGCCTAGCCATCTGCATTTACATGTCCTCCAGGTAATTCTGTTGCTCAGGAAGTTTAGGAGCCACTTCTTAGAGGGCTATTTTGGGCCTTAAATGAGTCTGCTCATTTAATCTCTGAAATCACAGTGCTTTGCAGTACAAAAAGTTCCTACAAAATAAACTAGTTCACACTAAAAAAAAAAAATAAACTTTTTATTGAGGTACTGTTGTTTTACATCACTGTTAATGGTTTAGAAGTGGAGGATCCTCTGCTGAAGTGAGTTACTATAGTTCATCTACCACCAAAGCACCCATAGTTTCCCACCACAGACCCTGTTCTCAGTTTGTTCTCGTCCCTCCCACTCTGGATGCCTCAGTTCTGTGGTCAGTTTTCAAGGGTTAGTTTTTAAGTTTGATTTTATCTGACCCTAACAAAATAACCTTTCCCAAAATGGCTAATACATACTCTCCTTTTTTCCTCCCTCCAAATAAACATACTCTTTTCAGAGAAGTAAAGTGATTTTCTTAAAATGACACAGTACTAAAGCTGGGAATTAAGCCCAGGACTGTTGTCTCAATTTATTCTTTTTTTCCCCTGTTCCTTATATCTGTGTTCATTGGAAGTGATTTCATGATTGAGGGTACTGTGATGGTGCCTACTTGGCTAGCCCTCACCTCAATAAAATACAACAAGGGCCTCCCCTGGTGGCGCAGCAGTTGAGCACTGGGTGCAGAGCTGCTCACAGCCTCTGCAGTGCTGATTCGATCCCCAGCCCCCGGTGAGGGTCCCACATGGTGCGACAGACCTCTCCTGCCATGCCCACTGCTCCCCTCAGCAGTGTATTTCATCAGTTTGTCTGTTCTGTTTCCCGCTCTGGCTCTCTCTGGCTCTTGTGAATTCTCTCACCCTCCCGCACTCCCGCACTTCTGTACCCAGTGCTTGTATAAATAAAAAAAAATAAATAAATCTTAAAAAAAAAAAATCCAACAAGCGACAATAAACCCCCATTTTCCTCCTGTGATATACATTGGCATCCTCAATATGTAGCAGTTAGAGTGTTTAGAGATTTACTCTTAGGTTTTATATGGTAGAGCAAATCAAAATTTTTTTTCTGCAATATAGTCTTTCTAATTAAAAAAGACTTTTAAAAAATGGCAATTTTAGGAATTTGGATTACATTAGGTAATTTCATTGTTTGACCCAAAGTCATAATGGTCAAACTGTGTAAGAAATTTTTCAGTTTTGTTGATGTGAATCAGAGATCATACTCTAATAAACTCCAAAGATCAAATACACAGTTTTATTAAATAAAAATGGACAAAATCTAGGAACAAAGTTTTAAACTAGTGTGACTTTTCTGCTTTACTCCCAGTGTTGTTTTTCTTGGGATGGTATCTCCCAGACAAGTTCATTGAAAATATACAGTTGGCAGGAGTGATGTTCTGCAAAGTCATCTTAAACACTCAATTAGCAAATATTGAGCCATTGCTCTTAGGGGAAATTTAGGGTTATTCTTATCAGTCTCTGGCACATTTTTATTGACCAATCTGTATATAACCTTTAATAAGAGTCTTATGTGTGTGTTTCTGTTTAAAACACCTTGTTTTAAATATATATTCATGGCCAACAGTATGCAATTAATGCTTGAGTGAAGCTCATCTAACACACACATTTTCTCCATAAGACACATCACAGTGTTGTGGTTAAGAACAGTACATAGAACTTCAGCACTCTTCTTGGGGGACATTTTAAATAGTGAAATACCAGTAAGCAGCAAAAAAGGCGGCACTAAGTAAACTGAGAAGGTATACTTATTTGCAGTATGAGAGCTAGAACAAGGCAGTGACTGCTGGGGATGTACACATTGGGACACTCAGAATTTTGCCACTATGAATGATCACAAATTGTCCATGAATGACCCCAAAGTACCTTAAGCATTGATTTGGGGGGGGTTACAGATATATTTAGCCAGTAGGCCAGTTTGCAAATAGAATCCACAAGCAGAATTGCTGTAAATACCTTGAGTCATTCTGGAAGAAACACAAAATTGTAATTAGAGAGCCTCCTGCAAATCTACTCGATAAAAGAGTACAATACTGCCAAAAAAGTTGTTGGACTTCTAAACATTTTGTGTTCATTTGAAAATTTCTTTGGTTAACATTTTTAATCCTTGCTACTGCAGTCTTTTAAGACAAGTAAATAAGTGCTACAAACAATAGGACTCCAGATATGACAGTAGTCATTCCTAAGGAAACCTTGAGCAATTTCAGGTGTCTGTTTGCACCACTGGAATGATTAATAAAATCAACACAAATAAACAAAAAATCAAAATTGAGCAAAGTAAGTTGTCATCTTTACTACAATATTACTGGAGAAGCGTTTTGTTTTCTTTCGCCAAGATTTACAAAGTCAGTTCATTAACATGTCATGTGTTTAACCATGTTAAAACAATTCTTTGTGTAACTGAGGCTTTCACCTTTGAATGATTTTTGTCATATTGAAATTTGCCAAGAAATTAGCAAGTCTACAACTTTGATTCTTACAAACCACTTATGTACTTTTAGGTTGATGCCAATGCTTTAATTCTTTGTCAAGCACTTATGTGCAAATTTCTGTGCTTAAAAGTCCTGAATTAGCAAACCAGGGCTTTTCTTGGCTTAAGTAGCTGCCATATCATGGAGGTAGCCTCTTCCAAGAAAGTGGAGTAAAAGGAAGATTTGCTCATTTATAGCTACTGAAGCAAAATTAGAACTTAACTCTACAAGAAGTAAATTGGCTCAACTATTGGTGAGGTTTGTTTTTATAAAGCAAAAAATGCAAAAGATCAGTGATGTGTGTGTATTGTCAGTATTTCAACCACTAGAAAATCGTGTGCTGAAAAAAAAAAAAGTTAGGCCATTATTTATTTATTTTGAAAAGATACTGAACACTATTTTTCCCTGCCATTACATAAATTAGAATGGGAGAAAATAGATTGTATTATAGCAAGTAGAACTTAGTTTTTAAACTATTGGAAAGGACACTACCAGAGGATTTTGGTTATGAATATTTATAACCTGAAATAAATATAAGAAGTAAATTAGAGAAATTAGCATTGGCAATAGTCATATTTTTATAGTGACACTCTGACTTGGAAAGAATTATATTAGGAAGTCAGAAAACTTAAGCCTATTGCTGCTTGAAATTATGTATATGTGAATCCCTAATGCTCTGGACTTGAATTTGAAAGACTCACTCATCAAAATTTTTAGACACATTATATTTGCTTTTGCAAATTAGAAGCTCCAACCACAGATGCAAGTATACATTGCCATGTGTGGAATTAATGTTTCAGACAGCTTATGAATATGTATGTGTATTTTGGTGGCGCTTCTGCTACATAAGTCTGAAAAGCAGTGGGAAGTGGGTGGAACTGCGTGGAACTGCATATTGCTGTCAGAAAAGTGCAATTCTCAAAGAAAAAATTATAGGGGCAAATTTTCATTTCAGACATGTCTTCAAAGACATAACATTTTCCAAAAGAGGAAAGCTGATATTTGTCCATTTTAATTGTTAAAATTTCTGTTGACATTTTCATAAAAATTTTGAAGTGTTCTGAGGACAATCCTTTGTACTTCAGTGTGCATACATCTTCATGATGGTTTCTGGAAGGCTTTATGTATTCCTATGAGGTGAGATTTGGATGATACTTTTGTAGTTACAGTTGTACCTGACTGGTACATATTGATTAGCTTCAGTTTAAATTTTAGTGTGAGCTTCTGTTCCTAGTGTGATGTCACTTGGATTTGGATATTAACTGGTGATTACCTCAAAATTATGTTTGTTTGGTAAGTAAATGCCAAGTAATTGGTAGTACAGTTTTAATTTATTTCATTTTATGTCCCCAGGCCTAGGTTATGGTATCTGGGCAGATTGTGGAGGAGGAACAAGAACCTTAAGGTGAATTGCTGCTCCTTCAGTGTGTATGTCTCTGCAGTGATGGATTTACCTTGAGATTTCCTGAACTCAGTGGTGCACACAGGGTCTGCACAATTAATGGTGGCCTCCCACGGGCTATTTGAATTAATATCCCATTATGGTTAGTGCAAAGTGGCCTCTGTTTTAAGTTTTAAGTATTCTATGGAACCTTGTTACTTAGTGACATATTAATATAAGGGATGGCTAAAGCAGGGTCAGAGCATATGTGCTCTAGCAGTATAACTCTGATACATCATGTAAATATTTAAAACATTCCTTACATAGCTTACTTTAAAAATCAAGTTGATACAGTGATAATAGCATCATCCCTCACACACTATTTTATTGTATTAAAACTACTACATTACATCACTCAGTTAACATCAAAGAGATTTTAATCACTTGTGTACAATTTGTGTACAAACCACACTATATCCTCCCTAAAAGATCATCTGATAAAGCTTTGCTTTTTTACCTGTTATGGGAATAGTGTCCCTCAGGAAATTTCCCTTCACTCCAGTTTCATTTTTGAAAGAGAAAGAGCATTTGGCTATTTCTTTTGAAGCCCTGCAAATTTTATTTTCAGTTTGAAAATAAGTCTGGACTAATGGAAGGTCAAAGGATTTCTGGACAAAACTATTTTTCTCTAGCTAGCCCAGGTCATTGTTTCTTAAGTTTCTTAAAGTGGATTAAGATAACAGGGTTTTTTTTTTTAACTTTATTATAAAGAATTAATTGTTAAATTTTTTCAATTGTCTTAAAAACAAATAATGCATCATGCATCTACTTTTTTTGGCCCACCTAGCTGTGCTTTGATTTCCCTTGGCAGTAAAACACAGCAAGTCTACTTCTCCTTTAATTATCTTTTAGGCATACTTTAGTCAGATTCTTGTCCCCACCACTTCAGCATAAATCTGATCAGATTCAAAGGTGACATCAAGTTACTATATCCATTGGTCAGTGTTTGGTCATCTTAATCTACTCCAGAGAGAGGGCTTTTTCTCAGATGCCCTTGTTCCTTCTTACTCTTTTTCCAGACTGTATGTTGGGATACCCACGGGATCAGTTCTCTTCTCTATTTGTACTTGTCTTGGGGCTCTCATTCAGTCTCATGACATTAAATATCATTTGTAGACTGATAATGATCGCCAAATTAATGTTATTAGCCAAGAACTCTCTCCCAAACACTCAATTTTGCTATTTCAGTAGGAAGTTATAGGAATTTCTGATTCTACATTCAGAAATTTTAGTAGACCAGTTATGAATCTTCTACCAAAAAAGCAAAGTCAGTCTATTACATGATAAATGAAGAACACAATTTAAGAAACTTGATACTATTATAATCAAAATTCATTCGAATTTCTACATTCAAGGAGTTGGGGAATTTAACTTCAGATAGACAAACTAAAATCATTCAATTAAAAAAAAAATACATCACATGTGTTTAAGTGATTTTTAAGCATACTTGTTAATTGCTATTTCATATTTAAGGTTATTTACCTATTAAACTAATTCTTGCTAACATAATATACCATGTGATCATATTGGGAAATGCCATTTAACAGAGAAACCATTTGCTTGTTTAGAGGAGAGTTACAAAATGTGTAGCACTGTTATTTACATATCAACAGATAAAAGTATAGAATTTATGATTAGGAAAAATACATATTAATATAAGTAGCTCACATGACCTTAGTAAATTATGTTTGTTTTCTTGCCTTCTTTTGTAAGTTGACCTTTACTTACCTACCAATAAAAAGTTAACTGTTTTAAACCATGTTAAAAAGTTGAATTTTAGGAGCCACCCTGGTGGTCCAGGGGTTGTCTCAGCACTATCACCACTACAACCTCAGTCTGATCCTCAGCCAGGAACTCACACAGCACAGCAGACGTCTCCTGTCTCACTGCTGCTACCCTCAGCAGTGTATTTCAGTAGATCTGCCTATTCTGCTCCCCACTCTATCTCTTGTGAATCTTCTCACAGCAGACGTCTCCTGTCTCACTGCTGCTACCCTCATCAGTGTATTGCAGTAGATCTGCCTATTCTGCTCCCCACTCTATCTCTTGTGAATCTTCTCACCCCCACACCTCTGGCCTACACCCCAGTGTCATCTCTCTATATATTTTTTAAAAGTTGAATTGTATAGCTAAAACATGCAGCCCGCAGCATGGTTCTTATAGTCTCATGCTTAAAAATATCCAAAATTATCATCATAAGCCTCCAAGAACATGTTTTTCTTCCATTGTCTTAATATCTGTGATTTGGGCATTTTCTAAGTCATAACCTAGTTGTTATATCAAAGTGACTCTAATACTACTCATATTGAAAAGAAGATAAAGATTCCAGAAATGCTTATTAGAATATACTATACAAAAATTTGGTGAGATATAATGGGAAGATGAGTTATTGAATGCACAATGTTGTGATGCTGAATTAAGAATACAGACATCACTTTTGGTGATGAGCATAATATACAGATAGAGATATTGATATATGTCTGTACTCTTAAATTCTGTATAATGTTATAAAACCAGTTGTTACTTTAATAAAAAAGGGTTTGGTTTTGAAAAAAAAAAAAGAATACAGAAATCAGTAAACGGTCTTTGTATCCCTTGTGATTAAAACCCAGGCAGATGTATTTAATATATAAAGTAGATGAAAATGAATTAAATATATGTATATGAATAGTACATATTATGTTTAAAATATATATCAAATAGAAGAAATATATAACAATAGACAAAACAACATGGCTTATGGGTGTAATTTTTTAATTTACTCTACATTTAGAATTTCAATAAATTTAATACTATGATGAACTATTAATGCTTTTGGTGATAGAGAAGTGATATTGCCATCATTTATAGAATTAATGAAAACTTTAAAGAATCACATTTGAAGAACAGATGTTCAGAAAATGAAAACAAATTTTTGTGTAAATCTAGACACAAATATAAAACCTCAAAAAAATGTTCATCTCAGTAGCATTACAAAAATGTAAATTAATTGTGTGTGCTACTCTCCATTTGCTAAATTGCTAGTAACATATTATAAATGTCCATTTTAGGTGAATTCATAGGGACATGGATGAACACCCATCCTGTTGCTAGCAGAATTTGAAGACTATATGTGTATGTTGGAGGACTGTGGTAACAATCATGCCTTTGATTGTGCCTTTCAACTTCTGTATTTGAGGCTTTTGTTCAAAACATAAGTTGAGGGATGGTGGAAGGGAGAGAGAAAGTATCTAAATTTTAAAATTTCAATTATGAAGATTTACACTGATGAAAACTATATTTGAAATAAATGTCAGTGTGCAGCATTTATCTAGAAAATGATTATCATTATCCAAGACTCCATATGTAAATGGGGGAATGAAAAGAATATTTCAAAAAAAACAAAACCCCAGAAAAAATTTATAGGTGTAATTTAGTGTAAGGGGTATTTTAGAGCTTTGTTTACTTCATTAATTTCTAGATATAATACTTACTATATATGCACATTTATAACGGAACGCAATTTTATATTTTTGTACATGCTTTTCTATATGCCATAGTGCATATTATATATCATGATTCTTATATGAATAAAATAAAAACTTGAAAACTAAAGTTTTGAAATTTTGAGCTCTTTTTGTAAAACCTTAAATTACAAAACTTAAATTATGAGTTGGATTTAACCCCAGATATCAGTTAAAATGTCTGTATTTTATGGCAGCTAAGTCAAGTCAATTTCTGTGTACTGCTGAAATTGGTAAACTGCCTATAAGCTTATTTAAAATGGCCACAGTTAAAATCTGTGCTGGAAGGAACATTTCATGTTAGTAAATGCTGAACTGAGACCATGAATTTTATGTTTAGAAGAAATTAGAAGGTATTTCCCTTACTTCTTTAATTTTCTTTCTGTAGCTTTCCCATTAATGCAAAATACACCTCTACATAGAATAAAAATAATATTATATATTTAAGAAAAAAATCTAATCAAATTCTGCATCTCATTTTCTGTGGTTAGACAGCAGCTGTGAATGATTTAAAATCCACTGCTTCAATAATGCTACACAGAAGAGATCTGGAAACCAGCTTCATTTTTGAAAGCTTAAGAAATTAAAACCAACAACAGCAACAACAACAAAACCCAAACTTGTACTTGTTTCTTCCGATTTGAATCAGAAATACCCACTGTTCGTGGACATGATTATTTTAAACATTGCTGCTATTTAAGTGTAAGAAACTAAATTGTGCAAGCAAAATAGCATTTTTACTTTCCAACTTCCCACAGAACACATATTGAAAAGATAACTGTGATATTTTTTATAGAATATGAGATGTAGTTACACAAGTATCTTAAAACAAATCTTTTCTTGATAGTGCTTTTGTTTTCTTGAAGGAGAGCGTATCTCATATTTACCTGAAGGAGAGGAAAAATGAGCAGATGAAATGTTTCTTTAGTTATTATAGTTTGGAAGATATTAAAATAGTTTGCTTCTTTGATTTTTCCTGTGGGCATTTTTTCTTGCCAACATTTTAAAGATGACTACTATATATGAGGTATAGAATTGGATGTCTTTTAAAGTGCAATTCCATTTTCTATTCTGCAGCAACACCTACCATTTAAATAAAATTACAGTGCTCCTACAAGCAAAAAATAGTCTTTTGTTACCCTTGTATATTTATGCATATTTTGCTTTTATTTTAACTACAAAAACTTTCTAAAATTTTGGCAGCACTAATAATCTACAGATTGTCATTTCATGATGCAAGTGTGATGTCTTTAAAAAAGAATCTGATTTGTAGCTGTCTCTATATTGCCATTACATTCTCTGTTGTGTTTCTGAATGCATTTTATTTTTTGATTAGATCACTTTTGATCCAGTGAACATTAGAGGAATGTTTGACTTTTTAAAGCAATGTCTTCAAATTGGTAGCATTTTATCATGCTATGTTACTAAAACCTTGCTAAGTGAATTTGAATTATTTTCCCGTCTACTTTCCATTATGTCATTGCTTTCTTCACAAACATTGCTGTGTCCAGGTGTTTGGGAGTTGGTAGCATGTTTCCATGTAGATAATAAACCTTTTCTTATTGCCTGAGTTCTTCAACAATGTCACGCTTTAGCACTTTGGATGTTTTAGTAATTTTCTGACTGGTACTTTCACTGATATAAATGTATGTCTTCCCCATTTTTTTGACTTACCTATAGTGGTTATCAAATTTCCACAGCCTGATGGAAATTTCAGAAGCTCAAAGTGGGTTGAGTGTCAGTCTTGGAAGCATTAAATATTGAATAATTTTTCCCACAAAGTGAATCACTCCTAATGACATTTGAAAATAAATTGATATATGAAACATTTGTAATACTACTAACATTTGATTACTAAGGAGGTTTATCATCTTGCCTAACTGTAGGATCACAATACAAAAATTGGGCCTGCTGACCTTGTGAAAGATACTCTACTGTAATGCTTTATCATTTTCCAATGAATGTGTGGGATTAAAAGTAATTTGCTAATTTTACTGTGACTTAAATCTATAGTATGAAAACTCAATTATAATATTAAGTGGCATAACCATTTTGACATTTTAAAGTTTTATGTTTTTGCATTAGAACACAATTTGGTGAACCTTGAAGAAACCCTGTAATTTAACTTGTGGAGAGGAAAATGCAGGCAGAGCCTCACTGTTCTGATCTATGTGAATTTTTAATAGAATTAAGCTATGAAAAAACAAGCTAGGTGGTATGTATAAAATCATTTGTGTTACTTAGTAGTTGACCATCTCACATGCATGGATTGAATTGAAATGGAAAGAATGATGAGGTAGAGGAAAATCAGAGATATTTTGTTAATTTTACAAGGAGCATGATGGTTAGACAGTAGTTTTGTTGAGATAGTTGCTGTGTTTATTTAAGGATTGGTGTTTACACTGGCTCATACTAATTTTTGCATGTGAATTCATTAAAGTCCCTCTTAACTGTGTTTTAGACCCCTGGTTGTCCAAACATGTGAGTGAATACAGTTCTAGGTCATGTATAACTAGGTAATTGTTCATCACATCTGGTACTTGCTTGAAGCTTAATACTATTTGTTGGGTGAGCGTATTAATAAAATATCATAACATGTTTTATAGTATGGACAATAAAAACTCTGTGATTCAGTGATTCCAAGTTCTGTACAGATTTAGTCTAGGGATCATTTTAATTTTATACAAGTGAATAAAACTGAACAGAAATGTGAGCAGATTGGAAAAAAGCATAGAGACTGAGAACATTGATATGTAGATATTTTCAATCAGATAAAATCATTAGGGATTGGCTAGTTTGAGGGATTGTTAAATTTAGGCAGTTGATGAATACCTTCATCAATGAGAGGTGTCAGCTTATTTTTTTTTCCTAAAGCAAAAGTAAAGACCTAGTGATATTTTATGGCATAGGATCAGCATGTTGTTGAATAAATTATGAATTTTCTGTTACATTGCAGCTGGCAAGATGACAACTAAATAATAATTAGACTGTATCATAATATGTCTTTTTTTGGTCTGAAGTTGCTCACTCTGCCAAGCGTACATCTAATGAGTTTTCATTCTTACTATTAAACACTGAAGTTCCCAAACCAAATACAATAGATGCTCATTTAAATATTAAAATTGTTCAAAGGAAAGATTAGTAGTTAGAATTCATTTCCCTCATCTAGTATAAAACAATATTTTGTACTTGTTTCAGAGCTTTTTGTTGTTGTTAGTAATACTCAAAACTCAGAAGAAATCATTATATGAAAATAGTCTTCACTGTAAAGCAAATTGAACAAATGCATTTGTGAATCAACCAGAACATGTTAGTTCAAATGCTCTTGAAAGCAGATTACTGGACACAGAGAGGCACTGATAGTGTTCAGAAGTGTTCACTTGTACTTGAGAGTATCAGTGATGACAAAATTTCTTCCCATTGTCCAGAACCTTCTCAGAATAAGTGGGATTTCATTCTTCAGCTGAACAGTGTCATGATACAGTTTCAGGAAACCAAATGTTTTTTAGAAACTCAAGGAATAATGAAATCATTAGGAATACACCCTAGAGGTATTTCTGTATATATATACACAGACCATATGATGTTTTTGGTAAGACAAGAGAAACATGATTTAATTAAAGAGAAAGACTATAAAATAGACATTTTTGGAAGTAGTAGCAAAGTGAATCATATTCCTTAGTGCATTTTCTAAGAATATTTGCAAATGGTACAATTGTCTCCTTTAAATACTCTTTGGGAAGAATTTGCTGACTGCTTTTTTTTCCCTTTCATATTAAGTGTATTTTATGATTAAGTGTATTTTATGATTATGTTAGGGAAGATTTGGGTCTGTAAACTAAAATCTCTGAAAATACAATGTACAAAGTGAACTTAAAAAAATGTTTTGGGGCCTCCCTGGTGGCCTATGTGTTAAGTCTCAGCATTATCACCGCCACAGCCTGAGTTCGATCCCCAGCCAGAGAGCTAACCCACATATGGCGCAGCAGACCTCTCCTGTCTCATCCATTGCTCGCCTTAGCAGTGTATTTCAGTAAAAATCACCTGCTCTGCTCCCCACTCTGTCTCTGGTGAATCCTCTCACTCCCCCACACCTCTGGCCTACACCACAGTTCTTCTATGTAAAAAATAAATAAAATCTTAAAAAAAAGTTTCTACACTAACTTGGTGGTATATATTTGTCAGTTTTTTTTTTTTTCCATATCTTCCTATATTTTTGGGAATTCTTCTTTTGAGGCAGTGCCCTCAAAATGACATATTACTGAGATTGAAAAATCTCTTGATAGTCTTTGTAGTTTCGCATAGCCTGACTGACTTTGTTTTTTGTAGAAGGGACCTTCTTGACCATTCTGGCAGTTGATGGCTACAACTGCACTAATTTCATCCAGTTTCTAGGCAAGGCAGTGATGACGGAATTGATGGCAGTGCTCAGCAGTGTCTTGCTTTGGAATTGTTGAAAATGCAAGCTGGGCATTAATGTCCAATGGCAGGATTCTGTCTTGTAACGAGTTATTTCATGACTGATGAACTTTCTGGTTCTCTAGTCTTCTCAACATTCTGCAAGCTACTCACATTTCTTTATGTAAATTCCTTTATTTCATAACTTAGACAATTTATTTTTGCAGCTTCCAACTAAGAACCCTCAATGATACGAATTCTTCTATCCAAATGTTATGAAATCTTGTCATTTCCTGCATAAGAATGGCCTAGCTTCTTATCTTTTTAAGCAAGATAACTACAACTCCTTGGTTGTCTTTTTTTTTTTTTTAACCTGTCCCCATAAGTTAAGTCTCTCATAGATATCTTCCTAAAACACAATGGTTATCATGCTGCTTTCCTGTGGGAGAAACCATAATAGTTCCTTACTTTCTCCTAAATGTTGTGAAGTGTTGGAACTAGGTAGACACAAGACACGTTAGATTGTGAGACTATGAATCAGGTAGTTCATTTCCCAAAACTACATTTTCCTCATGTTTAAATGTGGATAATAACCTAAAAATAGTTATTATGCTAAATTAGTTTAATAACATGGGAAATGCAGATGGTCTATTGCCTTTGTTTCAAATCCTGGTTCCACCATTTGATAGTTCTGTGAGTTCTGCAAGTTATTTAACTATCACTATACTTCAGTTTTCTTAGCTGTAAAATGGAGCTGTATAGTAATAGTACCCACCACCTGCATGCCCTGTGTTTGTGAAAGTGTCAGACTCTCAGTAAATGTTAATGTTATAATTAGTAGTAAATCATTCAAGTAATGATTAGCACTGATTTCCTCTTCCCTCTTTTCTTCCACCTTCCTTTATTTATTCTTGACTGTGATGTTATTACTACTATTGTAAAATCAACTGATGTGCACAATTTTTGAAGGTATAATTTGATAATAAAGCAAGAAAAAACTCATGAAATGCCCTCTTAAATTCCAACTCTAGCTGAACCCTTTAAATATGTTCTAATCCTGTTCTGACTCATCCTTCTGCAGTGCTCATCCACCTGCATTTGCTGCACCTTCTCTCCAGGATGTTCCATAGCAATTACTATTCCTTTGTTGTTTTCATGCTCAATTCCAGTGCAAATTGAGAAGGTGTTTGGTTTTTGATTTTCCTATGAGCTTATTCACATTGCATTTTTTTCAAGACTCTTCATGTGTTTTTCTGGGAAGCCTTTCCCATGTACTTCAGCTCAATTTAACATTTCTTTCTGTGATCAAGTATTTGTAACACACAAGACTTAATCTGTTATCTCCCTAATTTTCTTTGTGAATTATGAATTTTTTTTTTGTGGGACCCTCGCCGCTGACTGGGGAACGAACCAGCGTTGCAGAGGCTGCGGGCAGCCTCGCAGCCTAGTGCTCAACCGCTGCGCCACCGGGGGAGGCCCGTGAATTATGAATTTGTGTCTTTCAAATGAATTAGGAGATAGAGAGATTGGGAACTGCAGTGGCTCACTCACTGCTGGTCATGATGGTTGGTTTTCATCAAACACCTTGCTGTGCTTTAGTCATATTGAACAATTTTCAGATTGTGTGGGCATATCTTATAGTCTGATGGCTAACTTACATCCCCTTATAAATTTACTTGCCTTGAAATAGGAAAAATCAATTTTAACAAGCAGTGACTAAAATTAATATGAACTTAAGTAAGTTGTTGTGTTTCTTTCTGTAGAAATAAACATAGGAAATAAAAAAAGACATTTTGATATTTAAGAAATCTTATGCCACTGCTTGCCAAGAAAATTGAAGTCACTAAAACATAAAAAAATGAGCTATAGTGAAGATAAAGAGTAGAATCACTAAGATTTCCCTAGAGTAAAAATGAAGAATATTCTAGTTATCAGTTGTGCTTCCTAAGGATTGCCTGAGACTTGAAAATTTTGAGGGTAGACATGAAAGTAATACCAAAGAGAAGTGGGAATTATTTTTGCAGAAAAGGTGAAAGTTGCTAAGGTTTTAGAGAAAGTAAGTATGGTAGTCTTCGAAGGCAGAGAATTATAGTGTTATATGCTGATCTAATGTGTCTAGTAGTAGAACATTTTATCTTAGGCAGAACTTTGCAACCTCTTGGCAGTTGTCAAATATCAATAAAAAGAAGACTGATATTACCTAGGTGTCAGACACTTCAGATGGTAATAGAAGAAATAATATATACTAATACATATGAATCAATATGTAATATACAGAGTATGTGATATAATTTATACTGAATAATACATAGTCTATAACATTGTGTATTTTATATAAAATACATAGTGTATAGTGATGTTTTAGTATAAATATTTGTATTTTCATGTATAAAAATATATTTCCTTATATAATAGTCGACACCACTATTATCCCATATTTTTGTGTGTGTGCATGTGTGTGCTGTCATAGTATATAGTGTGTTAATTTTATTTATTTATAGATGGGATGGGGGTTGAGTAAACTGCTGCTTTTTTCCCACATAAAGGAAGATATCGACCTGGACTCTTTCAGGAGATTTTTACAAAAATGCTGAGGAATATACATAGTTCATACTTCCTCCCCCAACCTCTCACCCAGAAAAAAAAAGAGGAAAGAAACTGCTACTATGGGAGAGTCACTCTGGTGTGTCCCCAAAGGTGTAGGCCTGTGGTACTCTGGATTTCTCCTCTTAGTCATGGCTGGTATTTGTCATTCCCGCTGCCCCCACCCCCATACCATACTTCGAAGACTACCATACCTTATCTGTTGATGCTTCCGTTATTTCCTGGTATTTGGCAAGTTCCAATAATGTGTTTAGTCTCTTTCTTATTGCCTTACATTTGGCATAGCTTCAGCCTTTAGGAGTGGGGCAGTGGAGTTGTGGGGGGCGGAGATAAGGACATGTAGCGCTCAGGGTTTACAAATGACTTGTTCTTCCCGGTTCAGGATAGTGCTTATCTTGCCAGACTTGAGAAGTCTAATTAATAGAGGGGAGAGAAGGCTAATTAATAGAGGGGAGAGACCTTTTAAAACTGGCTTAATAAACTTTAAAGCATAGAGTAAATCTTTTTATCCTGTTAAAAAGAAGGTATTTGAAGCTAGTTTCAGAATAAAAATATCATGGAGGTGATAGGCTGATATTTGAGGCTGTTACATGGTATTTCTAGATGACGAGAAAGCAAAGATACTCAGTAATTGTTTTGATTTAGTACTTTTTTAATCAAGGGAAATTAAAAGCTTTAAACTTTTGTTCAGGAGGGAGAATAAACTATTGCTTAAGTGGTAGATCAAATTCTTGCTAACAAGAATTTGATTCCTTAAGAGATGTGGAACTAATGAATAAAACCTTAGGTGATGAAGGATTTTTTTCTTGAGTTCGGATTTACCATGCAGACACCTTGGAAACATTGTTAGTTATCTTTATAAATTCAAAGAACCAAAGAGCTATGACAAAGTAAAGATAATTTTCAGAAGGGCTAATAAAAGAATTTATGAATTACCAATTCGTAAATATAATTTCAGACATTTTAAAAATCTCAAAACACATGAAATTTTTGGGAGCACTTAGAAAAGTAGCAGTGATTAATAGGAAATGGATCAGCTTCTGGAATCCAAGAGCAAATCATGCCATGTTAACTTGTATTAAATTAATTAAACAAGGAGACCATTAGATTGGATGGTTTTAATGCCTTAGTAGCCTATGTAAACAAACCAAAACTCAAACCTATAAATGCCTGTTCAGTTAAGACATCAAAACCCGGGCCTCCCCTGGTGGCGCAGCAGTTGAGCCCTGGGCTGCAAAGCTGCCTGCAGCCTCTGCAGCGCCGGTTCGATCTCCAGCCACAGGCGAGGGTCCCACATGGCACGCAGACCTCTACTGCCGCGCCTGCTGTTCCTCTCAGCAGTGTATTTCGTCAGTCTGCCTGTTCTGTTCCCCACTCTGGCTCTGGTGAATTCTCTCACCCTCCCGCGCTTCTGACTGTACCCAGTGCTTGTATAAATAAATAAATAAATCTTTAAAAAAAAGAAAAAAAAAGAAATCAAAACCTTATTACAATCAATTTACACATAGCCTTGTCCAAATAAGGCAACAATTTAAACTACAATCAGTCAAATAATTTGCTTACATATCATCTCTATAAAAGTCTTGTCCCTAGCTCCTATTAGTGGAGTGCACTTTACTAACTAACTCCTGTTTGGTGCTGCCTGATTGGAATCAGTTGTTGCTCAAATAAATTTTAATGCTATAATATACTTAGTTTATCTTTTAAAATTGGCATCTCTTTTTACACTGTTACTTGATAGGTGATACAAGGAACTTTGTGTATATAGTGAATTGTTTGGATTGTTTTTTCATTCTTTGATAGTCTCGTTGGGTAGACAGAAAGGTATGGGTTTAGCAGAAATGATTAGGGGCCTTCCTCATGACCTAGGGGTTAAGTCTCAGCTCTATCATTGCTATGGACTCAGTTGATCCCTGCCAGGGTGCTGACCCACATATGTGCAGCAGATGTCTCCTGTCTCACCCACTGCTCCTCTTATCAGTGTGTTTCAGTAAATCCACCTGTTCTGTTCCCTATTCTGTCTTTCCCCTGCACCACTGGCCTACACCCCAGCTCTTCTACACGCAAAACTAAATAAATAAATAAACATAAACAAACAAACAAATAAATGATTAGCTTAGTTCTTATTTGTGAAATTAATCCAACAAGTACTGCTGTGTCTCCCTGTGAGAGGTTTTTAGTTGTAAGGATCCATCCCTGGACCATGTCCCTTTCATAAGTTTATCAGTAACCTGGTTAGAAGCTATTATAGAAGACCTACTTGTCAATCCTGTGTATATGTAGAGTAGTGGGATGGTAAGAGGGAACAGAGGTAGAGCAAAAACTTTGGAGTTACACAGACTAGGTATTAATGCTGGTCTCAATGCATTCCTTACAAAGTTTTGGACTTCTGTTTCCTTATCTTTGTAACAACAGCCAATTTATGTCATTACAAAATAGTAAGCACTCATCATATGTTAACTGATTTACCCCATCGAATTTTTTGACTGATTTCTAGGTAACAGAGTAATACTGCTGAAGAAATAGCTTTTATTCCAGGTTTAAGTGTAAAACACTTTATGATGAAAAAAATGACAAAAAATAATAAAGACTTTTGTTTCCTTCCTTACCTCCAAACATTTATAATCTCAAGTTCTGAACTAAAGTTCCACATTTAAAAGAATCACATTCTTTGGCTCCTAAAAGGTTATCTCAAAATCTGTTAGAATCCATGAATTAAGTTCAATAGCCACATTTTTCCACCTGAAGTTTAAAAAAGTATTTAAAAAGCAAATCTGTGCGAGTATGCATGTATAAGTTTTATGTTATTTATGTAGTTATGTTTTATGCTCATTGCTAAATAATCTATATTGCCTATACCACAGTTTATCCATTTTACTGTGGTGGACTTTTGAGTTATCTCCAATTTTGCCTTTTTTTTAAAAAAAGATTTATTTATTTATTTATACAAGCACTGGGTACAGTCAGAAGCGCGGGAGGGTGAGAGAATTCACCAGAGCCAGAGCGGGGAGCAGAGCAGGCAGAAGGACCGAAGTACACTGCTGAGGGGAGCAGCGGGCGGCAGGAGAGGTCTGCACGCCATGCAGGACCTTCCTCTGGTGGCCGGAGAGCAGCCGAGGATCGAACCTGCGCTGCAGAGGCTGCAGGCAGTTTCGCAGCCCAGCGCTCAACCGCTGCGCCACTGGGGAGGCTCTCCAATTTTGCCTTTTAAGAACAGTACTGTTAGAACATTATTTTACTTGTCTCTTGATGTCCCTGTGCATGAGTTTCTGTAGGATGTCTGTCTGTCTATCAATCAAGAAGCAATGCAGATTATTCTTATTTATAAATTTAGACTAAATTAGAAATTAGAATTAGCAGATTAGAGAAGTGGCAGGGCAATTTATGTTGCTGGATTGCATTTGGATCCAGGATGAGGCCAAATCTAAAAGGTTATATATCCTTATGAGATAGGAGCTGCTGCAGCTTGTTGGCTGGTCTGTGCATATTTATAGCACAAGAGATGGGAAGGAAAAGGGAGGACAGACCATTCAGCAGGAAGAAGGACAACAGGGAAAAGAGGTGCTTTAGGTACACAATTCACAGTGTACACTCCTCTGTTTGGCTCCTGTGAGGTACAAACCAAATTCTCACTATCTTGAACATCTTTGCAAACCCCTGAGGCATTACCCGAAACTATGGGAGCCATATCTGACCGTTTTAAAATTTCTGCTTTTCATTCTTTGATTCTTTTCCTATCACTGGGAACACAAAATTAACAATAATCACTACCTCTCTCTCCTTCCTGTTACTAATCTGTAATTTACTTTTAAATTCTTCAGTATAGACACTAATATATGTATGTGCTAATGTTTACTTTCCACTGTAGGCATGGGAAGTTATGTAAGAAGGCCCTTCGTGGGAGTTTGCAATCAAAAGTGGTCACTAAGAAATGGGTGTTAAAAATCTCCAATGAGGCCTCCCCAGTGGTGCAGCGGTTGAGTGCTGGGCTGCGAAGCTGTCCGCAGCCTCTGCAAGTGCTGGTTCAATCCCTGGCCACCAGTGAGGGTCCCACATGGCATGCAGACCTCTCCTGCTGCGCCCACTGCTCCCCTTTGTCAGTCTGCCTGTTCTGCTCCCCGCTCTGGCTCTGGTGAATTCTCTCACCCTCCTGCACATCTGACTGTACCCAGTGCTTGTATAAATAAATTAAAATAAAAAAATCTTAAAAAATAAAAATCTCCAATGGTGGGGCCTCCCTGCTGGCGCAGGGGTTAAGCACCGCACTGTGAAGGAATCTGCAGCCTCTGCAGCACGAGTTCGATCCCCGGCCAGCCAGGGAGCAACCCATATGGTGAAGCAGACTTCTCCTGTCTTGCCTGCTGCTCCCCTCAGCAGTGTATTTCAGTCAGTCTGCCTGTTCTGTTCCCCACTCTGTCTCTGGTGAATCCTCTCACCCCCCACATCTCTGGCCTGTACCCCAGCTCTTGTATGCATAAATAAATCTTTCAAAAAATTTCCAATGGTGAGATGAATGTGGCTTGTCAGGAGCTATATAGCTACCTCCATCCTTATATGAAAGATGTGAGGCAATCTTGTAAATAGAATAGCTACACAGCCTAGTAAAGTCCCTATACCAAGGATTCTAATGGTTCTTCTCAAAGGAGCATTCTGTCTCCTTATTTGACTGGAGTGTTAGCAGATCCTTATGGAATGATGAACCTTTCATGCAGAGTGGTGGTTTGAGTGCCTAAAAAGATTAAGAGAGGGGCTGTCAAGTGTCTGCAGTAAAGGTGGCATCCTGACATTTCTGCTGCTTGCTAATGTTTGAACTTGTGGCCAAGTTCATTCTGGGACATGTTTTCCTTATAAACTTGTTTTGCCGATTACCTAAGTGACTAATATATATTTATCAAAAGAATTAGGCAGTAATTCTTGACAGGCCCAATAGGTCTAAATCCATTTGTAACATCTCTTCCCCCCCTTCATTTTCCTGCAAGAACTTCTTTATGTAAAGAAATTCTCTTCTCTTGCTTATAGAGAGATGGAGATCTCTTTTCTGCGTAATATATGAAGATTCCTTTTGCTATTTTCATTCTGTGCCCCTCACTCCTTTTTTATTTCTTAGATCACTTGCTAATGTAATGATAGCAGTAACATCAGCTTAAAACATAAGAAGTAGGAATTATAATATTCAATCATGAGGACTTTATATGTGCAATAGTCTGGAGCTATTTTGACTATAGGCAGAGGTTTCATCTATCTCAGCAGACTCAGAGCATTCCAGTCTTCTAGAGGAATGACACAGACTTATGCTTTTTGAGTGCTGTTAATTATCTAACTCAATCATCCCAACAACCATATGAGAACTGTTTCTTCTTCCCATTTTGTGGATAAGCAATCCAAGGCTCAGACAGACCCAAATAACTTGATGAATTTGGGCATTGAGCCCAGGACTTTAAAATGCTTGTGCTTTTGATGCTCCATTGTGCTACTTCCAGTAATTATTGATGTTTATTATGATGACTTCAAGCTAATGTTCAAAATTTAAATTATGTTTAACAAAATATGTTTAATGAAGTGAGGAAGCATGTTTTCTGTTAGAAAAATTTCAATATTGGCTGCTTAAAATAAGGAATTTAAATGCTAATTAAAAGTAAAACATTATGAAATCTAGCTAACAAAGGTATGCCTAGGATTGCCAATTCTATAAGAATTTCATTTAGGGTAAACATATACTATAGACTACATAAATACAAATATGAACAGAAACAAGATATAAAAAGCTGCCTGTTATTAAGATAAATACATGGTTACCAAAGATCTAGAAAAGTATGAAGAACAAAATGGAATGACTTGTGTTTTAAGGCTTGATAGAATGGCTACTAGGTAGTAATCAAGAAATAACTCATCAACATGTATTTTACCTAACAAATGTGTGATAAAGGTGAGAAAATTCTGGATGTTGAGACCTACATATCACCTTAAATTGACTTTGTAATTCAGAAGATGTTCAAATATAGGAGTGAACTGTGTGTATTCTCTTATTGACATAACTCCATGACTTTGTAAAAACAACAGAGAACAATTTCTCCAGTATGAGGAAAGAAAGAATTTTGGGTTGGCTGAATGGAATGCTGCCTATTAAAACGAAAATAAGAGGCTATTGAAAAACACCATCATATAAAAATAGTAAACAATGGTTCTTGACCATTAATTGGACTCAGTCATCTCTATTTAATAGCACCAGCCTGTATTTCTAAAGGCTTTTCATGTGTTTACAGTCAAGGGTATGGTCAGCAGCTTGTTTTAACATTTGATTATAAATCTCAGAATGTGAAAACATTTAAATTTTACAAATAGAATATATTTTGCCAGTGACTGATACTGTATTTCTTATTCATAAAGAAAATAAATGTACAAAATTTTCTTTATTAAAATCCTCTCTTTAAGAATTTTCATCTAGTGGATTTTGCCATATTACGTGAGATTTTCACTTACACAGTACAATTTCTACCTCTGTACTTGTGGCTGCTATATTTTCTGTGCTTGATGAGCTCTCCTTTTTCTTGCATCAAAGACAGTGTTACACATTTTAACAGAATCCCTCTCTTTTTTATTTTAATGACTCCCAAACTTTTTCTTAGTATCACTTGTGGAACTTCCAAACTACTGTCCAAATGTGTAATGGCTAGTAACTAGCTGCTATCCCCTCTATGATGGCTTCTGGAATGTTTACATTTTAAAAACTGTGCTAGGATAATGTTTAGACTTACCTTAAGTGTGAAAATGCATAACAAATTTTATCTATGTGACCAGTTTAATTATTGAGCTTACTTTCATACTAATAGAAAAATTGGTTTTTGAATTAGTGTCTGTTATGTGGACCCTGTTCTTTCCATATACCAAATGGTTCACATGTGCTTTCAGTTGCATTGTGTGCACTTAACCTAGTCCTATTTACTCTGTTATCATTGTTTTTTTGTCTTGTTTACTTTCTGCTGGTTTGCTTCTTCTCATATGCTTGCTGCACCCCTTGCCTTTGTACCTAATCTCAATAGCATGTCCTAAAACCATAGTTGTGGAACCCACATACCTCAGCACAGTTATAACAGTCTCCGTAGACAAGGGAACCCTGTCATGACTAAGACTGAATGGTCCACACAGAACTAATGAGCACCCTTTGTGAAATGTTGAAACACTGTTGCTCTGGAGCTCACCTTTATTTCTACATGTAAAAGTTTGTAAATTGAGAGTTCACAAGTATGATGCATTACTGTTGGTGGGAGTGCAAACTGGTCCAACCACTATGGAGAGCTGTGTGGAGATATCTTGACCTACTAAACATAGAGCTTCCATATGATCCAGCAATTCCACTCCTAGGTATTTACCCAAAGGACACAGAAACATCAATTCCAAAGAGCACCTGCACCCCTGTGTTTATAGCAGCACTGTTTACAATAGCTAAGGTTTGGAAACAACCCAAATGCCCAAAAATAGATGACTGGATCAAGAAGATGTGGTACATATACAAAATGGAATATTATTCAGCATTCAAAAAAGATAAGCACACACAATTTTCAGCAACATGGATGGAGCTGGAAGGGATCATGCTCAGTGAAATAAGCCAGAAAGAAAAAGAAAAATACCGGATGGTCTCACTCATAGCAGGAATCTAGAAAACTTAAATAAGGGACCAGGAAAAAGAATAACTATAAGAAAGTGAAAATCAAAATCAACAAACAACTATGAACCAGAGACACTCTATGAGGGATGGGGGGTGGGGAGGGGAGGGATTGGGGTCAAAATAAGGGGGTTGCAATTGTATGGGGAATATAAAAATAAAAAAAAATAATAAAATTTTTACTTTTGCTAGAAGTGAATGTGCCATTGTCAAATGACTGTAATTACAGTATGGAAAATAATTGATGTGACAAGAAACATTCTTTACTTTAAGAGTGCTAATTGAAATTCCAACATTAGCTTGTTCTCTCCCTGAAAGAGGAGAGAGTTCTCTCTGTCCCAACTTTGTGTGTCCTGAGGGGAAGTGGGCCTTCTATCTTCTGGTTTTTAAAGAGAGTTAAAAAATTATGTGTTCTTCTAATTTTAACGTATTGACCTCTTGTCTTTTAAAGCTCAGTTGAATAACTGACTTTTTTTTTACAAATATATGCAATTAAGTCTGATATTGCAATGAAACTTCTCCACTTATTATTTGCCAACTGTCTACTTTTGTGAAATGATGAGTAAAATAAACCTACCACCATTCTTTCTTGCCTTTCTTTTTTCCTTCAGGGAGAGGATAGGCATTTACCAACAGGAGATGCCTGAGGTCTTTGACCTCTTTCTGAACTGCCAGCCATCTCTGGAAATTTTGCTGTAAAGGTTTGCGGGGCCACACGGGTTTTGAAAACATTCACTGTGGCCACCTTAAAGTCAAGTCTGTATAGCTGCTAAGGTTTGGCTCACTCTGCTGTTACTTCCTTTCCACTTTCTGTGGTTATTACCTCCTCCTTCTTCTACACTGCTCACTCTGCCTTTGAAGTATCTTCTTTTTTCCTCTTTATCCTTTCCATGTTTTTATCCCCTTTCTTAGTAAGAAGAGATTTTTATTTACCCTGTTGGGAACTGTAATTTTGGCAGTAAATTACTAGCTTCTGAGCAGTGCAATCAGAAAGAGAGGCACACCCAGGAAACAAACGTCATGACCTAGTGTTCACAGCTCCTTAGAGCAGTTCCTCATCTTCCCCCTTAAGTCTTTTCTTCATCCTTTATTCCCAGTTTTAGAGAAGGCCGACATCAGCTGTATGGTGTGTCAAGTTTCAGACCTGAATGATATCCCGACTTTGTCATTTTTCTGTGCACACTGCACCTCTATTTCAAATCTGCTGTCATCCACTGTATCCCCACTGCTCTGCCCTTAGGAAGGCCCTCAGAACTTCCTACTTCGATTATTTCTAGTCATTCCCTTTAAGCCAGTCTGTGGAAAACTTATTTATGATCAGGCATCTTTCTATTGAAAAAAAAAAATCAAACTTTTCTATTCATGTTATAGCAATCAAGGACTGTTTCCTGCCTACCTCTTTTTCCTTTGTCCTGATAGATGATAAGTTATAGTCATATGCAATCATTAGTCATTCTTATGGAATGCTGCGGATTTTCATATGTCTCCTCTCCCTTTGCCCAGGTACAGCTGGCATCAGAACTCAGATGAGGTGACACTTCCATGTAGCCTTCAGAAGGAGCTAGGCATCCCTCCTTCATGCTTCCATTGCACCATGCATTTGGTTTGATCATTGTGTAGATATGCGTGGTCTTCCAGCCCTTTCAGTAGGTGTGAGCTCCTTGGAAGCATGAAATATCTTTTATCCCCAAATCATATGGTTTAATGAGATGTTTGTCTGTGTGTCCAGGTATGGTATTGGAACCTATGAATGGTGAAAGAGCTAACAGACTTCTGCTATCAATTCCTTTAGGCTATGGAGTTTTTCCAACATATGAGCAATATGACATGTTAACTCTGTTGACTTAATTGACTCATAAACAATCAATTTATTTGGTTCATGTCTTACAATAATAATAATTTATTAAAATTATTAATTATTGCATGGTTATAATTAAAAACCCAGTATTAAAATTAAATAAATTTTAGTCATTTGAACTACACAGACAAATATAAAATTAAAAGCAAGAACTTTATGGGTCTCCCTGGTGGCCTAGGGTTTAAGTTTCAGTGCTATCACCACTACGCCTGAGTTCCACCCCCAGCCAGGGTGTTAACCCACATATGGTACAGCAGACCTCTCCTCTCTCGCTTGCTGCTCCCCTTGGCAGTGTATTTCAGTAAATCCTCTTGTTCTGCTCTTTGGTGAATCCTCTTACTCCCTACAGCTCTAGCCTATATCCCAGTTCTTCTATGCAAAAATTAAAAATAAAAAACAAACAAGAACTTTATATGGCATACAAGTGCTATGGCCTAAATGTTTGTGTCCCCATATTTTGAAGTCCTTATGCACCATGTATTAGGATGTGGGCATTTGGAAGGTGCTTAAATCATGAGGACTCTTACAAGATACTACACAGAACTTCCTAGTCCCTCCACTATGGGAGGGAATAGTGAGAAGTCTGTGACCCAGAAAAGGGTCCTCATCAGTCATGCTGACACCCTGATCTTGAACTTCCAGCCCCCATAAATGTGAGAAATAAATTTCTGTTGTTTATAAGCTTCCAAATCTGTGACATTTTGTTGTAGCCACCCAAGTGATCCAAGACAAAGAAACCTAAAATAGTCTGATCTTTCAGAAAGCATTTCAGTTAAAAGAGACATAGAAATTGCTCCCTATCTGCTCTATCCTTTCCATAAAATTCATAATCAACTAACTAACTCAAACGGCAGCCCCTTATGATGAGTTCTGAACCTTTCAGATAATTTCTGAAATACCACATCTCCCAAGTCTGGGGGCTACCACTGTGGTTTTGTCACTGTGTGTGCTCACATAACTTAGTTTGTAGGACTGCAGTCTTCCTTACTGTGTGCTTGACTCCAGTCTGCAAAGACACATAGAAGACACCAAAGGCATAGCATTGCTGAAATCATATGGGTAGTCACTATTCACACTGACCCTGTTCCCATCAATGATTAAATAAAGAACAGAACTGTTGAAAGTTGTATATTGCTTTATTTTAAAATAATAGTCACAAGACCTATCCATGTTGTCAGTAGTTTATTTTAACATTGTTTTTACTCTTGAATGTGTAATTGGTAAGATGAATTACACATGCGTATTTTCAAATTGTACAAAAAATGTCTTCAAAATCTTGAATATACCTTCAATCACTGAGTAAATTTGATTAAAAAACATAGAAGGTCTTTATACATAATACAGAGAAAGAACACTTCAAAATAGATTTTGGCAGCATGTGTCATTGTTTCTGAATGTAAAGTCTTTAAACATAGCTTGGTACAACAGTTTGTTACAGTTAAAATTCAGTTTGTGTCACTTTTAGAAATCTAAACATTGTTTCCCTGTCATATGTCTTTGAAATGATATCATATGTTCTGGAAACTCAATGGGATATTGAGTGTGCCAGAACCTACTGAAAGGAAAAATGCATATGTATAATATAGATATGACTATATGTAAATATATTGTTTCTATTTTGTTCTCATTAGGTTTATGAAACTGTAATGTCACAATTGGGGAATAACCATGGAAATTAAGTCATAATTGGTAAATCTCTATTTTATCTTCAAATTAATGACTCTGACGTGGGTAGTGGTCATGCTGATTGGGTGGAGACCTAAAGAGAAAGCTGGCTGTTTACAGGGTCCAAGGAAAGCCAAGGTGTGAAATAACATTAAATCTACTGCTTATGAGGGCTGTGTTTCAGTATGCCGAGAGCAAGCAACAGTGCTCTCAGGCTATCAGGCTATTAGGCAAAGGTCAGGGAGCAGCAGTGTCCCTCAGGCATCATTGTTGGGGAGAGATGGTCAGTACTTCACAAAGAACTGAGGACTATCCAAGTTTTGAGACTGAGGTGTTTTAGAAATGTCGGAAACTACTTGACATTTTTTTTCCCCTGCCAAACACTACAACAGATTGTATTGACTAGATAATTTTAGTTTTATCCCAGATTCAAAGTGTCACCAGGATTCATATCTTGAATTTGTTGACACCACATAAAGTCCAGTCTTTTTCCTTTATGGTTGTTCCAAGCTTCATATTCTTTTGCTGATAAGCCAGGCAATGAAGAGCTTCATTTTCTCAACTCTTCACATGCAAGTTCTGAGTTATATTTTGTCTGAAGGAATCTCTGAACCACTCGCTATGCAAAGGTAACAGATTTTGCTTGCTGATTGGTTGGCTTAAGGTGCATGCCCCACCTCTAGAGCTGGGAGCAGGGTCATCTCTCCAAGGTTCAGCGCCTACCTGTGAACTTAGATAAAATGATTCTACTTTTAGAAAGATATAAAATGCTCAAATTGGCACAATATGCTATAAAATGTTAAAATAATCCATTTTACAAGAAAAACACATAACTCAGGCAAAAATAGCTTTTAAATAAATTGTATTAAACTTTTAAGGAACTCCAATTCAAGTTGTTCCAGAAAATTGAAAATGAGCCACATCTACCCAGCCCATTTAATGAAGTTATTGTGATACTGATTCTAACATCTGATAAGGACAATAGAAGAAAGGGTCATTATAGACCTGTTTCTCATATGACTGTAGATACCTTAGTGCAAAGTAAGATATTAGCTAAGCAGTCTGATAGTACATTATAAATTATGGATGTAGGATTTCCACCCATCAAAGGACACCATGGACAACATTAAAAATGTGACTAAGTGGGTGAAGATATTTGTAATATCTGAAACCGAACAAGGAACTAATATATAAATTACCAGGAGTTTTTAAAAATTCACTAATGAAAATAATCAACACCTACTAACGAAGAGGAAGAAATCCCTGGTTCCCACAATTTGTAATTATTTTGTAATTAAATAAATGCAAACTAAAGGAATTATGATGTGTCCTATTTCACCCATTAAAATGCCAAGAGCTGGTAAAGATTTGTGTATTTCGGAAGCCTCAGTCACTGCTGAAGAAAGCACAAGTTGCTGAGACCATCTTAGAGAGCAAACTGGTATTTCGGGATGCAAATGGCCTAAAAAAAATTTCTCACACAGGTATGTGCGGAGGTTTGCATCAGGAGCTATCTGTTATAGCATTGTGTGTATGTTGTACACCCCAACTAGTTATGCCAGCAACTTATATATTTTTAAAAGCTATTTTGCACATGGTAGGAGGAAAATAGATGTTGAACTTGTCATTAAATAAGGGTTGAGAGATACAGGGTTTCGCCTGTCAGTCTCTAATCTTTTATCATCTCCTTATCTTACATAATAACTGATTATGACTTTATTTGCTAAACTTTACTATATGCTGGAGTCCTACTGACTTTATGCATAGACACATGAATTATTTTTACATAGATCAGGAAATGGACTCCAAGCGTGGGTCAGTAATAATCATTAAGTAAGGAGTTGAGCTAAATGTCCTGAGCCTTTTACCTGATTTCAACGTTGTTGTGATTCCATCTTGGTGTTGAGGGCTAGACTGTGGTGGAGGAAGTTGGTTAAAAAATGACTTCAAAGTGGCTTCAAAACTGCTGGTAGGATATGAGTCACTGAAAGAGTGATCCCTCTATTCCCTCCCTAGCACAAGGACATATATACATACATATAGGTGTAAGTTACATTCTGAGTAGGCTATAAAGTTCTATCCTGGAAGGTAGAGCACAGCCTGAAGCCTAGTTCTTGACTATCTGTATAACTTCCTGCTTGCCACCCCTCCTTTTTTCCCTTTGACCTCCCTGTGTGTTTGAAGAATATGACTAGGGACTATACATAGTATGGTATGAACTGGTTGCCTCGAGAATGAGAAAGTACATAGCATAGTACCTCTAAGAGAAGTGCAGAAATAAAACCTTCTGTTATACAATTAGAAAGGGAGTCTATACATGTAGTAGTAGTTTTAAAAATGCAAAAAGACATAAAAGATAGTTCAGTCTTTCATAATCCCATTCCTAGATATATCTACAGTTAATATTTTTTTAAGTCCCTTTCCTACGTAATTCCCTTTTTTTTATTGAGACTGAACTCAAAGAGATGGCCAAATTTACTTATGATCACTATCATAATAGATAATGATTATATTTTTGATTCAAGTAGGATTGGTTTATAACAGTACACAGGTTTCAGGGGCACCTCTTTCTAAGCCTGCATCTGTATTTACTCCATTATGTTCACCACAAAGTATAGCTCTAGAGTTCCACTGTCTGAGCTCATTTTATTGTTTTCTTTTTCACTTACTCGAACATCATGACAAAATTTTCACAATATTAAAATTTCATTTTCCATCACTTATTCATTTGTTCATTAGAATATCTTTATTAAGAACTTCATATATTGTAGATATTACATTTTATAGGTAATGTAGTGGTACATTAAAATGATTAAAATAAGTGATACTTATTTTTTAATTTATTTGCATTACTTTAGTAAATGTTATAATTTATTCTTTAATTGTCTATTCTTGGCTATTAATTTAATAGACAAGTGTTTATCAAGCAGCTGTTGTATACTAGTACGTCCTAGGTTCTGAGGAGGTAGCAGTGAATGATGCAGATAAGACCCCTGCATCTTGATAGCTTACACTGAAGGAAATAGGGAGGGTCTCCATGTAATTATATGCACAAACAAGGGGAGTGATGAGCTATGTTTCCATCAGATTTTTATTTTCTTGGTATTTGTCAAAAGCTTGGTTCATTGATGGCCCTTCTACTCTAAAGTTCAGTGGTAACATGGATTAAATTTCCTTTGTACTTTATTGTTTTAATAGAAATTTTGGAAATCAAATGTTAGTGTTCATGCTTCATATGCCTCTTGAACCAGAAGTTGGCTTGGCTTGTATGATTAGAAAGGACTTTCCCTGATCAGGAAACAATATCCTTATATTTCTTTCTGATATATTTAATTTGTTTTATGTTTAATTCAGTTTGTATGTATTTGGTTGTTTGTTATTGTAAATTTTTGTTGATTTTGATTTTTTTAATCCAGTGTGCTACTTTCTGTCTTTTTATTGATGAGTTTAATCCATTTACATTTAGAGTTAATATGTTGGCATTTGTATTTGCCATTTTGTTTGTCATTTTTGTGATTTTATTCCTCACTTTATTATGTTCTTCTTGATAATTCCTCTGTTGGTTTTGGCTTTAGGACTTCTTGTAGAATTTTTTGGAGTGGAGTTTAGTTGTAATGAATTTCTGGAGTTTCTGTTTGTCTGAGAAGGTCCATATTTTTTCTTCATAGAGGAAAGAGAGCTTTGCAGGGTAAAGTGTTCTTGGTTGGCATTTGCTGTCTTGAAGTTTGTTGAATATGTTACTCCATTCTCTTCTTGCCTGTAGTGTTTCTTTGGAGAAGTCTGAGATTAGCCTGATTGATTTTCCCTTATAAGTTATCTGTTTCTTCCCCCAGTTCATTTTGAAACCCAAAATCATAACATATTACATGTGTTCAACAAATTATAGCAGAAACTATTGATAGGATCAGAATATTTTCTTTTGCTGTATTGGGGAATATTGCATATAGTAATTTGGTAGCCAGTTTACACAGTGCTCACAGGTAGTTACATAAAATATTTGAAATAATTTTGGTGTATGTATTTAAGAAGAATTGCATTTTTTAAAGTTGTAATTCTTCAAGGCTACTTGCATTTAAATTATTTACCATATGTTGGTAGTAGCTTCTTATAGGGTGAAAGGAAGAAATTATTCCAGTGATGTAGTGAAACAAAGTCATAGACTCCTAGAATGTCATTCCACAAATTAATGAAATATATTATTGTTTGCTGTGAGTGATGTTTGTTTACATTCCCATAATGTTCACCAAATCAATAAAATGAATAATTTCCTAACTAAGAAAGGAAATTATATTCTAAAATAGGTGCCAAAACAGCCTGCACTTAGTAATTCTGTTGTAAATGAAAATTCATTAAGTGAATATTGAGGGGGGTTGGGATAAGATGATGAAGATATGCTAACAATTTAGGGAGCATTCCTTCTGTTTATTGATTACTTGTTCTGATCTGTCCTTGTCCTGGATACTGCAAATACAGCTGCTCAGATGAGCTCACATTTTCACATTTTAGTGATTAGAGAGACTGTGTGTTTGTGTGTGTGCGTGTGTCTGTGTCAAAGGAAATGAATAATGTAGAAATATCAGGTGAATATGTGTATTAGCAGTCTGCTATGTGGAAGAGTATTTCAGATAGGGGGAACTGCAAGAACAAGTGCCTTATAATGCTTGAAGCTTCCCAAGACAGTGACAGAGGGAGAATGGACAGTGGTAGTTGATAAGTCAGAAACGTGAACCAAGACAAAATCATGAGATTATCCATTGACTTTGTAAAACAGGATATTTAGTTTTTCTTGTTTCGTCTATAGTTTTCTAGAGGTGATGAGGTCAAGATAATCTGATAAAGCAGCCGAGGAAGTACCCATAGTGGCAAAGAAAATGAGAAGAAAGCCCTTAGGGATCTGGAGTTTCTATATTGGGGAAACGTGTTTCTCCAAAAAGAGCAGTCTGCCAAATTCATCGTAAACATTTAGTGCTCAAATGTGTCTGGGCTGTAACCTCTTCAGGGAAAGGAAATCCTGATTTCTAAAAATAAAGACTGTTTTTATTTTAAGAGTCAAAGAGGAACAGACTGTCCAAGTAAATAGAGGTCACTGACATTTTTAATTGTGGAATTAGAATATGAGGCAAGATCCTCTCTTTAAATCCATAGATGTAAGAATAGGAAGTAAATACATAAATTCATATTCATAGATACCAGTTAAATAAATGTCTCCAGATAAATCCCCAAACCACCATTGAGATGAATTTGTTCACTGTACTGCCTGGGTTGGTAATGTTAAATAAAAATGAAATAGTAGTTATTTCCAATACTTTTGCAAAGAAAAATAACTTGCATTGTTGTGACTTACTTATTCAGGCACTCAGTACTATATAGGGAGCACATAATATGTATGAGACACTATTCTAGGTTCTTGATTTTTAGCAGTGAAACAGTCCCTTCTTTAGTGAAGTTTATATTCTAGTTGGCAGATGGATAATAATCTTTAAAAATAAAATAGATATGATGGAAAGACATTTGTGCTGTCTGAGTATATTTGTATTTAAAGCCAAGGAACTGATGATATCCTCCAGGGAAGTGATTATAAATGGAGAGAAAAAAAAAAAAAAACTTTGAAGGATGAGCCCTGAATACTTCAGAATCTATCTAGAAGGCAGAAAGAAGAAAAAGATTCAGGAAGTGTCGCTGAAAAGCTAACAACCCATCAAGTCAGAGGAACGCTAAGAGAATACTCCATTATGGTGTCAAGGAAAAAGGTATTATATTGGATGGAGGGTCAAATGTTGCTGAGATGTTGCCTATGAGAACTGAGAATCACCCATAGGATCTGACCAGTGACGGTCATTGGCAGCTTTAAAATATTGGCTTGGGAGTAGGGGTTGGGCAGATATCTTGCCTGGAGTTGATTCAAATGAGAGTGTACACCAGTAACCATAGAGCTGTCTTTTAAGCAATGCTTCCAAAAATGGGACAAGGGAAATTGGGTGGAATTTGGAGTGCAGTGTGTCTTGAGTGTTTTGTTGGCAATCTGAATTTTGATTGTTGGGTTTGCAGTTTTGGGAAATATGATGTTCTGATTTTTGATGTGTATCAGTCTCAACTAATGAATTTTATATTTTATGAATTTAGAGTGAGATATCAAATTTCCTTTGGTTTACATTTTCTTAATTCTCTGTGTTCAATAGTACTGATATAAGCAATATGGCATATTAAGTGTAACTGGTTTAAAATATGTTTACTCAAATATGTTTCAATTTTTATATGCACCCATCCCATCCCATGAAGGAATATCACTTAGTACAATGACAGGATTTATACAAAATTACATAGTCACATGGTCACCCTCATCTAAACTCCTAATTGCTTTGAAAATACACTATTTTTCACAACTTCAGTTGCTAGGCTATTCAGATGGCCCAGATTTCTTTGATATCATAGTGTTAACCAGATTTCTCTCAAGAGGATTCTGTTCTGCCCTCTTTTGAAGGCAAATAGAAACATCTCTCAACACCTTCACTTTTCTGTCTTGTATTTATAAGCAAAATAGATCACAGGAAATACAAAAGGAACAGGATAAAGAATGTCAAGAAGTTAGCTTTGTGGGGTTTCTTGTGATAACACTAGGATACTAATAAATTTTAGCAGAGAAAACAGAAGTTTAGCAGAGAAAATATCTTAGATATTCATGAACTTGGAAGCTATTTGTCTATATTTTTCACCTCTCTGGCTCTAGGTCCCCAATAAATAAAAATATATACTTGTACTGGGATAATTTATGGCCCAAGGCATTACTCTACTTTCAGACAGGTTATCTAGTATAATTTTTGTTCTTAAAAAATCTTAATTATTTCATATTAGCATGTATGTACATATGTATATTGATATAATGGATGGCCTTTGATAATGTATAAAAATGAAAGAAATTAGCACTAAGTGATATTATAAGGTTTTACTTTTATATTCATTTTTTCTGTGCCCCAAATTAAAAAGTTTTTTCTCGGTGTCTCATCTCCTAATTCTACTTTTCTTGGGATCAAGTATACTTGCTGCCATACTTTTTTCCAGTTTGGTTTTGGTAAATTATATCTGTATTTAAAAGAGATAGCAAAGGATTATCAGCCAGTTTTGTTGAAAATAAAGTATACTTCTCATTGACCTTTTAACCCAAACTAAGGCCCAGAAGCATCACAAATACCCATAATAACCTATGCAGATAGCGTTTTCATATAAACTCAGTACGATCTTTAAAAGTAGGGTCAAAGCCTGTTCTTGACTGTCAGCCCAGCTGAGATCATCTAGCCACTTGGAAGTGAACTGAAAGACCAGTTATTAAACATTACTTTTGTTGGGGTGGCAGGTGGTTTTATTATCTTTGGCTATTCCTGACTCTTCCACAAGCTACAACATTCTTTCCAGATGCTGTATAGCTTTTTACAAGGGAAGAAGAAATTCTTTCCTATCTTGAGGAACATCAAAGTATATGACATAAATTGTTTTCATTTTGATCCTTTAAATAAGATGCACTGACTGCTTATCAGTACAAAGAAGAAAAAATACCCCAGTTTCTTGGGGATTTGGCTTTTAGGAAATGAGATTTTTATCCATGGAACCATAGGATCATTAGCAGCACAATCAGAACAATGGAATAGCATCAAAATCTATGGTCCTTGCTTAATTCTAATAAAGTACATGATATTGATGCAAAATTATCATAATATGAATAAATATAAGGAAAGGAATTGTTAAAATAATCAGCTAATTAAATTCTTTCCCAAATATAGAGGGTTTTGAAGAAAAATAACAGTTTAGGTATCATGTGTGTATGCATCAGAAAATTCACAAAACTGGATATGAGGAAATTCATAGTTTAGCCTTTTAGATTCTGTACTTGACTAGAGCCAATGAGAGATCATATTAGCTGTCCTGAAACTACAGGAGCCAAGCAGACAGAGCAGAACACTGAGTATGACTGCTGTATCCAGCAGTCTTCTTTCTTTGAGTTTGTGGTAAAGAACAGAATGACCTAGAAAATCTTGGTTTTCTTATGACAAACTTGTAATTAAGTAAGATACTTATTTTCTATAATTATAACAACCAATATGTATCAAGCACTTACTTTGGATCTTGGCCTATTATAAATACTATACATATATTAATTCATTTGATCTCTATAGTTGTCCTAGGAGGCAATCAGTAAACAATTATTAGTCATGTATGTATATATACATATGTATTATATAAATTCACGTACATCACCTCTAGGAATATGTTTGGATACATCACCTCTAGGAATATGTTTGGGAAGCAAGTTTTCTAAGCAGTAATTATGATAATATGCATGGTAAAGTTTCAAGAAGGGGACAGTGCTATATATTCTAACTTAGTACAAATCATACCATCAGAGCTTCTCTTGTGGAGTTAGTGCAAATACTTTGGTAAATGTTAGCTTCATCACTGAACTTGGGTCTCGGTCAGAGTGCAGGCGATTCTCAAGTGAATGAGCAGTTTGTGCTGTCTCCTGGTATCACAGCACAAAGCAGATCCTGTTGCAGGCACTGGCTCCAGTGTGGATTACCAGCAGATGTGAAGAAGTGATGATGTGGGAATCAGCGATACATTTTTCTACCCTTGATGGAAGGAGGCTTAGTACCATTGTTTTGAAGGGTAATAAACACATAAGATATCTGCATAGTTGCTTTCTCTTTCTGGAACTCCTGCCACCCTTCATCCAAAGTTATTGCTTTTATATTTGGATCTCAGCAGAAATGCCCTTTTTTTCCCCCTCCCCAGGGAAGCCATTCCCTCCCTAAGCCTTTGTTATTTGCTCTCTTATACTGATGCTCCATTTGTTTATAATACTTAGCTTTCTGGGAGTTTATATGCTTATATGTGGGATTACCTGTGTCTGTAATCCTGTTGTCTGTCTACCCAACTTCTACTCTCTTATATATATTGATCTCATGAGAACATGTTTGGTTTGATTTATTGTTAGATCTCTAACTAGAAACATAGTGTCTAAGTGTTTGCTTAGTTTATTTTCTGAATGAAGGAAGGCCTGTGAGCACTTGTGATGTGCTGTGTACCTATCTCACGAGAGTTATTAAATGTATCTTGATTTCTCTTCATGGATGTCAGATTCATGACATCAACTTTTCAACTTCATTAGGAAGTCCAGTGTCCTTACCCATCACTTATTCCTCTGTGGCATATCATTCAGATAGCTTTGGTAAGAAAAGGTATCTCACCTTCAAACTCTTCTCCCTAACCTCCGATTCTGTATTTATGATCAAGAGTATAATCCAGGCAATTCTCCACTCTCTCACACTCCTTTTCAGTGTTGTTATAATGCTGGAATAACACTGTATTCCAGTGTTTATTGTTACATATACTTAGGTTTATCCAATTATTATTTTGAAAGAAATTACCTAGAAAAAATAATTTAGTAAAAACAAAATATTTTTGAACAGGAGTAATAGTTAAAGAGAAGATAATTTTCCTTTTTTAAAATATTTTATATAATTCTTAAATCATTTTTCATCTTTGCACAATGTATCATTTTCATTATGGTTATATTCCCCATTTAATTGCACCCCCCCCTTATTTTGACTCTAGTCCTTCCTCTCCTCACTGCCCGCCCCCTCCATGTGTCTCTGGTTTATAGTTGCTTGTTGCTTGTTGATTTTGATTTTTACTTTGTATTGATTAGTCTTTTTCCTGGTCTCTTATTTAAGTTTTCTAGATTCCTGCTATGAGTGAGACCATCCTGTATTTTTCTTTTTCTTTCTGACTTATTTCGCTGAACATGATCAAAGAGGAGATCATTTTCCTCCCTCCCTCCCTCCCTCCCTCTCTCCCTCCTGCTTTCCCCCCTTCCTTCCCTCCTCCTTTCCTCCTCTTTCTTCTTGAACTTCATAAATTGACAAACTGTACAATCTCATAGCTATTAAAGATTAGTGTTACCTTTGAGGGTTTTATATATACTTCGTTGCAATATACTAATAAATTAGTGTATTCTGGTCATTGGTCTTATATTTTTAATGTTAAAATTTAGTTTTAATTTAATGGAAAGTTGTACTTCTGCATCTGAAATAGAAAAAAAAAAACTGCAGTGCACTAATTTATCAACAATGCAGATGATAGTCAAATGTCAAAATTTTCCAAATAAAAGTGCATTGTATTTTCCAGTTTCATTTTTCATAATTTAATGGAGGTCTTTTCAGTGATTTCCACAATACTATGTATTTGTTTCTTTTTATGTAAAGGGCCTGTAATTCTGTAAATATTAATTATAGTTCTCCTTTGAGGGTAGGTTGTGTAAGACTGACTGCCTCTTGTCTAAATGAGCATAACCAGTTATCTTTTGCCATAAGCTGTCTATTCTGATGTCAACCAGCCTTCAGTGGAATAATGGATTATCTCACTCATACTGACCTCTTAATGACTATTCTCTCTAGTAAGAATTGAAGATTGCCAGGAAATAGCTCCTACAAAACTCATTAATTCGTTTACCTTGGTTATTCAGAATTCCAAATCTGTAAAACTGGGTCCAGGGATTTCTGGCAAATAAAAATGTTCAGATTTTTCAGTCCTGAATCACTATTTGCTAGACATTTAGATTTTCTTGCTGTATTTCATTTTTAAGGGAAAAAGAACTGGGAGCATTGATTAAAAATTATGATTTAGGAGACTTGACTACTTGTCCTTGCTCTGGCATTCCTAGCCTTATAATCTTGGATAGATTCCTTAGCATTCAGTTTACTCATTTCTAAAAAGAAAAGATAAAATACATATTCTTTGGAAGTTTTCCTTCTTCCCAGTTAATGATTCTTAATTTTTGGTAAAACCTTTTGTTGCTGTCATAGTCTTCAATTTTATCCAGTACATGCATCCATAATCAGTAATTCATTAAAGTAATGAACAAACATGTAGCCTTATTATGAAACATAAAAAGTCTACAGTATGCCATGACAGCTTTATTCAGAGTGAGACAAAGAGTGTGAAGTACATTTTTTTTTCCATTTCAAAGCTGCACATCCACACACCTAATTACTGTTGTGTGAATAATTTCAGAGTGCCTACTAAGACTTCTAATAGCTATCACTGACTAGTAATCTGTCAAGGTATAATGCAGGATAATATGTTTTTACACAACAATGGTGAGGCTCTCATTAATTATTACCACCTATAATTGCTTGATATGAACATTTATTTTAAAACTTAAAAGTTATATACAACAAAATAATGATTTAAAATACCTCCAGGAAGTCTATACACAGAAGTTGCTGCATTAGAGTTAATGATGTATTAAGTTATTTCTTATTGCTCCTGTCTTTTTAATAAATGACATATTATTCAAATTAAAATAGAAGAAAGTTTCTGCCAACAATTCAGCATCGCACTGAGTCACATCTGCTATCTCAAAGATAAGCATATAATTCATTAAGCAGACTTCTTTAGCAATATCTGATATATAATGTCAATATATTTATATGCCCAAGGAAGAAGAATTTATAGTCTGTCCCCCCACCCCGAGACTACAAATCTGGGTTATAGCCATGTTTCTATGACTTGTAGTATAACCAACTTTAGACTGTTATAACCCAAATCTACCATTTCACATTTAATCTAAAATTTAATTCTAAAGCATTCCAAGAGCTCTCTTTGATAAAATATATTCTTTTTTTCACAGGTATATATTTTTTCTTATTTCCTATGCTGTAACACAGAGGAGAGGGTCAAGCTGAAGTTTATATTAAATTCTCTGAATATAAATTATAGCTTAAACAGTGGGGTTTTGGGCTTCCCCTGGTGGCTCAGTGGTTGAGCACTGGGCTGAGATGCTGCCTGCAGCCTCTGCAGCGCTGGTTTGATCCCCGGCCGCTGGCGAGGGTCCCACACGGTGCGCAGACCTCTCCTGCCGCACCAACTGCTCTCCTCAGCAGTGTATTTCGTCACTCTGCCTGTTCTGTTCCCTGCTCTGGCTCTGGTGAATTCCCTCACCCTCCCGCACTTCGGACTGTACCCAGTGCTTATATAAATAAATAAATCTTAAAAAAAAAATAAACAGTGGGGTTTTGAACTTATTTAAAGGAAAGTAGATTACAAAAGGTGATCTAACCAAAAGGGAGAATCCAATGGTCAGATTCTAGATCCACCTTTAGGAAAACAAGAGTGGAATACATTAAACTCCTGCCTTTAATAGGAAAGGGAAATATTTTAGCAATAGAGTAGCCAGAAGAGGACTAACTAAATTGACTTCTGTGTTTCTAAATTTGAACCTTGAAGATTTCTAAAGTTGATAGACTTCTGGTGTCAGGCATCCCTTTTGAAAGGAATCATTGGATTTGTGGAGCAGAAACATGACTGCAGAGGGAGCAAGGCAAGGGAACTGATTGTTTGCCAGGATTATCTGCATTTGGACAGCATGATCATGGCTCAGAAAATAGCAAAGGAAAATAGAGAATGCATGTGCTGCTGGCTCTGCAGAGGATAGTTTTGTTGCTTTCCATGACTTTGAAAATATAATGAATTTTCTTGTTTCAAAACACTATTAACTTTATAAACTTCATCATTTCCAAAACTAGAAATTTTCAAAGGCTTTAAAGATATTTCATGAGAAAAGTACTACAGATTTATCTTCATGAATCACACATCTGTTGGATTGAGAAATCAATGATTTGACTAAGAGTCTATAATAAAAGTTGCCATGAGGAGATATAACAAAACCCTACTTGTGATAGTAGTGCTGAGTTGTTATGGTTAAACACTATTCATTTGCTGCCTGGTTTGAGGAGAGAGAGGAGTAATACCTTGGGTAGCAGACAGACAGAGTAAAAGAAAAAGAAGAAGTTTAAATTTTTTCTAGTTTCTGTCTCCTCTAAGATTGCACTTAGAAATTAACCACATAGTTATATTTTCATAGCGTGGAATTCTTTTCATGTGCTTTTTTTTTTTTTTGAGGATATGAAATCACCAAATAAAAGAAAGTCTCTCTAAATTTGATTACATTTTAGAAATATGCCTGCATTAATATAGATTATTCAGTTTTTCTTTTCCTTTCATTTACACTTTATAACTTGTGTTTCTAAGTGAAAATTTGAATGTTCATGCTTTCGTTAGGTTTGAATCATCTCATAATCTTTTGTTGTTGCTGAAGCTGTGTAGCCACAGTGCTATGTACATGATAATCACTCATGGTTATTCATTAAGTATTGCCATAATTAAATTTTCAGTCTGTTACTGGATGATTTTTTTCCAAATTGTGAGGTGATTCAAAAGGGGAAGGTTTAGTTCTCTAGACAAGTTAATTATACAAGTTTATGATAGTGTCTTCTCTTCAGTGTTGTATCTCACAAGGTTGGCCTAAGGACCTACTGCTTTGAGAATCATCCTCAATGGCCTCACCTTTCCTTTTTTACATCGAAGTGCTAGGACCACTCAGGTGCAGTTTAATCAAGGCAGGCAAGTTCCCCTAACTTTTTAGGTGTTCTCGTTAAAATAGTTGCTCAAAATGTGACCTTGCTGTCTCCATACTTTAATACTCCTGAAATGACATTTGGGAATATTTTGTCCAAATGTAGAAGTGACAGAATCTTTTAAATTTCTGTGCTCATTAAGAGTGACAAGCCATGGCCCTATTTGTAGTCAGGAGTGTCATTGGAAAAAGACTTGGGAATTGTCTTTGATGGCAAGAGTGCAGTATTCAACTTTCTGATGTGTTTAGTTATTGGGCAGAAAAAAAATAATTTCAGGACATTCATCACCTATTAGCAAAAGTAAATTGACAGTGTATTTTCATTTCCTAATCAAGCTCTTTCCTCCTCTCTTTCCCAACCCCACCCCTTTTTTTTTTCTACTTGACTGAGTCATGGATTAATTTGTTTCTGGTATTGCTTGTTCCTCACCCTTTGTGATTGGCCTCAAGTATGGAAAAGCACCCTTTGTTCCTTAAATTCCTGTTGGCCAGGTCACATTTCAGCTACTCATTAAAACATGTATTTATTCTACTCTGGAGCACATTGTCTGGCGGGCCATGAATTTATAGTGAAATGTAACAGTAAATTGTGCTCTGTGGTCAAAAATGCCAAATGATACACACAGCAGCACAGAGGTTTCCAGCATAGAGTAGAATTAAAGAGCTTAGGACCAGTGCCGGGATTGTTGGCCATATTTTCACAGTGGCCAGTTTTGTTAGAGTCAAACTTGGAGAGAGCTTGAAATCACTTATCTCAGATGTTTGCGCTCACAACCACAAAGCCTCTGAGAAACACAGAACTGATCTTGTAATAAGCTCCAGCTGAGTTTACAAGTCTCTGAGCCTTTCTGAAAGCCTGTTTAGTTTAATGAGGGTTTTCAGATTTCAAAGCTCACACACCTTCACATAAAAACAGATGATTATGACCAAATTAGGGAATGTTGTTCCATGAGTGTTTCCCCCCAATATGTTCTCTTCTCAGTTGTTAGACTTTGTTCTGTTATACTTTTCATCTTCTAGACATCATTTTTAAATAGAATTTTTGAAAGTTTCATTGTGTATAGTTCCTATTCAATTTGAATATTATGTCACATTAAAAAAAGGTTTTTCCTTAGTAGTAAAAGATACGCATGTGTATATTCACTTCTGTCCAGTAAAATCTAAAAAAAAAAAAAAAATCAGCCTCTGCTTCTGCTGCCATGACAACTGTCCTTCAAGATTAGGACACTTGGTTCACCCCTGTGTCCTGCCTGACAAGGCTCTACAACCTGTTTTCTGGATGACTGGTTAGTGAGAGAGAATAGCCAGGTCTATGACCCAGTGAGAAGGAGTGTGGGGGAGCAGAGAGCCACACCTCAACCATTCCTATATTGGGAATATCATGAACTGTAATCACTATCTTCATTTTGAAAAGTTTAAGTTTTTAAATAATAGTTTTAATATAATGTGTGGGGTTTTACTGGTATTGTTCTAACTATTCTTATTTTTCAAAATGTTTTCTGAGTTACCTTGAAAAGACATATAGTAATCCTGATGTAACGTTTTCAAGCCTTACTTGAATACAAAATTATGGTTTTACCAAGAGGCACAGGCCAGAATGTGACATTCAAATGCCAACCATATGGGCCCACAGAGAAAGGTAATATAAAGATGTCCATAAAAGAAGCAAGTGACATTTGTATAAGGCCAAATGTGTAACACCAAAACTGTGTTAAGCCAGTGGAATCTTTGTCTCCTAAGAATGCTTTTCAGTTCTCATCTGACCCTCTACACATTGATAAGCACATTAATAAGATTTTAGAAGACAATGTGTGGTTAGCTGTTTGGGGGAAAACCATTGGTATTTATTCTTTCTTCCTTTCTAGTAGATTATTGCTTTATTTACATTAGGTCAAGCCCTGAATCCTTTGAATTTTTTTCTGTTGTTTGGTGGATCAGAATCAGTTATCTGTGGATTTGGGGGGAAAGATGGTAAGATCTGGGTGTCAGTATATGCTATTTTGAAGAACATTTGTGAATGAATCAGAGATCCTTTATAGTTTAAGCTTATATCAGTATAGCTCAAACTGGAATTTGAGAGTTATGGTAATTATTAAATTTTGCATTTTTATTTCATTGCCAGTCTTAGAAATGTACTCTCAGTAAATTATGGACATTTTGCTTTTCTTGCAAATGCAACTTACATAGAATTAAGGAGTCAAAAGATTGGGGACAAAAGATTAGTATTCTATATTTTAAAAGTATATGAGACTTTGGCTTCCATTCACAAAGAATATCTGGTATGGGGCCTGTTTGCCTGCTTCAAACAAATAGAAAACAATACAAAATGTATAAAATGCCTGTTATAAACACTGGCTAACATGGCAGTTCTGTGATCCTTGAGAGAAGGAAAACAAACAAGGTAAGTATTACAGTCATCTAAGCTTTCTTTCTGGAGCCGGGATACAGAGTGTAATATAGGGAGGAAGACCTCAAGTAGAGCCAAGTTGTCTGACTACATAGATGAGACAGAGAATGGACTCAAGAGACCAAGTCAACAAGATTTTCAGGGGTGGAATTCTGGAAAGGTGGGACCTATACCAAGAACAAGTTCTAGAAATCTAATTTGTGGTCTAGTTGAGTATCGGACCACAAATATGTGTTGAAATACAAATCTGTGTGTGCGTAGTCCTAAAATCTGTACAGCAGAATAAAGAGCAGCCATTGAAAACAATGAAATGACCACTTTCCAGAGCTTACTTAGGACTGAGACAGGTGAATTTATACCAAGCAAATGGAGATTTCACTGAACACTTGAGGAGTTCCATAGAGATGTCCGAGAGTCATGCATTATGAGTAGGGCTAAAGTGTCCCTAGAGCAAATATTACTGTAGAGTTGTGCTAATACCACTTAAAAATAAGCCTTGAAAAGGTAAAACTGATCTGCCAAAACAGCTATCAATGTTACTATTATTATTATTTTTAATTAATTAATTTATTTTATTTATACAAGCACTGGGTACAGTCAGAAGCACGGGAGGGTGAGAGAATTCACCACAGCCAGAGCGGGAAGCAGAGCAGGCAGAAGGACTGAAGCACACTGCTGAGGGGAGCAGCGGGCGGCAGGAGAGGTCTGCCCGCTATGTGGGACCCTCCTCTGGTGGCCGGGGAGTAGCCGGGGATTGAACCGGCGCTGCAGAGACTGCAGGCAGCTTCACAACCCAGCGCTCAACTGCTGCGCCACCGGGGAGGCCCTATCAATGTTATTTTAAGGAAAGAAACAAAGTCTAACTACTCACATTAACTCATATCTAGCATATCATGTGAAAAGCACACACATGAAAAAGCAGGAAAATGTGACCCATAACCATGGTTAAAGAGGTGATGAGACTAGAGTAGAAAGGGTGCAGGTGATGGCTTTATCCATATATATATGTCATGTGTTTATGGTACATATTTTTTCAAAATTTGCAGAACTATACAGTAAATACTGAGTGAATATCAATTATATTGTAACCATTTATAATAGCAAAAGATATCAGATACTTAGAGATCATTTCAACAAACATGTTTCAGACCTGCAATGAAAAGTACAAAGCAGTTTTGAGATAAATTTAAAAGAAACAAAAAAATAGGTTTGTATACATTGTTCATAACAGTATAGAAGTCTCCAAATTGTTAAAATACGTTTTCCCAAACGGATTTATGTTTCGATACAATATCATTAAAAATGACATTGACAAAGTGATTCTAAAATAGTGTGGAAACTTAGATACCAATAATGTACAAAGCAGTCTTGAAAAAGAAAAGATGGAAAACTTATTCTCTCTGAAATCAGGGCTTAGTTGTAATGCTCCAGTAATAAGTATAATGTGGTATAGTCATAAGCATAGGTATATACATCAAACATATATTTGTCATGTGACCTAGGAAATTTGTTCCTGGGTTTTACTCATAAGAATTGAAAAACATGTGCCCACTGAAATACATAAATGTTTATAGCATTTTTTTTTCTGTGATAACCACAAACTGGAAGAAAATCAAATGTCTCTCAGTGGGTGAATGGGTAAATAATTATCCTAGATGCTTCTATTAATGAAACATGAGCAACTAATAAAAAGAGATCAATCTCATATGCAGTAAGTATAAATGAGACTCAAAAACATTATAATGAGCAAAAGAAACCAGCTGAAGGAGTTCATACTACATAATATATGAAATTCTACTTCAGATGAGCTAATCTGTGGTGACAGAATGTAATTCTGTGCCTGGAGTCAAGGCTGTGGGCACCATGGATTATGAAAAAGTACAGTAAAACTTCAGGGGGGTTGCACTGAAAATATTTCATGATTTGATTGTGATTTTGATTTCATGGTTGTTGATGTTTGTAAATAAGACATAGACATTTTATTCCAGGCAGGTTATGCTTCAATGAAATTGACTTTTAAAATTTCTTACATATCCATTGTTTTTCAATTGTGGAAAGTGATGTCTTAGTCTTTCCTTTCTTTCCTTGTTCCATAGTAATATTTTAGGAGAAATTATCCAAAAAGGGAACTTATTTTCCCTTTTAATTAGTACAGTGAAAGTAGTGACATCATTTCATCTCTTTTGTTTCTTTTGAGGGAGCCAAGTTTGTTGAGTGATATGCAGAAGTAGTTTTAACTGTGGTCATCTACATACTCTTAAGAACAAGAGGATATTCGGTTCTGAATATACTTACTTTTAATTCATACAAAGTGTCTTACCTGCATGTAACCCCTAATGTTATGAATAAGAAATAAGAAAGAGGAACTTACAATATATTGTCCTACCTTAAGAAGATAGTATGTTCTAGTCATTTTCCCCCAATAATGGTTCCTTAAATTCTACCTTTATTGACATAGGTGTCAGACCCATCACCAGCTACAGGAATAAAAGACAACTTTTTGTCCTTCATTTATGACCTTTTCCCACAACCTAATAAATACCATTTAAATAAGATATAACAATCCTTAATAATTAAATGGAAAAGTCATTAGCAAGAAAAGAGCTTTTTTCACATACAAGATTAGCCTAGGTTGTTTATTCCTTTAAATGAAAATGCTCAGTGCTGGTGAAGGTATAATTCTCTCACTCTGCTCATGAGATTGTAGATTGCCTATTTTGTAATCAGTTTGAAATTTGCTTTTAAACGACTTAAGAATGTCCCTAACCTTTGATCAAATACTGTTAAAATGAAGTTCATCTAGAGGCTGCTAGAAGATGAGGGAGGGAGAGGGTGAAAACAAAGTGGGAAGGCAGCCCACTTTGTAAATGACCATCAGTGCTTTGTTAGTGGGTGTGGTGTGGAGACATACATATGAAGAACAATTAAACCTGTCCCCTAAATCATATGTAGTGTTGTCAACCAATGTTCTTGCTATAAAAATAAAAATCTATCATTTAACTACTATTCTGGGAATAGCACATCAAATCATTTACACTTCATTATGAATGTATTTAACTGTTCAGTTTTCTCCAGTGCCAGTAGATACTGGAATAATGTTAATAGCATTTTACAATAGTGGGAGAGATGAAGGATTGAGGAGAAAATGGTTTCAGGACATTCTAACAGATTATGATGTTTGAATGAGAAGCAAGTGTATATTTATAACCTTTTGACGCAATGAAAACAAAATAACAAAATAAAATGGAATTCAACAGTTAGAATTATGGTTTAAATTTATAGATCTTTCTTTAATCAGAAGGGAGAAAGGAATGTGGTGATATCATTGTTAATATCATACTAGTAATTGTTGTTATATTTTTTCCAGGCTTGTCCATTATATAAAAAAAAATCATTCATTTAGCTTTTATTTTGTGCCTGTTATTAGGAGGTAGTTTCTGAAAGATAAACTTGGGTATATCCCTATAAGAAGAATATAAGCTATATAAACTTAAAACAGGTTGGCTTTAGTTGTTGTACTTATGTTACTTAGAAAGAATGAAAACAAAATGCAACCTAAGGACAGCAACAGAAGAGAGAGTTGGGTTGTCTCCTCTAGAACTTGTCCTGAGTCAAAGTATGGAGATAATACTTATGCTTACACAAAGAACATGGGTAGATTTACTGAGTCATCTTTTATTTTTTAATATGGCAAAATGGATGGACTTTTTTTGGCAAATAAATTTCGATTGTGTGTATAATGGAATTGTAATAAACTAATTCAGACTTTATGTTGTTGGATTGCTGTAGATTGTGTTTGAATAAGCACACTTCTTAACCACCTTCCTGCTAGAAAGTTTGTGATCTTCTGCCATCTTCTCTTGTTTTCTTACTCTCCTAAGTGGTCATCATTATCCTTACTCTAAGTGATTTCTTTCCTCCTGACTTGGAATCATATCAATACCAGTTTTGCCATTCACTTTTATTTTTAATGTTCTAGATACTTTGAGCCACCCTAGTTAGCTTGAATTGTACCCTGACATTCATTTATTTGATAATTATTTATTTTTATTTTAGGAGGATTTTGACATTTAACCTTTTATGATATTTGTATTTACAGTTCCCTGAATGTGGTTTCTATGGAATGTATGATAAGATCCTGCTTTTTCGCCATGATCCTACCTCTGAAAACATCCTTCAACTGGTGAAAACAGCTGGTGATATCCAGGAAGGTGATCTTATTGAAGTTGTCTTATCAGGTAGTATACATTTTTTTTCTCTATTCATAGATTACTAATTTTCATTTGCATAATTCTTGGGCATGAGAATTTTTTTAAAAGATTTATTTATTTATACAAGAACTGGCGTACAGGCCAGATGTGTGGGAGGGTGAGCGACAGAGCGGGGAACAGGCAGACTGGTGAAACAGAACAGGCAGACTGGTGAAATACACTGCTGAGGGGAGCAGCGGGAGAGACAGGAGAGATCTGCTGTGCCATGTGGGTATCTCACCGGCTGGCTGGGTTTGAACCTGCGCTGCAGAGACTGCGGACAGCTTCATAGCACTGCGCTCAACCGCCTGCACCACCAGGGGAGGCCCAGCATAAGAATTTTTAAGTGAATATATCAAATTCAGCCAAAAAAAGGAAATTTTGCATCTCTGTCTATATGAACATTGAAAATTACTTTAGAAAAAGTGAGAGATTTTCTTTGATTTGGCTATTTCTACACACAGTACTGTCCCAATCACTTCTCTCAACTTCCTGCTCTCCCAAAGTCCACCAAAATACTTGTGTGTAACTTCATTCATTACCTCCAATCATTTGGTTAGCAAACTCACCTGCACTGAAGTTAAGACAGCTATCAGGATCCCAAATGTACTGAATAGCTGGAAGCCAAAAAATAACAGCAGGGCTAGGAAACCATTGCTTTAGCAAGTCAGAAGTCCAGTAACTATAAGCCAAGACCAAGGAGGAAACCAGAGGAGTGACAGCCAGTCTGACTGTGCATGTGGCACTAGTTAACTCACTCCCTGAGAGATGGCTGTGTTCCCTCTACCCAGATTTGTAGTTCTTGTTCAAGATTTAGAACTCAGTCATCAAACTGTACCTATCAGTACAGGGAAAAAGTAGATGTATTTTACTTAAAAAAAAAAAAATTACCAATGAAAAGCTATAGCAGAGATCCTTGCAGTGAAGGTCAATGCAATGATTATAAAGAAGTACAGATATTTATTGTTCCGTTTTGTTAAAATTGAGCCATTATTGAGAAACTCAGAATGTGTTGCTTATTTCTCTGCTCGCTAGCTCTTTGACTAAAAGGAATCTATTAACTTGAATGATTCTAGACTTATTTTCTCAACTTCCTCAACTAGTTCCAAATCCAGTACTTGGTTGCACTGATGACAATCTAGTTTGCCTTTGCTTCTATTCAGCCCAATCACTTGGTCTTTATCGATTGTCTAACATGCTTTTAGGTCATGAGATTGCCACATTTTCATTGTTAGATAGATCCTATAAAACAGCTTGTTTTGCTCGATAAAAATAATCATTCTCCTCTTGTTTGTATGCTTGTCAGTTGTTAAACAAACCTAAAAAGGAACACTATCATAGTTTTTTTATGATTTTTTTTTTTTAAAGGCACTTGCTTTGAGCTCTTGCCTTTATTTTTCTTTGGCTATTTTAACCTTTACTTACTGCACCTGACCTCACAAAACTAGTGTCTAAACATGTTGTTTTCTAAGTTTCCTGTTTCTGAGCACTAGGGGCTGTCTGAAATAAATTATTCAAGGAAATCAGGTACTGGATCTATTCTCAGCATAATTCATATTAAACTCATAGCCAGACTGCTTTGCAAATTATATAATGGATTTTATGACTCCTTTTTCCCTGTGGCAATGTCCACAAAGGTACGAGGATGTTTTAAATTGCATTTCTAAATTTAATTGATTTTTTTTCCGTTTACCTTTGTTATCAAGCACTGTATCGAACCACTGGACCGACTGAATGCAAGCTGTTTGTGGGTGTGCTTGTGGAGGGAAGGGCTGTCCTTGTGCATGTTACTCCAGCTTCTGTGAGTCAGACTGGGCTTCCCCCTCCCTGACCTGCCGCTGCCCTCTTGAGTGCCTTTGTCCTCCCTAACCAGGCTCAGGAAGGCCCCTCCTACTCTTACCAGCTATCTTGCCGGTGTCCACAAGGAGACATTCTCTATTCTAGTTACAGCTATATAGATAATAGACACATGCACATGCACGTACATGCATTCACTTCCACTTAGAACTCCAGCATTGACCTGTAAGCTTCTCTGACAGTGGTATTCTTCTCTTGCACTCTGATGTTTAGCATTGTGATTTTCTCAGTAGAAGTTCAAAATAGTTTTTCCTTAAAACATCCTACTTCCTATCTAACAGTCCTGCCTTTGCCCTTACCTCTTGATTTTTTCCCCTGTACTATTTTAGACTCTGAGTCCACTGTGATAAAATGCCTGCTATTCCTCTCCATCTTCTTGCCTACGTATCTGGCTCTCCTGAAGGTGATTTTCCATTCCCTTCAATCTGAGGGAACTTGCCTTTCATTTTCCTTCACTCTTAGGTGAGGAGTTGAATGAAATGATCTTCTCTTGTTCTTTGGGGACATTTTTTGGTTATTTTCTCTCGCCCTCCAGCAATCCCAATGATACTTATTTCACTTATTCATGTTACTGTCTTTGTAATATCACATTAAGGTGATTTACTTCCTTAGAGGCTTATTTCTCTTTAGCCATGGCAACAGCTATAGTGTCAGACTCCTATTCTTCCTTTCCATTTTATGCACCCGTTCATCCTTGCTGTTGTTAATATCCATGTTTAGAACTCTTCAGATTCCTTGTTCCTGCTGCTTATTGCCACTCACCTGCAGCACAGTACTATACCTGAGCTCACCGCCACTAGATAACATGTGGCTCCAGTTCTCAGAGCATCACCAGCTCTCAGAACATTACATGTTGCTACCAAATGCATGTACCTGTCTACTGTCTTTTTCACTGCAGTTTTCAATCATTAAGTCCTTAACTGTGTTTGGACTATATATAATTTTCCTGTTCTCTCCCATAGCACAAGGCTCACTATATTTATATCTCACTTTGATACATTCTCATCTACTTTGTATTCTCATACTCTAGGGCATGCAGGTGCTGCTATGTCTGTCTGTAATCTGAATTATTTTATCATCTGAATTGCCATTGTTTCTGTGCCACACTAGACTGTTAGATACACAATTCCATGCCTGTGTGGCTCAGTGCTGTCACAGCTTTTACCTGGCCATTTTATTGTATAGCAATTATATCGTCCCCTGCTTTTTTGTTACTATCAACATGAGGTTCTCAATAAACTTGTATGAGTTGGATGGAAGACTATTAGTTATCACATTAGGAGTTACTATAGATACAAAATTTTGTAAAAATATCAGTTTGTTGTAAAACTATTTTTCCATATAGACTCAAATGTGAGTGTCTTTGTTATGCAGTCATTATGTCTTGACAAGATTTTAGTGTATGTGATGTCAGCGACACTGCATTTCATTGTAATTTGAGGCAAGACAAAAGATAGCTACCAAAGCACCTTAGGCCATGGGTGCAAGGGAACTCATATCATAAACTTATTCCTAAACTAGTCCTTGAAGAGAATGGGGTTATATTATTGACCTGGGAAATGTACTGTTTCCTAGAGGTGTGGATAAGTATCAACTTCATTCAATCTGAAGTGGTTGAGGGAGTAGGGGGAACAAACACTGCTTTATTACCTTTCAGCCAGCTCCAAAATATAAACATACTGCAGAAATTTTTCTCTTGATGAATGATTAACATTCACATATCCAAATTTTAGTTTTTCCTCATCAAAAATTAAATTTCATTCTGTAGTTCAACATATGATCTAGGTCTTTTTATATTTAGCCAAGATAACTATTTCACCAACCAGAAACATTTTATGACATAGGGGTATGTTAAAAATGTAAAAGAAAAGGGGGGGATTATTTTTGAGGAAAGGCAAAAACTTTTGTCTCCACGCAGCATCCAGAATTTTCACGTATTGCTAGGGGCGGAGCAACATGGCGGCGAGGAGACGCTGCGAGTAAGATCTCCCATTAAAAAAAGTTAATAGGGAGGAAAAGCGGCAGGTCCCAGTGAGAACTGGGACACGGAAGATAAACGGACGACTCCAGCAAACTGCCCAAAGAAGAAAGTGGCCATAAAAGAGGACCAGAAGGGAGGGAAGCGCAGAACCCTGCTCCCCTCCCCCGCCCACAAAGTCGGCACTCTCCGACCAGCAGAGAGGAGGGAAACAACAAACCAAAACGGCCAACAAGATAAACGGACACAGCAAGTGGGACTGTGAGTGGAAAGGAACTATTTCAGCCACCACACCCCGTGAACGAGAGCTGTGGAGAACCCTGCAGGATCCGCCTCAGAGGTGAGCTCCAGGCACCATTAAAGAGAGCCCCACCCCCAGGAGGAGACCAGCACCAGCACACAGCCCCTGCCGCCCGGTAAGCTTGCGCGGAAAGCAGCGCGCTGAAAAAGCAGGCGCGGATCCAGATCGGATCACAGCTGCCCAGGTCCCCGCGCCTGCGACCTAGGCTTGCGGGGAGACGCTTGGAGGCCCTCCCTGAGTGAGCAGGAACAAGGCGCCCAGGCAGGGGAGCGGGATTCAAAAGGCGCCATTCCCGCGCCACTGATCTGGGCTACAGCCCGCGTCCTGGAACTGAGGGCTTTGGAACTGAGACCCGGGGCACGAAATTAGGGGCGTGGGTTCCCCACGACAGTGGGGCACAAGGCAGACACAGCACCCCAAAGCCGTTGAGGTGTACCCTACCATCCCCGCTCTGCTCCCTGTCCCACGGGGTGGAAAATCAGCTCCCCAAGGGCTCTAGGAGAGATCTCTGGCGCCACCTAGCGACTTGAAGCCAGCACAGGCTCCTGAAGGAGCTAGTGGCCAGCAGGGGAGTTAGCCCACACCGGGCCCCTTCCGAACAAGTAGTCTGAGCCCGCAGGGAGAGTGAGCACACACAGCCGGGGCAGACCAGGCGTGCAGAAGAGTGTGCCTGAGACCAGACGCGCAGTGAGTGTGTCCCACATCACCATTTTAGAACATGGACATTTCTTCAGTAAAGACTACCTGCAGAAGGCTTCCTCAGGAGCCAGAGGTGAGCGGGGGAAGTTCGCCCACACCAGACCTCCTCTGGCCTGCAGTCCAAGCCCAGAGGGGGAGCAGGAACCCACCGCCGGGACAGACCAGGCGCACAGGGGAGTGTGTCCCCACATCGGCATTTTAGAACAGGGACCTTTCTCCAGTAAAGACTGCTTGAAACTGACAGATGATTCCTGGAGGAACCAGAGGGGAGCAGAGAAGCCCACCCAAGATGCCGGCCAGTCCCAACAACACAGTGTCCCAACGCATACGGCAAATTAGAAAACAGACAGTAGGGAGGAGAAGAACCACACGCAACCTAGCAACTCTCCAGAGAAAAAGCACACCACAAAAAGAAAGCCAGCCCCCAGATTGCAACGACAATAACTTGGAAGAATTTCTGAGCCTTCCAGAAAGAGAATTTAAAATTGCCGTGATTAAAAAACTGACAGAAGTCATAAAGGAAAACAATGATAAGGGAAAAATAATCAACAATCAGAAGAATGCAATTGAGTCCCTAGAGAGGGAAAACAATGGTCAGAAGAAAGAAATTGAGTCCCTAAAGAGGGAAGTAAAAGAAATGCAGGAGATCAAAGAATTAATGGAAGAACTAAAGAATTCTGGGAAAAGGAATGAAAGCAGAATAGATGAAATGGAAGAACGAATAAGTAATCTTGAAGACACAGAAATAAAAAGAACCAAAACAGAAAAGGAAAGAGAAGTACGAAGGAAACAGAACGAGGAAAGACTTCGGGAACTATCTGACTCCATGAGGAAAGGAAATATAAGAGTTATAGGAATACCAGAAGGAGAGGAGAGAGATGTAGGAACAGAGAAAATATTCAAAGAGATAATTGAAGAGAACTTCCCAAATGTGAAGAAGGAGCTGAAAATTGATATACAAGAAGCAAGAAGAACACCAAACTTCCACGACGAAAGGAAAAATACAGCAAGACACATAATAGTAAAGCTCCCAAGAATCCAGGACAAGGAAAAAATAATGAAGCTGGCAAGAGGGAAGAAACAGATAACATTCAAAGGAAAACCAATCAGGCTGACATCAGACTTCTCCAAAGAAACACTACAGGCAAGGAGAGAGTGGAGGGACATAGTCAACAGACTCCAAGAAAACAGATGCCAACCAAGAATACTCTATCCCGCAAAGCTCTCCTTCCTCTTTGAAGAAAGAATATGGACCTTCCCAGACAAACAGAATCTCCGGAATTTCATTGCAACTAAACCCCCACTCCAAAAAATACTACAAGGAGTCCTAAAGCCAGAACCTCAGAGGGACGAATAACAATGAAAGAAGGCCAAAAAAAAAAAAAGTTATTAAAAGAATAAATAAATAAAATCAAAGGAAAGACAAACACAATGGCAAATACAGATGTTAACATATCAATATTAACTCTAAATGTAAATGGACTAAACTCTTCAATAAAAAGACACAGAGTTGCAGCCTGGATTAAGAAACAAAACCCAACCTTTTGCTGTCTCCAGGAAACTCATTTAGCTACAAAAGATAAACATAGGCTCAAAGTTAAAGGATGGAAAACAATCCTACAAGCAAATGGGCCAAAAAAGAAAGCAGGAACAGCTATACTTATATCAGATAAAACAGATTTCAAACTCAAAAAGATAAAAAGAGACCCCAATGGTCACTACATTATGATCAAGGGGACAATACTTCAAGAAGAAATAACACTCATTAACATATACTCACCAAACGAAGGAGCACCAAAATATATCAGACAACTGTTGTCCTCTCTGAAAACAGACATCAGAGAAAACACATACGTAGTGGGAGACTTCAACACACCACTATCAACAATGGATAGATCAACAAGACAAAAAATAAGTAAAGAAACCAAAGCTCTAAATAAGGACCTAGAGCAATTGGGCTTAACAGACATCTATAGAACACTAAACCCCAAAAAAACGGAGTACACATTTTTCTCAAGCGCACACGGATCATTCTCCAGGATCGATCACATACTGGGGCACAAGACAAACATCAACAGATACACCAAGATTGAAATCATATCAACCATCTTTTCTGACCATGAAGGCATCAAACTAGAAATAAACCATAAAAAGAAGGCAAGGAACTTTCCTACCTCATGGAGATTAAAAACCACACTACTGGAAGACCATTGGACTAATGAGGAGATCAAAGAAGAAATTAAAAAATTTTTTGAATTGAACGACAAGGAGGACACCAATATCCTAAATGTATGGGATGCAGCAAAAGCAGTAATAAGAGGAAAATATATAGCAATAGAAGCTCACATCAAGAAACAAGAAAGAACGCAAAGAAACAACCTAATCTCGAAGCTCAAAGATCTAGAAAAAGAACAACAAGAAAACCCCAAAACCAGTAGAAGAAAAGAAATAATAAAAACCAAAGCAGAAATAAATGAAATTGAAACTAAAAAAACAATCCAAAAGATCAATGAAACCAAGAGCTGGTTCTTTGAAAAAATCAATAAAATAGACAAACCCCTAGCCAGGCTCACAAAGGAAAAAAGGGAGAAAGCACAAATAAACAGGATCATCAATGAAAGAGGAGAAATCACAACGGAGACAGCAGAAATCAAAAGAATAATCAGTAACTACTATGAACAGTTATATGGAAACAAGTTTAACAATCTAGAGGAGATGGACAAATTCCTACAACTCTACAATCACCCAAAGCTAGATAAAGAAGAAATAGAACACCTAAACAGACCAATTACAAGCAGCGAAATTGAAATGGTAATCAAAAACCTCCCCAAAAACAAAAGCCCAGGACCTGATGGATTTACAAATGAATTCTACCAAACATTCAGAGACGAATTAGTGCCTATCCTTCACAAACTCTTCCAAAAAATTGAGAAGGAAGGGACAATCCCAAACACGTTTTATGAAGCCAACATTACACTAATACCATAACCGAACAAGGACAACACAAAAAAGGATAAATACAGGCCAATCTCCCTAATGAACACTGATGCAAAAATCCTCAATAAAATTTTAGCTATCAGAATCCAACAATGTATCCATAAGATAATTCACCACGACCAAGTAGGATTCATTCCAAGGACACAAGGATGGTTTAACATCCGAAAATCAATCAATGTTATCCAACACATCAACAAAAAGAAATATAAAAACCATATGATAATATCAATAGATGCTGAGAAAGCTTTCGACAAAGTGCAACACCCATTCATGATAAAAGCCCTTGAAATTCTTGGGATACAAGGAACATAACTCAACATCATAAAGGCCATCTATGACAAGCCAACAGCCAGTATCATTCTCAATGGTGAAAAGCTGAAAGCAATTCCATTAAGATCTGGAACAAGACAAGGATGTCCACTCTCACCACTGCTTTTCAATATAATACTGGAAGTCCTAGCCAGGGCAATAAGACAAGAGAAAGACATCCAAGGAATCCAAATAGGAAAAGAAGAAGTCAAACTATCACTATTTGCAGACAATATGATATTATACATAGAGAACCCCAAAAACTCCACAGAAAAGCTAATTCAACTCATCAATCAGTTCAGTAAAGTGGCAGGATACAAAATCAACACGCAAAAGTCAGTAGCCTTCCTATACACAAACAATAAATCTGAAGAAGAAGAAATCAAAAAAACCATCCCTTTTGTTATTGAAACAAAAAAAATCAAATATCTGGGTATAAATCTAACAAAAGAGGTAAAGGACCTATACAAAGAAAACTATAAAACACTATTAAAAGAAATAGAAGAAGACACAAAGAAATGGAGAGACAGCCCCTGCTCATGGATTGGAAGAATAAACATTATTAAAATGGCCATCCTTCCAAAAGCAATATACAGATTCAATGCTATTCCAATCAAAATTTCAATGTCATTCTTCAAAGAAATAGAACAATTATTGATGAAATTCATATGGAATCACAAAAAACCCCGAATAGCCAAAGCTCTCCTGAAAAAAAAAGAAGGGAATGGAGGCATCACACTCCCAGACTTCAAACTATACTACAAAGCCATAATCATCAAAACTGCATGGTATTGGAACAAGAACAGACATACAGACCAATGGAATCGAATAGAAAATCCAGAAATAAACCCACAGATTTATGGTCAACTAATCTTTGACAAAGGAGCAAAGAATATGCATTGGAGCAAAGAAAGTTTGTTCAATAAATGGTGCTGGGAAAACTGGGTCGCTACATGCAAAAGAATGAAGCTTGACCACTACCTCACACCATACACAAAAATCAACTCAAAGTGGATTAAAGAACTAGACATAAAACCTGAAACCATTAAATATATAGAAGGAAATATAGGCAAAACACTACGTGATTTGCACATCAAAGACATCTTTACAGACACATCACCCAAAGCAGTGATAGTGAAGGCAAAGATAAACAGCTGGGACTACATCAAATTAAAGAGCGTTTGCACAGCAAAAGAGACAATAACAAAAACAAAGAGAAACCCCACCAACTGGGAGAACATTTTTGCACCCAACACTAATGATAAAGGACTGATCACAAAAATCTGCAAAGAGCTGATGAGACTCAACAACAACAAAGAAAATAATCCAGTCAAAAAATGGGCAGAAGAGCTAAAAAGAAACTTCTCTGAAGAGGAAATGCAAATGGCCAACAGGCATATGAAAAAATGTTCAACATCACTTGCCATCAGGGAAATGCAAATCAAAACTACCATGAGATACCATCTTACACCAGTGAGAATGGCACATATTAAAAAAACTAGCAACAACAAATGTTGGCGAGGGTGTGGAGAAAAAGGAACTCTTCTGCACTGTTGGTGGGAGTGCAAACTGGTCCAACCACTGTGGAAAGCTGTGTGGAGATTTCTGGACCTACTAAACATAGAGCTTCCATATGATCCAGCAATTCCACTCCTAGGTATTTACCCAAAGGACACAGAAACATCAATTCCAAAGAACACCTGCACCCCTATATTTATAGCAGCACTGTTTACAATAGCTAAGCTTTGGAAACAACCCAAATGCCCCAAAATAGATGACTGGATCAAGAAGATGTGGTACATATATACCATGGAATATTACTCAGCATTCAAAAAAGATAAACACATGCAATTTGCAGCAACATGGATGGCGCTGGAAGGGATCATGCTCAGCGAAATAAGCCAAACAGAAAAAGAAAAATACCGGATGGTCTCACTCATAGCAGGAATCTAGAAAACTTAAATAAGGGACCAGGAAAATGAATAACTATAAGAAAGTGAAAATCTAAATCAACAAAAAACTATGAACCAGAGACACTTTTAGGGGGGCGGGGACGGGAGGGGAGGGATTGGGGTCAGAAGGGGGGGCTGCAATTGTATGGGGAATATAACAATAAAATTTATAAAAAAATAAAAAAAAATAAAATATTGCTAGTAAAGCAAAAAAAAAAAAAAAGAATTTTCACGTATTTATGTCACTTCTTGCTGAGGCCTTTCATCATCTCTGTAGCTTTGGAAGCTGAAAACTAACCTGGATAATTTGGTGGGCTGTTACTTTTTTTAACTTTATTTTATTTTTAAAAAACATGGCTGGTGTAAGCTAGTGCATTTAGACACAGTAAGCCAGGTAAAGATTGCTCATGGGTAGATGGGTTGGGTTTTGGAGAAGAAAAGAAATAACTGCATGGAAGTTCTTCACCACACACACTCCCACCACCGGCAAATTTTCTGTCTGTTAAGCAGAAGATTAACATTGTTACTGTTGTTATGAAGTAGGAAAACACTGCAAATGGAAATTTCTCTTACCAAAGCCAAAGTCAAGTTCAAGTGTATGATACTGAACTGTAAAATAAAGTTCATGGAATTTATCTGAAGTCTTCTTCTTGATGGGTCTCTATCAAAGCATGTTCATTCAGCCATAGAAAAGCAAATTAATAACAGGATTGCATTCACTTGACCCAGCACTTTTAGCTTTGGAATTTTATTTACTTGATGTCTAACGTGTGTGTGTGTGTGTATGTGTGTGTGTGTGAAAGGGAAAATAGACAAGGACCACAAAAATTTCCAAAATCACAATCTTGACTCTTTCTGTCTTTCATTTGTTTTAAAATTCTTACCTTTCTTAGATTTTTGAAATTACTATTTTTTATAATGGTCTATACTATATTATTTTATAACATTTGCAAAATGCTATTGTTTACATGTTATTGTTTCTCACTTTTTTTTAGATTTATTTATTTATGCATAGAAGAGCTGGGGTGCAGGCCAGATATGTGGAGAAGGGGGGTGAGAGAGGATTCACCAGAAACAAAGTGGGGAGCAGAACAGGCAGATCCACTGAAATAACACTGCAGGGAAGAGTGGGTGAGACAGGAGAGGTCTGCTGCGCCAGGTGGGTCACCTCCCTGGCTGGGGATTGAAGTGGCTGCCGATAGCTTCATAGTGCTGTGTTTCAATTCCTTGCACCACCAGGGAGGCCTCTGTTTCTCATTCTTTAGAAATGGGAGCCATGTTAGAAAGTTAGTGCCCAGGCAGAGATGGGAATCTGTTGAAGGCAGTGATAAAAGAGCTGAAAATGAGATAGAAAAATAAATATTTTAGAGATTTAATTACAGAGATGATAATAACCATTTAATGTAGTTAATGAAGGATAAGAGAAAAGAAAGACTTTAAGGAAAGCTAAAGCTACCTACGAATAATCATATTTCCTTTCCTATCTTAGTTTCTTGCCCTCATACATTGTCCAGTGTGTTTGCCAGTGTTTGTGTACTGCCCAGAAGGATAAAGAACTGATTTCTTGGGCATATGGTAACATTAGTTTCCTTTGCAATTTTGTACAAATTGTATATCTTTTAGGCTTCAGGTTTTTTTTTTTTAATCAAAGATACTGAATTAAAGTGTAATATAGTGCTAGTAGTACCTGTATTCTATCTTTTTATTCAGACTGCAAGTCAAGTGATACGTGTAATAATTGAGTACAATTTCCAGGGCCAGGTCAGCTGGATTCATATCCTTCCTCTATTCCTCATTATTTACATCTTTGCCAAGATATGTAATCATACTGTGCCCTAGTTTCCTCATCAGTGAAATAGGGACAGCAATAGTAACTACATTACAAGCTTATTACAAAAACTAATAAAAGTTAATGCATGTAAAATACTTCATTGTTTTTACCCAGAGCAGTTACACAGTGAATATTAGCTATTATGATTGCTTTACCTCCTCAAACTCTATGTAGCCTTTTCCAACGATGTTCATTGTTGTTGTACGTACCACAGAAGGGAATCCTGGTGTGATAACTGAGAGATGTTGAACTACATAACATTAAAGGAATTACTTAATGCAGACTCTTTGCAACTTTGGTGCAGGCTAATATGAAATACAACTCTCCCAAGATTACTTCCTAAATTCACTTTATCTCAAAATACTTTTTTTTTAAAGATTTATTTATTTTTATACAAGAACTGGGGTACAGGCCAGATGTGCGGGAGGGTGAGAGGATTCACCAGAGACAGAGCGGGGAACAGAACAGGCAGACTGATGAAATACATTGGTGAGGGGAGCAGTAGGCGAGACAGGAGAGGTCAGCTTGTCATGTGGGATTCTTGCCAGCTGGCCGGGATCTAACCTGCACTGCAGAGGCTGCAGACAGCTTCACAGTGCGGCGCTCAACCACCTGCGCCACCAGGGAGGCCCTCAAAATACTTTTTTTTTTTGTCTCTGAGCACCTGGTGAGTCATAGGTTCAGCAGTTCACAATGGAGTTGCCCCTCTGTATCATGCCTATAGGCCAGTGGTCTGAGAGGGGCTGTCCATTCTCTCCACACACAGGCAACGTCTTCCTCAGGGGGCGAATAGTTGAGCCATGGAAAAAGCAAGAGTTACTGAAGAAGAAATCTTTGTTTGCATAAGAGCACAAACTTTTGAAGCAGTTTACTTAAGCAACTGTCTCCTTTACAATGACTCTGGAAGATAGTGAAATCAGATAACTTACATCTATAAATTTTAACTTGTCCACATCCTGTAGTGAGTAGAGGTAGTACAAGTGCTTGAATCTGTGGGTTCAGCCACTATTCACTCCACTTCAACATTAGTCCTTTGAACTTGCATTAAAGAGAAATTGGAATAAACAGGAACTCTTGAGGACCTGTTCAGAGAATCCTACTACAGTAAGACAATTTATATTTCAGGGAAACATTGATGGTATTTGTAGTAGCAAAACCAGTGATGAACCACAAGTTTCATTGACATGATTTTTATCACATTGACATTTTCCTCAAGAAAAATATTTATTAATATACTCATATAAACTGTGCTTAGGTTAAGAAAACCGTGGAGGTGCTTCTCTGCAGAGTTGCAATACAAAATATGAAATAATAAGTTAATTAAGTCCCTGCTTGAAAAGGACCCATAATATAGTTTCATGACTCTGATCAAAATTGAAATAATATCTTAGGATCGCTGTATTTAAGGAGGCTTTTCAGTTACTAAACTGCAATGCATACATCAAAGGCCAGATTAAATATATGATCATAAATTCAAACAAGGTCCAAGTTTCTCTTACAGAAAGTATAAATTGTTGATTTTATGACATTGTGCATGCGTATGCATGTCTCTCAAATATTACATTGCTTAACATTATTTTGTACCCTCTGAAATGTAGATGGAGGAGAAAAACTTTTTCAGAGTAATATATTAAATGACTGCATTATTATTTCCTCCAGAGTATATTATATAGTTACAACATTGTTTGTTGCTTTTAAGAAAGTAAAATTAATCATGGAAGCACCTCCCTAGCACTCACACAGCTTGGGTAATTAAGGTGGTAAATGACTTGACCTTTAGTACTGAACAGATATTTCTTTGTGGTTGTTCTTAGACACTTGTACATGGTAGACTGATTCTTGTCCACCTTTAGTTGCAATTCTTGTCCACCTTTAGTTGCAATTATCTGTGCAGGTGGTTTTGTAAGAATGAAAAATTTAAATGCAAGATTTATAGGTCATACTTGCTTGTAAGTGTGGTTTATGTTATATGTGTCTTCAGCATTTCCTTTGCTACTGCTAATATTAATTTTCTTTCCATCCTAATCTTTCAAGTAAGCCTGGTTTTATCTTTGTGCCACACTAAAACCATTTTCATGGAAAAAGTGAATACAAAGAGCAAGTAGATCGGAATGTTTCATAGACTTCCCACCTCCTCCCACTTGTGACATCAGTGGCTGTTGGGCACTTGGAGTGCTCCTTCTTTGCTTTGATTGTTTTCTTGCTTATTCTCTCTTCCAAGAGTGGATTCTCTGGAGAGCTACAGCACATAGTGCATTGATTCTCTTTTTTAATCAGTACCCCTAGATGTCAGAGCAGAGTAAATACATATTCACCAGGCAATAAACCCTATAGTGGAAAGTTCTTTGAAGAAAATGATTTCATTAGAAAATGTTATACATATTTTGCATCTTTTGCATATAATGCATTCAACTGCCTTATTTCTCTTGCCTAATTTCAAACAAATATTTCCTTCCTTGTGTTCTTTAAGAAATAATGGAAGTGACAATAATGATGGTACTATAAGGACACATAGCATTTATGATATATATATTAGGCACTGCTCTAAATAGATTACATATATTAACTCAGAAATTTGCATGTTTATAGCATCTGTCCTTATAACTTCAACTTGATAATTAGTGGACTTCTAACTGAAGATTTTCCTTTGTGTCCAAAGCTGCCCTTTATTTCTTATATTTCTTATATTTCTTATGGGCAAGCCACCTCATTTCCCTGAGTCTTGATCTATCACCTGTCAAATAGTAATGACGATATTGCCAATACAGAATTGGACTGTGGATTTCTAACATATAAAGCATTTCACTAGGTACCTAGAAAATGGGAAATACTCAACCCTCTCACACCACGTTCCAACCCACTAGACTACCTATTTCCTGAAACAGTAACCGTTTTTGTATTTGAATCCTCAGCACCTGATTTATACAATCTATGCCTTTTTGTTGCGTGAGTGAATGAACACTTGAATTAATAAAATGACAAAACTAACAAATGAATGATTAAATTGGTGCTTTATGTATGATACCCATTATTTAGAAATTGAATTTTAGGGCCTCCCCTGGTGGCGCAGCGGTTGAGCGCTGTGCTGCGAAGCTGCCCACGGCCTCTGCAGTGCCAGTTCGATGCCTGGCCACCGGTGAGGGTACTACATGGCACAGCAAACCTCTTCTGCCCCACCTACTGCTCCCTTCAGCAGTGTATTTCTTTTTCGGTCTGCCTGTTCTGTTCCCCTCTCTGGCTCTGGTGAATTCTCTCACCCTCCCGCGTTTCTGACTATACCCACTGCTTGTATAAATAAATAAATAAATCTTAAAAAAAAAGAAATTGAATTTTAATGCATACATTTGGTTCTCCTTGGCCTAATCTAGTAATATTATCATTATAGTAATAATATTATTAATTTTATCATGTAATTAGTATTTTCCCCTGGATTTTTTATTATGTTCTACATATTGCCAAAAACTAACTCTGTTTTGAAATTATTTGTTTTTATAAATCTGGTTCTGTTTTCAAAACATTGTAATTTCTTCCACAACATTTCTCATAGAAAATACTAAAATTCATAGAATGCCAATTGATTTTCCTGTCTAATTCCTGCAGCTCCTGGATATCCTCATCACCATGACTGAGCAAGCTTGTTTGCTATCTGACCCATTTCACCCTTCCTTGAATCAGACTTCTTAACAATTGCTCTTTTCTCCCAAATATTTTTGGTTTCCTTTCTAAAGTGTATTCAGTTATTACGCCTTTTTGATGCACACTTCCCAACTACAGTCTTATTTGCTTTCATCAATTTACTGTCATTCCCTTGCCTCAATGCTCCATACCCACAAAGGAAGTTATAGTGATGACACTGGAACTGGCTTCAGGCTCTGACTTTTTTATTTCAGCATCTGGAATGAACAAGAACTGATGTTCTGGGATGCTGGATGACCTTTCCTGCTGCTCCCCCTTCCCCTCCCACTCCTCACATTGGAACTCCGTAGCTTTATCCATCTAGCAGAACAATTGTCTGTGCCAAAGGGTCAGCTGGCAAGATCTATAGGAAAAGCTGAGTCATGTGCTCCAAAACTGGAGTCTAAATCACCATACATCTCTGTGCATGTACATACTGTGGTTTTCAGAGAAGAACGTATCAAGCCCCTCTGTTCACACAGAATTAGCCTAAGGCCTAGTTCTTCACCATCTGGCAAGTGGGTATCCAGCCAGAAATCATAGTTTCTCCTTCCCTTTTCTTTTCATCTATTGCTTCTTTAATTGAGGACAGTATTATAACTTATCAAGATAAACAGGAAAAGAACACAGGGTAATTAAAACCACACAAAGGGGGATTTTTCTCTACATTCTCTAGTCTCTTTGTAACCAACATCTCCTAATATTTGCTTCTTAGGGTAGAGATTTAACAGCCTTGTGTATATAAATCTTATTATATTGGAACCTTGATGGCATAACAGGATCTCATAGAATTTTACATGTTCAGAATCCTTTTATAAAACACAGTAAGAGGTTTAATTTGTTCTTTTTTGCCTTTGTATATGAAGTGACTTATGAAACAAACAAAAAGGTGTTGATCCACTTTATTTACCGGATTTGATTCTGAATTATTTGTGGCTATTTCCAAAACATCACATTCCAACTCAAAAATGAGGATTTTGACACATCAGGGATTTGGAAATAAATGAGTCATGGACTCTGATGGTAACGTAAAAAATATCTTAGGGAAAATACTATCCTGTAAATAGGTATTTTCTTGGCTTACTTCAGTAGAGAGGTATGTGAATTTTTTATTTAGAAATCTTTGCAAAAATGTAATTGATTTTTGCTGAACTAGACAACACAACATTCTTGTGCACAAGAGTCTAACTAGAGACTAACATTGGGTTTTTATTTTGTCTGCTATAGAAATAAGAAATTCTAATTATGAGAACCAGCTGAAAGATATGCAGTCCATCTATCTTTTTTTGCCTTGTCTACTGTGATAGTCACTGTGACTGTGTATGGTTATTTCAATTTAAGTTAGCTAAAATTAAAATTCAGTTCCTTGGTCACATTAGTCATATCCAAGTGTTTTAGATACATTGGCTAATAGCTACCATACTAATATAGAACATTTTCAAAATCAAAAAAGTAATATTGAGCAGAATAGATAGATGAATCAAATTTTACCCCTAAATCTCTGGAACACGTTGGTTGTACACATATACAGTACGGAAATGCTTTTACTGAAATGCTCTTGGATATGACATGTTAAAAGATGTTATAAATAACACACCTAAAAATTTTGGTAGCATATTTATTACAGAACTATGATGGGAGAAGTTGTTCAGTCTATCACCCTTTTACTTCCTTGTAGGATAAATTCCCCAGATTTTAACACCTCAAACATCTCGTCTTAGAAATAATGTTACTCCTCTGACATCTAATTTTTCTTCTTGCTCTAACCTTGCATTCTCAAGGCTGAATTCATGGGCCAGCTTTAATAATAGTGTGAGTGAATGTGCTGTCACTTCTACTATACCTACCTTTTGAATTTGGCACAATATTCAGTTTTCCCAGGGTTTTTTTTAATTTCTTTCTCTTATTCCATTATGCACTAACAGAATAAGCTTGTTAAAGGCACAGACTCTGAAACCAAACTGAATGATTTCAGTTTTTAGCTTCCCACTTATTAACTGGGTGACCATGGGAAGGCTATTTAGTGTCTTGGTGTCAGAATTTCCTCCCTTCAAACTAAGGATTGGCTATGATAATGTGTAAAGCATTGCTTCAGAGATAATGATCTTGTAAATTCACCTGAGAAATGAAGGAGACATTGAAAATAGGAGATAAGGTAAGAAATAGGAAGAGTAATACAGTTTCCTCCTATGATTTGTGATTTTATCTCACATTTTTCCAAAGTATATTTATGATGGTTTACAAAAACTAAAAATCATAAAATATCAGCAATTGAAAATGACTGGTGTCCAAGTTAGAAAAGGTGTTTAGTTAAGAATATAAATTCTATAATATTGATTTTAAAGGTCATATGACTTTAGTGTCATACTTTATAAACTGCTTTAAATCAGAGGAAAGGCCTGCTTTGAAGGTCAAACCTTTCTCGTTATCGTGACCATCTGTTTATTCTCAGGAAAACCATCTCTCTGAATTTGGGGAAAAGTTACATAGTAACATTCTAAGTTCATTATAAAATGCATTAATGAATTTGATCAATGAAAAACAATATTAATAAAGATTGCTTCGTAATCATAGATTTGGACTTTCTTCTGCGAGAATCTATTGGAATGCATCCTTGACTTCTTCCTGTGCAACTGAAATCCCCTTATTAATGGGGAAATTGCTACATACACTTTATTTCCATATTCCCTCCCCACCCACACAATACATAAATATACACAATAGTAGAACCTACAAAAGGAAAGGAAGGAAGGAAAAGCAGAATTTTATATACTGTCAATATCCATGAAATCAGGTTAGAGAAGGCTGTTGGTGTTAACAAAGGCCAGTTGGAGAATGACTTCTGAATGGCTATCTGAAGACTTTGTGGGCATGTATTTTCTTTTTGTTTGAGGTAAAAAATTGAGTTTCACTTGAGAAGCTGCCAATTATCCCTTTTTGATGTTCCATGATTGGTGGCATATAGCGCTTCAGTTCAATAACTCAGCCGTGCCACCATCTGCCCAGTGCTCTCATTCTGCTGGTTGGCATGTCGTTTATTTGCTTTTAACATGCAACCCATATAAAAATCTCTCATAATCTGCCAAAATTAGAAATGCAGCTGTTTTAAATCTTAAACAGCAATAGCACTATTCATTATGCCAGCATGGAGGAATAAAATAGTAAGATGTATTTGAAAAGAGCAATACTACACCAGAATGTATTTGTACCTCCACTTTTCCAAGTATTTTTAAGACATCTATATTCTATTACCAGTGTGGACTTCAGGCTCAAAGCAGAGTTGACACATAAATATACCAAATAACTCTTTTCCTATGTACATTTTAATATAAGAATTGGAATTTGAGTCAGATCTAAATTCATTACTTTATGTTAGGAAGCAATTTTGGTTTTTCATTTCCTAGAAAATGAAAACTTTCTGCTTAACTCTGGGTCTCATCCTATTCTATTTTTATTTTCATCAGAATTGGTTTGAGGTTCTAATCATTATAACTTGTTAGTCCTGAGAACATGATAATGTAGAGTTACGTGGAGAATTCTAAATGAGACCATGCAGTTGGTCTACTATTTAAACAAAGACTAAGGAGAAAAAAGTTTCCCCACTTCTGGCATTCTTGTAATGCCAAAAAACAAAAAATAAAAACTAAAATGACCCGTTACTTCACTGTTGTCAATTACCAGCTTACTTAGGATGATGGACATAAGGAAACCATAAAAATCTGGTATGGAGCACAAAGACTATTTTCAGTGAGTAGAGAAAACTCATCGAAAAGTAAAGGTTGCATAGTTTGAAATTAGTTTACTCCACCTTTTACAATTTGATACTCATGTAGGTTTTAAAGGTCTAAGTTGAATTCATTTAGTTTTGTATTAATGTTGCTCCTATCTGAGGCCTGTTATGAGTTTCACACACCTAAAATTATCATTTATATTTGTGACAATTGACCTGTAAACATTATTTACTCTTTGTAGAATCAGCACATGAAAAGTAATGAATAGAGCAAGTCACATGTTTGCAAAATAGATGTATTTGATGTGCATTTATCTTACATATCCAGCGAGATTAGTAATACCAAAGAACACTCAGTGCCCGTGATGTTGTAGTCACTCTGAAAATACTTGTTCATGATTGTTGTGCTTTGCTTGGCAATTTAAGACTTCATAAATGGATTTCCTTTTGAATGGAAAAAAATGTTTTTAAAGTGAAAGTATTTGGAAAATTTCAAAGTTAAAAGACATATTAGACCCTATGACATGCTACTATAGCAATTATTCTAAACTTTTAATGAAAAATATTTGTGTAATGCCATATTGTCTTTTCCTCATAGAACAAATACATGATCTTTATAAATCGATTAATAGATTCATCTTGATGTCCTTCAAGTCTAACAGAAACATCAGGGTATCTCTTTATGAATCTCTACCCTTGCTGGTTTTTAATGCTTTCTTAAACCTTTAGTGCTTAGCAGAGGTCTTGGTTTGCCATCTCTAATGACTAAAGTATATTTTTGGCCTCCTGGATGACTTAACACGCAGAACCAGTGAGAGAGACACAAAGTCATCTCTCAACTTTTGAAATAAGAATGCCTCTATAGATGATACCACCCTAGCAAGGGAATATCTGTTATTCTTGTGATTTAAATAATCAAGTGAATCTCCATCCTCTTTTGATTTATCTCATTAAGTTCTGTATATCTTTTATGACTTAGCACATATATCATCCTCCCGGAAGTCTTATTTGAAATACCAAAATTGGGTCAGACATCTCCTCTTATCAGGTGTTTCTTTCATAAACGTTTATCACACTTTATTTAAAATAACACTTTTACTAATTTTAAGGGAAGAGGCCATGGCTGTCAAATGTGTAAGTGTAACAACATCAAAGTGTATTTTGTAAAGATTATATGAGCTACTACTACAAACTCATTAACATGTTTTAACTTTTCTTATCATCTCCAGTGTTTTGTCAATCATCTGCCTATAAGTGTTCACTAAATAATTATTGTTGATTACATTAAACTTCCACACTGATGATCATCATGGACACTTAAATAAGATTTAATCTTAAATATATTGATGATAATCTATTTAAAATACTATCATTATTTTCAAACCAAAGAGGATTTTTTTAAATGAATGTTTATGCTGGTTTTTAAACTCATAACTTGAAAAGCATCTAACAGAGTTCCTAAAAGTTCCCATTTGTGTACAGAATAAAGAACGTATAGATTGAATTTCAAAGACTTAAAAAGAAATGGGGAGATGAAATTTAGAAAAAAATAGGCAAAGAATTTGAGTAAAGTTTTTTTTCCAAGGAAGATATGTAAGTCACCAATAAGTGCAAAAGACCCATTATCTTTCGTCACTAGGGATCTGCAAATCAAAACCACATGAGATACCATTTCACATCTACTAAGGTGGCTATAATGAAATAGTCAATAGTTTTGGCAAAAATTGTAGAAAAGTGGAGCCCTCATATATTGATTGCTGTTTGGGATGTAAAGTGGTACAGCTGCTCTGGAAAAGTATTTAGTATCTCCTTAGAAAATTCCCAGCAATTCTACTCCTAGGTATATACCTAAAGGAAAACATATTGTCACTAAAACTTGTACATAAATATTCATGGTAGCCAAAAAGTGGAAAAGTCCAAGGATCTATTAACTAACTGATGAATGAATAAATAAGGTATGGTATATCTGTTCCCTGGGATATTAGTTGTCCATAAAAATGAATGCAGCACCAATATATTCGATGACATAGATGTATCTTGAAAACATTATCACAAATGAAAGAAATCAAAAACAAGTAGCAATGTGCTATATGTTTCCAATTGCATGAAATGTCCAGAATAAACACAGTCATATCTGGGGGGGAGGCAGAAAGTTGTTTAAAAAGTAAAAGAACAATAAATAGTGAGAATCTAGATTTTCTGTTCATCAGAGGACATAGGTTTAGTTAGAGGATATAGGATAAAAGAGAATTTTATGTCAAATATACCATAGAAGTTTTTCATTCTCAATTCTGACTTTCAATTAAGATTGAGAGTATGTGTGTATCAAAGAGTCAAGAAGCTAAAATTTAGCTGCAATTCTGGGGACATACTTAAGGAAAGATTGTTATTCAAATTATCCTCTTCTGAGAATAACACGTCAGTGTGAGTAATCCAAAGGGCTTGATTATAGCACCTTGCAATTCTGAAGTACAATATGTTTTGATGATTTTGCAGTAGAGATTTTCTGTTTTTACCAATGCAAAACTTTTTATTCTCTTTAAGTTATAAAGTTTATGCAGTGATATTCTTGATGGAACAGTACTTTATCCTTGACAAGACAAAAATAGCACGGTCTGAATTGTGTGAGTCTTGCGCAAATGTATATGTGTAATAATTAGTTGATGCCCTGATTGTTTCCAGTGGTGGTCAATATTTTTTTCTTTCACCCTACCTTTGTTTTATGTCTGTCTGAAGAACTCACAGGTTTTTACTTATTGTTATGTATTTATTTGGGTTAAAAGTACTGGAAACAACTCCAAAGCCCAGTGGAAAACGATGATTCACATGTAACACTTGGCATGTTCTGCATTCTGAAACAGCAACCCCTGGGACCGAATTGCCATACAGTGGGAACTTAGTGGAGCTGAGGTAGTTTTCTTGAAGGACAAAAGGCAGAAATTAAAAAGGATTCATTAACTTAGTTTACATTTGGTATATGTAGTCATAGATGTAATCATGATTTTTAAGTGGGGTCATGGGAGACTTCCAGATTGAAATGGGAAAACTTTATGAACTGAGGATCATGACCTAATTGGAGACAAGATAGCTGAAAGGAAAGTATATAGACAAAAGATGATCAAAAATTATGATTTGACCACCTCACTTCTTCAGTTCTTCAAAGTAGTAACCACCCAGGCTATGTTCCTTAAATCTCAGTGTAATAATATAATAGCAATCTAAAATACACACAAACTCTATCAACTTAAAACTTTAAAATATCCATCCAAAAATTCAGATTAAAGAGAAAAGACATACATAAACAAATCTTTTTAAAAAAAGAGAAAAACAAATGATAGATTATAGACTATCTGGAAATGAATGATGAGAGCACTATGTACATCATCTGCTTTTAGGGTATTGCCAGCGTGGTCTTAAGAAGAAAACAGATATTCTTAGGTGAATGTTTTAGAATTCAAGAATATTTGGAAATAGTGATTTAATCATCGCACTCAAGAACAATGAAATGAAATTTAAAAGAAAAGGATACTATGCATGATTTTTATGGATACCTTTGAAAATCTAAATGTGGCTTATTCTAGGAATAAAAATATATATACTTTCTAGATGTTTATTCCTATAATTTCTTCCATTAGTAGATGAAACGAGAAAAATGATGTTATAGGTACCAGAAAACTTAATAAGTACCAGAAAAGCTTTCCATTCTTTTCCGTAATAAATCTGTAGCATGAATTTCCTTAACTTTTATAAAGCATATTTTTGTGAAGCCTGTATCAAGCATCTCTGGTGAAGTGACAAAAATATCATTCTCAAGAAATGTCTGAAATAAAACACAGTAGAGTACTGTAAGGTAACTTTATCAGATATTATCCAGGATGCCTTACTAATGACATATGAAAAATAAATTGTGTAGATTATTGAAAAGGAGGAAAAAAGCAACTATTTCTTAAATAATCTTTTTGTCTAATATTTGAATCTAAGAACCTTAACTCATAAGCTCTTAGAAGTGATTAAAGCATTTAGAATAAGGTGACAATAAGATGTAAATCATTAGCGGTAAGTCCATAAAGTGCTTTGAAATAAACCTTAGTAATGTTTATAATTCTAAAACGAAAATTATGATACATTCTTGGAATAGATTAAAAGAAGAGCAAAGGAGACAGTTCCTAGATAAAAATGTTCAATAAACATTTGTTCTTCCAAGATTAATCATGAGTTTACTGCAACCTTAATAAAGTTTAAAGGAATCTTATTTATTATGCAAAAATGATTTGGAAGAGAAAATGTACCCAAAAAAGATTATTTTGAGTATACAGACTGTGGTTCTTAGTAAGCTGAAGGATTTAGTTTTGAGAGGGGAAATAATAAGAGATGAGCCTGCACTATCATGCTGTGTTAGGAAGAAAAGAAACTATCTCACACTAGTAAGTCTTGTCAAAAGAATATGAGTCAAAAGGGTCACCCATTAAGTATGTAGGAATTTGAGCATCAAAAAGAAGCAGTGTGGGTTTGATTCCTGGCCAGCCAGGGCAATACCCACATAGTGCGGCAGATCTCTCCTGTCTTGCCCAGTGCTCCCCTCAGAAGTGCTTTCGGTCTGCCTGTTCAGCCCCCCACTCTGTCTCTGGTGAATTCTCTCACCCTCACTCTCCTCTGGTCTGTATCCCAGTTCTTGTATAAATAAATAAAGTAAATCTTAAAAAAAAGAAAAGAATAAATTCAATTGATGGAAGCAATTTAAATATATAAATAAAAACTTGTGAACTCATGATTTGTAAGACAGAGTGGAAAAACAACAATAAGCAAAAAAATATAATTTACTGAACACTACTGGAAACAATTCAATTACCAACTAATCATTGAAAATGTCAGCAAGTAAAAGAAAATAATTAAGAATATATCTTGCCTTTCCTACTAAATGCATTTCAAAATAATCAGCACCCAGTTATGAGGAAAATAAATTTTTTTATAGGAAAATTGCAACTAGCAATGTGGAATGAGTGATAGAATTAGAAAATTGTGATTTTGTATCCTCTAATGAAATGTTGACTTAGGCAATGTTCATCAATGAATGAAGCTATTGCAAATTTGATTCTCAAATTTTAGTGGACACCAGAATTTCCTGGAAGTCTTTTTTGAAATATAGATTGTTAGGCTTCAGAGTTTCTGATAGAGTATCTCTAGAGTGTAGCCAAGAATCTGTATTTCTAACAATTTCCAGGTGATGCAGATGCTCTAGTCTGACCACCAAACTTTGAGAGCCTCTGCATCAGGTGAAATTTTGGTGGGAACTTCAGAATGGAAAAATCAGACTGTCACCACCAAAATCTACTTATCAATCAGCTCTATTGAATTGGGGATGCCAGATATTGTGGGCCTTCAGCTGTTATGCAAAATGAAGACACAGTACCAAACTGCATTTGATGGGGTTCTTTAGAGACAGTACCAGTAGGGTGTGTGTGTGTGTGGAGGGGGGGAGAGAGAGAGAGAGAGACTTTTTGACTTTTTTCCCCCAGGGATTAGCTCTTGTGATTGTAGGGACTGGCAAATCCAAAACCTGTAGGGCAAACCAGCAGGCTAGAGACCCAGTGAAGATTCAGTTTAAGTTCAAAAGCTATCTGCTGGCAGAATTCCTTCATCTTCCAGCTCAGTCATATTTTTCCATTAAGGCCTTTAATTGTATGAGGCCTACCCACATTACTGAGAGTTACCTGTTTTTTTCAAAGTCTGCTGAATTTTAATCGTACCTTACCATTAAAATATCTTTGTGGAAACATCTAGAATAGTGTTTGATCAAATATGTGAGTATTGTGGCTTAGGCACATTAGCAAATAAAATTAAGTGTCACATGAACATTATGTGTTCTTGCCAAAATATGTTGAACCAGAATCTAATCAAGACTCCAGAGCAAACTTTCTTTTATCTCTGAGAAGGAGGAACAAATTAGATTTGTAAAAGTGATTATACATCTTCTATGTGTAAATGATATTGGCTTACATAACCACAACATGTGATGTATTGAACTTGCTTGGACATTATTTAAATAAACAAATTTAAAAAGAAGTTTTGAAAACTATTGGATACATTTTTTAAATAAATGGAGTATAAATTAACAAGAAATGAAATTTTTGTTAGCTTTGTGACATTTTTGATTGTTATGAAATGTATTTTACTTTAAGAGGTACACTCTGAAATAGGTAGGTGTTTAAAGACAAAATGTCTGGAATTTACTTTAAAATTAAAGCAAAGGAAACATTTAAAGGTATATTTAAATATGGCAAAATCTTAATTTTTGAATCTGTTATTGGGAGCGGGAATTTACTACGCTGTTCTTTCTTCATTTTGGAAAATTTTTATAACATTTAAAAAGAACAAAGAGGAGCAACAGAGGAACACTTGCCCTTGTAGATATCAAAGCATATGACGACATAAGTAAAGCGGAAATTTTTGGCTTAGAACTAGGCAGACAAGTAAAAAATATACTCAGGGCCTCCCTGGTGGTAGAAAGGGGTTAAGCACCACACTATGAAGCAATATGCAGCCTCTGCAGCACAAGTTTGATCCCCAGTTGGCCAGGGAGCAACCCACATGGTGCAGCAGATCTCTCCTGACTCACCCGCTGCTCTCCTCGGCAGTGTGTTCAGTCAGTCTTCCTATTCTGTTCCCCACTTTGTCTCTGGTGAATCCTCTCACCCCTGTATCTCTGGCCTGTACCCCAGCTCTTGTTTGCATAAATAAATAAATCTTAAAAAATGAAAAAAAGAGAAAAATGAAAAAAAATTTAAAAAGAAAAAAATATACTCAGAAGGAAATATATTTGTGTATAAAAATTTCAATTTCATTTGATTCAGTAGGAAGAAATGTATTCTAAAACAGGTGATGATGGAACAACTGGAGGGATGTTATAAATGCTAAACATTCAAGAGTTAAAAAGCCTATAAATTATAGGTAAAATTCTTCTGAAATATGACAAAAAATACTAAATCCATAAGGGACGTTATCACCAGACTTGAACTTACTGAATAAACTTCTGAGCAATTAAAAAATGTCATAAATTTAAGGCACTAATGTAAGGATTAGAGGATGTTTTGTTATTAAAAAACAAAAAAAAGATTAAGAATTGGGATATATGTGGAGCTCCTGCAGAAATAAGAACAAGTAAAATTAATCAGAAGAAAACTATGCGAAAGTGGACAGACAGTTCACCAAAGAATCAAAAATATATGAAGATATATGGAAGACTATTAAGAAATACTTGAAATGATGGACAAGCTCATTTGTAATAAAAGTTAATGTCAAAAAAGTAAAAGGCCAGAAAATATCCAGTGTTGATGAGGGTATGCGGTACATACCCTACATACTGCTGGTTGGAAAACTAATTGGCAAAATTTTTTGAGTGGCCAATTTGGCAGTTCCTTTAAAAATTTTTAAGAAGCAAACTCAGTCTGACAGTCCATTATTTAGAAATACGGTCATATGTAGAATGTTCATACAAGCAACAAATTAGAAAACCACTATAATAAATGACCATCAGTAACCAAATAAAATTGATACTTTGTTGCCATGATATAGTGTATAATAATTAGAAGGAATAATGGAGATCTATACTTGGTGACATGGAAATATTCATGACATTAAATTTAATGCACATTTACTCTGAAGTATGCACTTCCTCAAAGGCTGCACTTGACCACATGAATTGATACAGATGTTGGCATCTACTAGGAAAGTGCCTTCCTCACTTCTTCCAAAACACAATTTCTTTTACTTCATGAGGGCACTGCAGGATGAACTTTGTGTTTTTGAGATTTATCTAGAGTCCTAGGTGCTGTTGATTTTGTCCTTGGTATAAATGGATGAAGCTATGTTTAGAAAGCCTTTTATTCTCAAATTGGTCTTATTACATCCATGTAGATAGCTAGGATGCATTCTCCATTGAGAAAGGCAGACCCTCTTCCAATTTTAAGAGTAATACATATTTTATTATCAAAGAGATAGAAAGAGATTGGAAAGGCTATATATTTCAGTGACCACCTGGAAATGCAGAAATGAATTCAGAAGGCCAAACTGTATTTACCATCTAGAATATTTCCTTAATCACTTTCCAGTGTCTCATTTCTTTCCTGTCATGTTTGGTAGAACTTGTAAAGCTTGCTTTTTAAAATTTCAAGACAGGGCCTCCCCGGTGGCGCAGTGGTTGAGCGCTGGGCTGCAAAGTTGCTCACAGCCTCTGAACACCGGTTTGATCCCTGGCCGGCCAGCGAGGGTCTCACATGGCGCGCAGACCACTCTCCTGCCATGCCCACTGCTCCCCTCAGCAGTGTATTTCGTTAGTCTGCCTGTTCTGCTCCCCGCTCTGGCTCTGGTGAATTCTCTCACCCTCCCGCGCTTCTGACTGCACCCAGTGCTTGTATAAATAAGTAAGTAAATAAATAAATAAATAAATAAATAAATAAATCTTAAAAAAAATTCAAGACTGTGAAAACTTTCCTTAGAAATGGCAGTTATACTGTTACTTTGCTCTCTTCATTGAAAAAATGACATCCTAGTGAATCATGTCTACTACATACAGTTCTAGTAATTTAAAAAATTCTGTATAGTATCTCATGATTTAGATAATAGTAATTAGAGATATTTGTTGATATTTTAAATGCCATTTTTTCTGTTTTTCTAAAACTTAATTTCAAATATCCAAATCTATGAAGTGGGGAAACACCAGGTTAGTGCTCCAAATGTCAACACTTTGACAGCTGTCGTATGACTAATGATAACAGTTTGTAGAAAAAAATGAAATATAAGGTGTAATCAGAAAGGCATATTTCAATAAAGTTTTTGGCATCATTTGTTTTCTTGTGAATTTTGACCTTAGGTTGCTTTCAAAATGCATAGTGCATCTTCAACTATTGCTCTACAAGTTTGAATAGGCATTTATTCTCAGGTGCTCTGTCTTTTCTGGCAATAAAATTATAGGGTTCTTATATAATATCAAAAAAGTAGAAAGCTGTGGGAGTTGTACAATTTCTTTATGTCAAACAGGAATACATTAAAGCTTACTGTTTGTTAAAGTTAAAAATACATTTGCTGAAATCACTGGAGAAATTCAAGCACAATCATGTCAAAAAATGAAAAAGAACTGAAGTGTGATTACGTAAATTTTCTTTAGTCCAATTTATGAAATGAAATTTTATATTAAAACATTATTTCCTTTCTCTAAAAGTTATTTTGCACATAAATTTTAATATAATTTCAATAAATAGATGTTTGCAATGGGATAACATGCTGTTAATCAGTGGCTGTCCAAAACATAGTTATGAAATGTAAAACATTACTGAAAGTAAATCTGCATATAAGATACAGGCTATCCGTATTTTAGAAAATAGTAATTAAGATGAAATGTTGACTTTATTAAATGTTTACTCTTTTGTATGCTTACACAATAGAAATGGTGGAAATTTTGTTGATGCTGTTATTTGCCATCTAAATAAAAGTGGCCATCTGCCTTAGAGTTTGGTATAAGAGTGAGTTTTCAAAAGGTGAAGCTAAATGTTTTAGTTCCTGATAGTGACACTTTAAAATTACTTGACTGGAGTAAGAGTGGAATTCAGTAGGGTACAAGATTTTTTCCCCTTTGAACTATGTGTCAAGATTTGGCTACAAACTAGCAGTACACAGACCAGATGCAACCTGCAGATGTACCCTGTTGAGCCAACAATTTTTTTTTTGTTTTCCTGGAAAACTAGAGCAGACATTTTAAAATCAGATTTCACCCCCCCTTCAAAAAAAATATGTGGATTCCAAGGGTTTTTTTTTTTTTTTTTGAAAATCCAGAGCAACTGGCACAGATTCTGATTTCCATGCCAGCCAGCTTCTGGAGTTGGTAGCCTCTTCACCTCCACTCTCTGACACACAGGCCAAGTACCGGTTACCACTGATCTTCAAAAATGCAAATTGTGTTCATAAATCTGAAATATTTAGCAGAAACTATGTTTCCAGAAAATAACAGAATACAAAAACATTGTTATGGCTGACTGCTTTAAGCAAAATGTGTGGAAATAATATAAAGTGATTCACTAAGCATATTTTTATTTTCTGTCAGGTCTTATACGCACTTAAAATATATTTTTTTAAGTTTTATTTTTTTAAGATTTATTTATTTATTTATACAAGAACCAGGGTACAGGCCAGATTCGTGGGAGGGTGAGAAGATTCACCAGAGACAGAGTGGGGAACAGAACAGGCAGACTGACTGAAATACACTGCTGAGGGGAGCAGCGGGCGGCACAGGAGAGGTCTGCCGCGCCATGTGGGACCCTCGCTGGCCGGCCGGGATCAAACTGGCACTGCAGAGGCTGCGGACAGCTTCATATTGAGGTGCTCAACCACCTGCACCATCAGGGGAGGCCCAGCACTTAAAATATTTTTATTCACATATAATTCATATGCCATATTATTCAGTTATCTATATGCTTACTGTTCAGCTCGTGTATTTTGTTGATGTTGTTTTTAATGTATTGAGGTAGTCTGAGTCACTCCGACATGTACTTTGGAGAAAACAAATGCTTTATGCTCTGGTTAGTCCCTCAGCTTCCAATATATACCAAAGAGAACTCTTACAGAAGACTTACCCCTAAGACAAAGTAACTTCATCTGGCTCAGATTAATCAACTAATCAGTATTTTCATCATTTCTGCTCTCAATTTGTCTAATAATCCAATGGGAAATTTACATTTTAAACATATTGATGAATGAGTTGTGTAATAGGTAGCTGGTAATGCATATCTATTTTACTTCATAAGAAACAGTATGTTTTTAAAGACTATTCTAAAAATTTTCTGTTCTGATAATTTTATTAAAGCCCGTGTTAGGAAAAGAAATATGTTTCACATAGTGACACAGACCTCGAGAAGTGCACAAAGAGTAGCTGAACTGGCATCACCCTACCTCAGAAGGGCTCAGGTTAGCAGGTCATAGAGCCTCGGGCAGGAGGGGTGATCAAGGTCAGACTATGGAAAATGAGGTAAAATAGGTAGACCTACAGGAACTGGGCACAAAAATGCTCTGATAGAAAGTTGTGGTAACTTAGTAGTAGTAGTCACTTCTGGCAAGTTCTGTGCCATAGTCAGCATCAGCCTTGTCTAACTTCAGGTGGAGAGACTGGTAATGACAATTGATTTCCTTTTGAGTACTTAGCTGAAAGGCAAGTATTTTCTTAATCACGTTACAAAGATCCACAAAATAGTCTGTTTGGTGAATAATGTAATTATCATTTCCATTTTATAGATGAAAACATTGAGAGACAGAGCATTTTATGAATTGGGTCAAGGTCCCACAGCTAATAATTGGCAAGTAGAATTGCATGACCTAAAAGCATAGACCTTAACTGAGAATTGAGTCCTTTGTCAGCTAATAGTAAGGCCTGACCCTTGATTTAGTGCCTGTGACTGAATCTCTGGGAAGAGACCTGGCTAAATCAAGATTGGCTAGCAGATATAAGCTAGAAACCTAGACCTGTATTTTAGTAAAGGAAAAAAAAAATACTCAACCATTAGAACTGGCTGTTAGGCGCACCCTGAGTGCGGAAAGAAGGCTAAAGAAGTACAGTTGTCACAGTTGACTAACAAGGGTAACTGGATAACATGTTGGAATGTCTAGAACCAGCTTATAGCCCCAAGCCCCTCCCAGCTGACTGGAGTTCTTGTATTTATTCCCCAAAATTCCTCCTTGCAAAGACCCTGTGTGAGAATCTTGGTGCCTGCTCGTCCAGCCAGTCAGAGTTAGTCGAATCAAGCAAGTGTGTCCTAGCTGACATGAGGAGCAAACTCTCCATTCAAACAAGAAAAAACCCAAATGATTCAAATTAAGAAGAGGAGGTAAAGGAGGATTGGGTCTATGAATGCAATAGGAGCTTTATATCCCACTCCACAAAACTGGAAGTAAGTAAAGAAAGTAAGAAGTCCTTTGTCGGAACTGCAAACCAAATCCAAAACTGCACCATGTCTTCCCCCCTTCTAATATTGTTAGTATGGAAAGTTATTATATGTGTGTCTTTGAAGACTTTAAAATGGAAATAAACATTTTCCCCAAATCAGCTGTCATCATCAAAATGAGAATCTGTCTTACTGTAGAAATACTGAGTTAAAAAACTTTCTATTTCTAAAACTAAATGCTGATGAGAGCTATACAGTCCAAAATAGAAACATTTTTCCCCCTCAGCATAAACATCTGAAGTTTGAGTTATAGTTAGCTGGTCCAGTATTCCAGTATTCCACAGAAAAGATTGTTAACACACACATAGAATGGGGATAAATACACATCTTTTGCTAATTCTCTGAATTATAACTGTTCATCTTTCTAAAGTATTAAACTAAAGATTCACAAAGGATGCTGTTTGCCTGCAAAAATTTATCGCCGTTACTGGAAAATATGTCAGAATGTTTATCACTGGATCAGGAATTTTAAACATCCACATTTTTGTTCAGTTCACTCACTAAAAGTATCTTGAACAAGGTGAAGCCAAAGTTGAATACAATGCTCCCCTTGTCTTAACAGGGTTTATGATATCAGCTTCATTTCCAAGAAATTAAAAGAATGCTTTATTTTGTATTCCTTGGAGATACTGTAAGAACTATGTTTATGTAAGAACACTAGTTTAATATTTCAGAGATGAATGATGATAACTTACACAAAAATTCAGTGATCATAGGCTTAAAGTATATGAAGAAAGTTCAGTAGTGAAAATTCGATCACTATCATCTGTTTTCAACAAAATGAAACTTTTTGGATGTTTGGATAGACTATCATTTCTGTCCGAGTGAAGTTCCACTGCAAATAGTGAAAGGAACAGTGGTTAACATGCATGTAGTTGGGCTTCACTTTCTCAAATTTGGACTAACATTGTAGAACACTTTTAAACAGTTGAAAATGAGCATCTAAGCAGAGGAAAGATGAACTTCCAGCAGTTATAAAATTAGATATTCTGATACAAATACGGTCACCCTGGGCCTCCCCTGGTGGTGCAGCGGTTGAGCGTTGGGCTGCGAAGCTGCCTGCAGCCTCTGCAGCACCGGTTCAATCTCCGGCTGCCGGACGAGGGTCCCACCTGGTGCGCAGACCCACATGTGCCACACCCACTGCTCCCCTCAGCAGTGTATTTCATCAGTCTGCCTGTTCTGCTCCCCGCTCTGGCTCTGGTGAATTCTCTCACCCTCCCACGCTTCTGACTGTACCCAGTGCTTGTATAAATAAATCAATAAAACTTTAAGAAAAAAGCAAATAAGGTCATCATAATTTCCAGAGCAGTCCAACTTCTACTCAGTGGGCTGCTCCTTTGCACTTGGGCAGGAAATGGAGAGAGTCACACTGGGCTAAGGGATATTGCAGAGAGCTTAAGAACCAGGAAATTTGCATTTTGAAGTTTATCTAAATATTACTCTGAAGAAAGACTCAGGTTTTTTTTTTTTTTTTTCAAACCAGGAAATGTTGTTTTGTTTGAGAAATGCTTTTTCTAGACTACTCCTATAAAGTGAAAAAAATTCTTTCAGAATTCAGAAATCAAATTATGAAAGGTAAGAAAGTTTTCTCATATGATCTTAAACTGCTAGTTCAGTGGAAAAATGCTATGCCTTAACTTACTAACAATCTCAGGGGTGTGATTATTACCCAAGAAGCCAAGTATATTTTCAGAACTTGAGCTCAGAACAACGCTCCTTACCCCACCCAGTGAACGGGGTCTTTCCTTTCTAGTCATCTTCCACTCAGGCCTGAGTAGTGTTGTTGGCAGACTGAGGATACTCCTTTTGCTCTCTTGAAATCATCCTGGTAAACTCCTAACCAAGAACATTTCTAACCAGTCAACTTTACCCAATATCTGATTTCTTTTAGAGTCTGGAGACATGGATTGATTCATAACAAATATTTTCTCACTACGCTTCTCACTGCTAGCACGAATTGCCTTGTAAGGTTCAGAAGAAGTAAAAAGGATATCTCCATCCTAAGGAGCCGGATACTTATTTGAGGAGTGATCTGTGCACTTAAAGTATTGATGCATAATGTAGGACATTATATAAAACTTAGTGCTCATCTTGTCTTGAAGAACAAATGCTGTGAACATTCTAAAGAGAGGCTAGTAGGGTTAGGGTTGGGAAGACCTTTGGGAAAAGATGATTTTTAAGCTGGACTCTGGGGGATGGTTTTGAGAATTATAAGGAACATTTCAGCTAAAGAAACTCCACAGCAATGGAACATGTGGGCACAAGGAATGTGTTAACTGTGAGAAAATGATCATTAGGGTCCAGTAACCCTGGCTCAATCCTACTCTGCCAGTTCTAACTAGCATATGTCCTTGGATAAGTTCCTTAAACTCCAGCATCATCATTATTTTTCTCCTTTGTTTATTGACTGATGATAGTAGAATCAATTTTGTTATGATTTGTGGTCAGGAATAAGTTCACATATGTAGTGTTTAATAGTACCTAATACATGCTATGAGCATAATAAATTACAGATTAGCATATATATACCATATATATATATTAGATATATATAACTAGTAAATGCTAAATTATCATTTCCCTGTATTCTAGTCAATATTCATCTTTTCAGCATTATACCATTTTAAAGATCCTTATTTGGACACAGCTTCTCCCTTAGCTTCATTTAAACTCTTGCCTCCCCTTTGAATATGGCTTATCCTTCCTTTAGAGGACCTCTGCTTGGATTCCTCACTCTTTTCATTGATGATCTTCCACTCCCATGTCTTGAGAATTGGCTATGTGGTGGGTGACTTCTCCAGTCTGAGGCTCTTCCTTAGCCCCTCACCTGCAGCACATTTTTAACCTTTGCAGGATATATCCAATTGAATATCCAGAACAGAAGTCAGTGTTCCTCCTTCTCAGTTCATACTTCCTGCTGGTGATCTATCATCATTAATGGTCCCAACTGTTTCCTAGTCAATTGTAAGGGCTCAGTTGGATGCTTTTCTTAGTAACTTCCCATCACATCCATTCTCAAATCTATAGCCTTATAGCCTGTGTTCATTTTTCTGATCAGCATGAGTGTTTTGACCCACTCTATTCATGATCTGGGCCAGTTTACCCCTCCTTGGCCAACTTGGGGGTCCTCCATTCCTAGGAGGTACCATATTGATGCCAAACTTAGTGCAGACACTCTCTCACATGGCATACTACAGCCCAGAACTCCCAAACTCAAATTATCCTCCAGCCTCAGCCTCCGTAGTGTCAGACTGCAGGAGCAGGCTGCATTTATTTTTTATTTATCGTTTCTACCACTAGAACTCCTGTAACTCTTTCTAACTGATATTCTTAAACTTCTACACTCCATCCTCTCTGCAAACTGTCCTGCACATTAATCTTCCAAAAACTTGATCATCATCTGGCACCATTTTGGCTCTGAAACGTCAAATTATTCCTGTTCATTCTCTGCTGAACACTATTTCTTTAAGCAGGCATGTACCCTCTCTACCAGGCCCTGACTCACTGTCCAGCTTTCCCTGGTGTACTTCTGTCCATCGCCTTTGAATGTTTCATGATATAGTCAAACTGAATAACTGTGTTTGTCAAATTGCCCTTTGCCTTTCTGGGCATTTCTTTCTGTTTGTAATACCTGACTCATTCCAGCTTTGCTTTTTAAGTTTCAGATTAACTTTTCAAGATCCAGCTGAGAACCCAAGTTCTACGTGAAGTTCCTCTCCACTGTTAAAGTATTTGTTGCAGTCTATGTATTAGTGTTTTATCTCTTCTACTGGACCTTATGCTCCAAAGTAATGGAACCATATATTACTTCTCTTAGCATCCTCACCTCCCCTTCCCAGCCTACTTCCTAACACTGTGTCTTCCAAATAATTGCTGTTCAACAAATGTTTCCTGAATGAATAATGCAGTGAGAAACATAAAGCCATTTAATTTTTAGCAAGGGAAGGATATTGATGAAAGTGGTATTTCAGGAAAATTAGTCTGATGCTAATTACATGAAGAATCTGAGCTAATTTTTCAGAATATTTGAAACTTAAAAAGGGAGGTAAAATTATTTTAATGAGACCCTGAACCCAAGTTATCCTTTTAGACAGAAGGAGGTTCTGGGAAAACCCTTTGAGAGAGAGAAGTTAAAGGCGATTTTCTCATTTATATCTTTTCTCCTACCATTGTGCATAATTTAGTATCCTCACATTAAATGATGCTAAATAAATAAGTACATAATAATTATCAGAGCTTGTTGATATCCCCAGACATGACATTTACATTTCTAGATGACCTAGTAAAATAGTGAACTGTAAGTCAAATTGCATGCCTAACTTCATAATTACATGAATGCTTGCACACACACAAACACACACTTTATGATTCAGTGGATATCAAATTATGTACAATGATCCATGGCCATTTACTACTTTTCATTTTCCATGTATTCATTATCTCTAGATTCAGTGTAGTTTTTTGCTATGGAAAATTTCATTGGTAGTATAATTGAGAATTACATCTATACTCAGCAATTTTGAAAGCTTAACTACATATTTTCTCAGCATTTTCTTCATTTTATTAGCTTGTACTGATCCTACTAAAAGTGTTTCACCATTAAGTACAGGAATTCTTGAATATAAATTGAGCCATGTTAAATGTTTGAATCAAAAGCACAGACTCAAAACTGATCCATGAGGGCAGGTTTTGGTTTTACACAAAGAACAATGTAACTATGATAAAAGAGAGATGTTTCTCAGAGATAATATTTTTTCTAATTTAATTTAAAGATATTCAAGTGTACAAATACTTGATATTCTAAATGCCCTCCTAATAATTTCAACATAATGAAAGTTTCTGCTTGCCTTCTGTTTCTCAGAATGCAATGGAGAATAATGCCTGCCATAAAGACTTTACAAATACAAATGACTGGTGACATGAGGAAGATAGGGTTGGTCTTAGGTAGGACCTTTACTTTGCTTTCATCTAGTGTGAAAAATATTATTCATCTCTGAATTAACTTGTTATTATTCAGAAGCAGAACAAATTTTCCAAAATACTAGCTTCTCCTCTCTTTATTTTTAAGCTTTTGAATTCATTTCATATTCTCCTTTATGAAAAGACAAAGGATCTGGAAGTAGATATGGAAGTAACACCAGAAAAAACTTTATGTTTTACTGTAAGAAGAAATTGAGAGCAGTAGCTAAATAAGGTTTAGGGATTTTTTTTTTAATGCATTAACTTCCCATTTTTGAAAGTAAGAAAATACGATGTATGAAAGAGAGCAGGCAAATAAGAAGTAAGTAACATTTTATGTGCGGCAGGAAATTTGTCCCAAAATGTCAGAATAGAGTTCTATACAGCTAAACTAAAACAAGGGAATAGTACTACTTTGTATTACTTTTCTTTTGCTTCTCTAACAACTCACCACAGATTTATTGGTTCAAATGCCACAAATTTATTTTACAGAGTCCACGTGGAGCTCACTGGCCTAAAATCTAGGACTGACGTGGCTGCATTCCTTTCTCGAGGTTCTAAGGGAATCTTTTCCAGTGCCTAGACTATTACCTCCACTTTCTTCAAAGCCAACCAAAGTCAAATCCTTCTCATTTTGCATTTCTCTACCTTTCACTCTTCTTTCCTCTTCCACATTTAAGGACCGTTGTGATTACTTTGTGCTAACCACAATATCCAAACTAATTTATCTACAAGCAGCTTATTAGCAACCTTAATGCCATCTGATCCCTTTCCCATTATCTATTTCAGGTTTGGGAAATGTGGATGTAGACATTCTGGGGGTTTGGTGATTATCCTACCTATCACATTTTTGCTCTGGCCTGCATAATTCTCATGCACCACATCTATAATATATTTGTCACATCCCAAGATCCCCATAGATTATTACAGAATTGACTCAAAGTCTGAAACTTCATCCACTCAAATGTTCAAAATCTCATTATGTGCATTTGAATACCCTGGTTACCTTGTTAAAATGTAGATGCTTATTGAATTGGAGCTTAGGGGAATGAAGTATGGATGGCTGCATTTTTTTTAAATTTATTTATTTATGCATACAAGAGCTGGGCCAGAGGTGTGGGGGTGGTGAGAGGATTCACCAGAGACAGAGTGGGGAACAGAACAGGCAGACTGACTGAAACACACTGCTGAAGGGAGCAGGGGGCAAGTCAGGAGAGGTCTGCTGCGGATGGCTGCATTTTTGCCAAGCTGTTGGGCGATAGCGATGCTGCAGGGCCATTTTTTATAGTGATTTGTTTATATTTTTTTTATGTTTCATACTGAAATAATTTCAAATTTATGGAAAAGTTGCAAGTATAGTATAAAGAACAGTGTGCCTCCACTCATATTCCTCAGTCAATAGTTTTTTTTTTCTTTCTCTTCGTATATATGTGTTCATATTTTTTTGAGCATTAGTACAATGCAAACTGAAGGAGACTGGATCACATTTTAAATAAAAAGAATTTTAACTTCTCTATCCAAAGCCTTTGTGGGTATTCATGAAAAACCTTCCCTGTGTTTTGGGTTTTTAATTTATAGTCTACTTGACCTATTTTGTATGTTTTTCAGTATATTTATCTTCTTTTCTCATCTAGATTATAAAATGCTAGAGGGTTGACCATGACTCTTTGGCTACTTTGTTTTAATTATGTTGGAAGATGCTTTATTTGTTTGGTTTAATCAATGCTGAGTGTCAAAATAATCTAGAGAATGTTACTGTAAATGTGTAGCAAGCCAAAAAATGTTGAAGGCCAGATACAATCTTTGAGTGTGGAGAACAATGGCCTTTGAAAATGACTTCAAAGCTATACCAGATGATATAATCCTGCAGGCAAAATCACCTTTTGGAACATTTTGCTCAGAATCACTTGTGCTAATGTTATGTTTATAGCACACTTTATAAAGATGGGCTAAAATTGCCATATGGTTCATGTTTAATCTATTCTCTGCTTATCATCAAATCAGTTTTCTTCCATTTTAAATTTCCATTTTTAGGCTCATTTTCATCAGCTTTTTTGATAAATGTGGTGCATGGCTTGGTTTCTGAGTTTTGTACTTTTTTTTTCCTTTATCATTTTCATCTAGAAAAATTACTAAAAAGAGTCTAGGAAAATGATTGTATTCTCTCCAGCCATGTGGCGTTCTGATTAACAAGCAACTTTATTTGTAATGCCTGAAGCTTTTAACTAACCTAAAGCTGAAAGTTCATGTAGAAATTGTCCTCCCTCCTTACTGTTTATTTTGATATTTTATTATCACTTCAAATAATATTTTAGTTTAAGATAAAGATTATAATGTTGAATGTGCCCTTAATTGTATTGTGACTTAAATATTCAGAATTTATTAATCTGTATCTGCACATCTGTGTTACAATCCATTGTTTTTATTATAGAGTCAATTAAAATCAGTTACATTTTAAAATGCATTTTAATAATAGTAAATTTCATCCACAGCTGTGTGGTTTGGATTGTAAGAATTTATTAGAATGTCTTATTTACTTTCTCTACTCTCTGACACACACACACACACACACACACACTCTCTTTTTGATAGGAATTGAAATTTGCTTGAGATATATCAACTCCCCAACTCTCCCCACCTCCAGCCTTCTCAAAAAAGAACATTGTGTAGGGAAGTTTGGGTGAGAGTTCTATCAAGAACTTAAGCAGAAATTATAACACATGAAAATTGAAAACTTTATGCAATAAATTACCCAAATCTAGCAAAATTTAACATTAAAGAAGAGCCAAGGGAAATTATAGGGGAAGTCAGCCACCTCTGAAGCAGGAAACAGACCCCACCAGAATCTGCCAGCCCTTTGATCTTGGACTTACCCTCCTCCAGAACTGTTGTTTGTAAATGCCCCTGTCTGTAGTATTTTGTAGTAACAGCCGCAATGAACTAAAACAAAAAGAAAATTGTAGGCTGTGTCCATTAGTGGAATGCTTAATGTTTTTGAGCATGTGCTTTTCACTAGGCATTCTGATAAGCCTTTTACAGAGATATACAGATATGAAGTAATTTGCCAGAAATCTGGAAATATCTGAGTACAAAGCCCACATGCAATTAATGAGGTATACTTTTGCTTCCTGTATACAAAAGTTCAATTCTTAAGAAAACAAAATAACAGTACAGAATAACCAATTATTCCAAAAAAAGATGATGTCATAAATTTTATTATTCTTAATAAGGAATAGCTAACGCACATTAACAGGATCATATTTAGCTACACTATATAAGGCATAGTCCAATCATATTTAAGAAGAAAAGCACTATCTTTCATAATATTCAACATTGTTCAGAAAGTTTTTACCAAATGCAATTAACATCACAAAAAGAAACAAGTTAGAAATGTTGGGAGGGAATAGACCAAGTGATTCATACTTGCTTGTTGATGTGATGACTTGCAAAGTTGCTTTGTAAGTAAGTCTGGATGCAGATTGATCTAAATTATTCTTCCGAGCTTCCCTATTCTCAGTTCATGACCTATTTGTCATTTTCAAAACCTTACTCTTTTAAGTTTGAAATTAGGATAATAGTAGCACTCATTTTGTGAGTTTGGGAGATTAAATGAATAGTATATATATATATATATGTGTATATATATATATATATATATATATACATCTGTTAGCACCAAATGACTAAAAATAAAAGTGCTCAATAAATGTTACATATTATTAATATGTGCAGTTAAGTATAAAGCTTGAGAATAAAAAATGAAATGAGCTTAGAAAAATAAATGTAAAAGCATTATTATCAATTTTCCATACCAACTATAAGGTCCATTTTCTTTGTTAAAGTCTTTCTCTAGAGCATTGCCATCTAATACAGCATTTTACAGTTTTGGAAATGTTTTGTCTTCCAATAAACTAACCACTATTCACACATGACTGAAGTAAATATAACCTTGTATATGAGTTAGTTATGTCCCTAAAAGTTATTTAGAACACAGAATGATTTTGTGATTCAAGAATGCTACCCATATAGCAGTTTTTGTCAGCTGTCTTTTTAAGCCTTTTGCATATTTTTTAATTGGTCCTTTCTTAATCCTATTGAAACATAGCTAGCATGACTGAGGAGCTGAATTTTTAATTTTATTAAATTTAATACATGTTCATGAAATAATAATGTGGCCTCTAGCTACCATATTGGAAATAAAAATATGGAGGATCTTGTAAATTTAGCTGGCTGTATTTGTTATTATTATGCTGATGACTCCCAAAGTAACTGTTCAGTCTATACCCTACTCTCAATTTTATTGTGCATCCTGTGCACAATTTGGCAACTCTAACCCTGTTTGAATATCTCAGGTTTCTTAGATGTACCCTTCACTTAGCAGATACAAAATTGAACTCCAGAATTGCTGTCATTGATATCAGAAGAAATAAATCATATAAAAAACATTTACTGTAAAGGAGACTATTTGCCTAAATCTATCCTGTCCTCCTTCCTTCTTCATTGATATAAATCAATATTTTGTTGTTTTTCTGGACACATTTTCTGCAGTATTCCTTGAAGTCAGTGATTTCCAATAAGTGTGGGTAAAGAGAGGGGGGCTGTCCTATTTATCCTGTTTCATGCTACTGTTATTTGGGAGTTCTTTGATACAAACATGAACCTAATCCCATCCCAAGATAAGTACAGGCCTCACATTATAAAAACATTAAGTATATTTAAGAGAAGTCATATAAAATAAAAATAATAATAATCATCCTCATACTAATGTTTGATTAACACCAATCCTGGCAGATATATAAGTGCTAAATAAAATTTTTGTTTAGGCAACAATAAATACTTGTCGAATAAATTACTATTCCTTTGAGAAGGATAGAGATAATCTACTGAATACCATAAATGCCTGACATGGTTTATCATGGTTTATCAGCAATTTTAGAGAAAAATAGAGAAACAAAAGAAAATTTCTAAATATTAGCAAACAATAATTATAACAAGCTTCTGTGCTAGGCATGGTCTAAATGCTTTAACCACTTCAGCAGTACTGACAGAATTACTATTATATTTATCACTGTCATTTTACACAAATGGTAACTAATGGTAACTAAGACCTACAGCGTTGGTAAACATTACCAGGCTCAGACACCTAGCAAGTTGTGAAGCTGGATTTCAAACCCAGGCACTCTTGCTTCAGAACTGACATCACTAACCCATTATATTCTATTGAACAACACAGTCCTCTCTGCCTCCATGTTATCTTCATGCCCAGGACAAAGTTCACTCTGACATTGCACAGAGTAATAATCATAGGAGACTATTTCTAGACTGAAAAATGTATGTTTATCAGAATTTCAAGTGATGCATATAATTTGAAAATTTCTTTATTCCCCTCCATCCCAATGTTGGAATATCTCACTAGGAAAGCATTATTACTGTGTGTGTGTATATTACTTACTTAGACAACCCATAATGGGAAACATAAGGTTGAAATAAAAGTTTATATCTCTGTCGTTTTGAACAACTTTTCCTGTGTCATTTATCCTCTGCTGTCCTGAAATCACTAGATAATTGGTTCAAAAATTATATATGATAAATTAGTTCCTTGTTGCTTTTAATAATAATGACATTGTGATTGTGATTTAAAAAGGGAGAGGGAAGGGAATATAAAAGAAATGCAAAGGGTAGGTCTTACTGTAATAGTATTATATGACAATAAAATGTATATTGAGTGAATAAGTCAACAAGGCTGGAATAATAATTTACTTGCCATACACATACAAAGTCTTTTAGATAATTAAAAATTAATGTCCTTACAGGAAGTTAAAGTCAATCCAAACAGTTAATTTTACATTAAAATGCCTAATCTGCAATTATTTGTGATGCTTCCAAAATTTGGTGATGATGCCTTGATCTTCCAAAATAGTCACTAAGGAGCACCAAAGTTTGTGACTATAGTTACAAAGATGGATTTTAATATAAGAACCTGAAATAAATATAACCTATCTATAAGTGAGCTATGTACCTATAAGTTATTTAGAACACAGAATGATTTTGTGATTGAAGAATGCCGCCCATATTGTCTTTGGCCAGCTGTCCTTTCAAACCTTTTGCCTAATATTTTAATTGGTTCTTTTCTTAATGCTGTTGAGAGTTCTTCATATATTTTGTATACAAGTCCTTTACCAGAAATTTATTTTACAGGTATTTCCTCCAGTTTGTTATCTCTTCTCTTCATTTTTCAACATATATTTCAAAGACCAGAAGTTTTTATTTTGATATAGTCTACCACTTTTTTTAAATTAGTTTTATTTTTGGTGTTGTATCTAAGAAATCTCTGTGTAAACCTGGGTCATAAATATTTTCCCTGAGGTTTTCTTCTAGAAGTTTAATAGTTTTGGTTTTATTTTTAAGTCTGCTATTGCTCTTGAGTTAATTTTTGGCAATGGCTCAGTCATAAGATTATTATAAACTTACATGTCCATATTGAAAATACCATATTTTGCCATATTTTTTGCACTATCCGGTATAGTATCATGTACATAGTATTATCACTAAATGTTTTTTTCACTAAAATCATTATGAAACTATCCTTTGAGTTAATTATACTCATATCAAAGAAGAGGGAAATGAAATACAAAGAGTTTCTGCACCTTCTAAGTGATAGGAACCCTATCTCTGCCTCCTAACTGTAGCCTGGACCCTGGACCCTGCCTGTATCTCTACTACTTTCAATTCCAGCATGACCCTTGCTCCTAATGCTCAGAAAATGGATGAACTGATGCCCTAGGAAAGAATCCAGCTGATGGGTGGCTAAGCAAACTGTGGCATATCAACTAAATGGAATACAACTCAGCAATAAAAAGAAATAAACTGCAGATGCACACACAACATGGATGAAATATCAAATGCATTATGCTGTAAGAAGCTAGACTTGAAGGCTGTGTTTATCTCATATTTTGAAAAGGATAGAGAACAGTTCAGTGGTTGCCAGGGAACAGGGATAGGAAGGAATTGTCTACAGAGGGACTTAGGGGAATTTGGGAGAGGTTGATAAAATTGTTCCGTATCTCCATTATCATGTTGGTTCTACAGATGTATGCACTTGTCAGTATTGTACACAAAAAGAAGGGAAATTTTATTCTGCATAAATGTGTTCCTCAATTAACCTGACTAAATGCATTAACTCAAATTTTCAATTTAAACTCTTTTATGTCAATGAATCAGAGTGGACAACCGAATCAGTCTAATTCTTCAAAAAGAATATGAGGAGTCCCTGGACAGCGAGCTCCTTTCTCTCAGTGCCCTTGAGCAGCAGCCAGAACAATTCCTGCTCACAGCAGGTGCCTGGTCAACAGGCACTGAATTGAATTCAGCCATCATTGAACTGTTGCTTCTTCTGGAGTGGGAATACCCAGCAGATTTCACAGCTTTTTAAGGGTTTTGTTGTTTGTGAATCAAAAGTAAGCATCTGTTTCTATGAAAAGTCCAGTGAGACTGAAAGAAATTTGAAGCAAAGTGTATAGAGCCTTAGCTTGGTGTCTCTATGTGTAAATGTATTTGACAACAGTGATGCTATTTGTCACCAGAAACCCTGCTGCCTATTAGAACATTTCAGTATAATGCTGTACCTAGCCTTTGTCTATCAGCCTTTTGTAACTCCTCTAAAGGGCAATTTGTATGCTGGTGTTCCTCATGTAAATGAGGTCATTATCCTTTTAAAGGTATAAAGTCTCCTGTATGCAATGGGGCTTTCTAAGAAACAGACTTGACCTTTCTTTCCCTCTATTCGGGGTGCCTGCAGAGCCTGCACTCATTAGCTACGATATGACTCCATGACATTTTTACTTAATTTTCTTTTTCCTCTGTGTTGGACACATGGGGCAACCATTTATGTTCTTGCTTGACCTGAGATGCTCTCTAATCTCTTTCCAGCTGTGGCATTTGTCATTCAGTCACATCAGGATATGGTGACCCTTCTTTCCCCACTGCAATTCCCAACTGTTAATTGATTCATTTTAGAAAAGGAACTAGACACAATCCTATGGACTTAGCTCCATTTAATTAGTGTTAACCAGACAGTGGATAGAAAAGCAGTTTCTTCTGGAGTGGAAACACATTCTTTATGAAGGAGTAGAGAGAAAAATGATAATAGCTTTAAAAGTCCTTGGTGTTTTCAGTGCTGTTGATTGGTAACAGACTTAAAAGCAGTATTTATCTCTATTAGTATTGAGTTGATTATGACAATAATCATAATTATAAATAATATCAATAATAACTGGGATTCATACCCAGGTCTTTTGGATTGTGAAACCCATATTGTTAGTTGTTATGCTAAGGACATTGTGTGATAACTGCTACCAGCATGTCAAGGACTACAGTGATCACTTTGTGTTCTCACAGCCAGCAAAGTGAGAGCTGTGAGCTTCGCTAAACCCGTTTAAGAGAGGGACACTGACAGTCAGAGAAGGGAGGTAATTTACTCAAGGTTACCCATTTGATATGACCCAGGGTAGAATCCAGGTATGCTTGACTGTATGTCCATGTTTTTCTTCACGGCCCATACCACACTGCATTAGAACAAGGTAGTAGCAGGAAACTTACCTAGAAATCACTGCTTGATGTTTTTTCAAATGTTAGAAAAATTATGATTCTTATAGGCTTAGGTTTTAAACTTTTGAAATACTACATTTACAGATTATTAGGATTTAATATGTAGAACCTTGGAACTGCAGGCAAGCAATGAGTTTTAAAGGCACTGCTCTATTTGTTCAACTGTGGTCATTAATTGATCACTTAATATGTGCATATAAACTCAGAGAAGGTGTGATCTCTATCCTCCAGCTATCTGTTATATTAGGTGTGAACAGATAAAGGAGTAAGAGGTGGCAGTATAGAATAATAAATTTAATGATACAAGTTTGCCCAGGAATTTAAGAGAATAGAAAAGAGGGCAGTTTTTATCAAGTGGTGTGGACTTATCAAAAAGGCTTCCCAGAGCAGGTGTTACTGAGCTCATTTGTGGTATGGGTAGGAGCTAACTACCTGAGGGGGAACTACATGAAAAACAAATGGAAAGGTTTGTGTGAAAGACGAAGAAGCAGTCATTAGCAGTGACTGGATAAAAAATATTTAAGGGGAGTATTCTTTTTGGACTTCTCAATATGGAAATGGAGGAAATAATTATTTTATAGGTTCATTTTGTGTGTGTTTTTGTCAATCCTAATAGCACATTGCTGGCAGAAGGCATTCCTTCTTCCAAACAGATGTTGTAGCAGCCAGAGAACTCAGTTGTGGCTGGAAAAAGGACTGCTCAGCTGTTAACTGTATTTCTCTAGGTTCATGAACATATTTTAAGCTGCTTCTTGAGCAAGATTTTAGCCATGCCATGAATATACTCCAATTGTCCTTCTGTTTGCTTCTAGCTAAAAAGGTAAACAAAAAGGTGAAGAAGGATCTATTTCTTTCTGAACAAGAATGAATACCTGTGAACTTTCCTAATTTACATAGTAGAACATAGACCTTGTCACCTGCATACCTGGTATCTAATAAATGCGTAGGGACCTCTTCCTGAATGTTTGAAATTATAGTCTGAATACCTGCAAGTATTAAACATAATTAGTTTTCTATGATTTAGCATATATAATTATTATAAAGAAACCTATACTATCTATGATAAATTATGGCTATTACATGACTCTTTGGCAAGACTACTACATCATTATCTTAATGTTAATGAGTATTTCCCATTTGATTTCTTTAATCACATTGAAGATTTATGGACTTTCCTTACTTTCTGAAGTTCCTTTGCCTCCAGGTATTAGATAAAAATTCACTTCTTTTTTATTTTAGATTTTATTTGGGTTGGTATTTTTATTTAATAATTTACTCATTGAATATAATTTTTATATATCACATAAATAGTATATGTAGATGAGACAGAAGATAAGCTTCTAGAGTATATTTACCCTAGTAGCTAATTTTTACTGATGGTTAATCATTTATTAAATAATGTTACCCTTCTACATTCATTATGATATCCTGTCATACTTGATACATAAGGTGGATTTCTGTACTATCGATTCTCTCCTATTGACTTATCTTTTATACAAACACCATATAGTTTTAAATAAAATATTTTTGTAGTATGTTTTCATATCAAGTAGGTCTGAATTTCTCCATTACTCTCCTTTTAAAGTTTTCCATTCATACCAAAATATTCTCTATTCTTTTTTTTTTAAGATTTATTTTATTTATACAAGAGCTGGGGTGGGTGAGAGGATTCACTAGAGACAGAGCAGGGAACAGAACAGGTAGACTGAGGAAATGCACCGCTGAGGGGAGCAGCGGGTGAAACAGGAGAGGTCTGCTCGCCACGTGAGTTGCTCCAAGGCAGGCGGGGATTGAACCAGCACTGCTGAGGCTGCAGACAGCTCCACAGTGTTGCGCTCAGCCGCCTGCACCACCAGGGAGGCCCCTCTCTATTCTTCTTAATGAAGGCATTCAGAATATAGTAAGCCAAGTAAAATTCTGTTAGAATAATGTAGTAGTATTTTCCTTATTTTTTAGTTGAAGTAATATTGGTTTTGTAATATTATATAGGTTTGAGGTATAGAGACTTGTAAATCAATATCTGTGTGTATTACTTTATGTTCATCATATTGATTTACAAATCTAGTTTCCATCCATCATCATGAATTGGACCCTTTTTACTTGATTTGCTCTCTGGTAACTACTATTAAGATAAATGTGCTCTTAGATTAAAAGTAAATTTTTGAGAACTTGTGTATAATTGTTTGGGTCTTTTGAAAACAGTACATTTGAAGTCTTTAGATAACCTTAGTTCTAACCTAGGCTTTACTTCACAAGTATGTTTGCTCTTCCTGTTCCCTTCTCTTATTTATTTTAGTTTGAAGATAGTCCATTCTAGAAAAAATAGAAGCAAAACTTAACGTTGAAAAGTTCAGCCCTTTCCATTTTGTCTGTTAGCATTAAGTTCTTTTTTTCTATATTCCAGGCCTATCTCTGCCTCAGTCTTTCCACATATAATAGACTAACATGCCTTTTGTTCTGTTTCAGCATACTTTAAGCTTTATCTTTTTTTTAGCCTTGTCGGGGTGCTTCTCACTAGTGGGGGATGCTATTTGCCTTCTTCCTTATTTGCACTGTCCCTTCTATAGTTGATGCATTCTCTTTCTGAATATGAGCTTATCTGAGAACTGCTTATCTGAGCATTTACATCAATTTCTCTGGAAACCACTCTCTTTCCTCCCTAACTTGGCCAACTTCATATCATGCTATCTATCTAGTTTGTGAAGCTTTTTTATTTTTTTACTCTTCTTGAGCCATACATTTTTTCAAGCGCCTCTAGTCATGGATTTATAAAATATTTTCCCAGACCTTTCTGAGATGCCTAATCAACATATCAAATAACATTTTGTTTTTTCTCTTGATTGTTATAATCTCTGGACTGATACAGTCACATCATTGCACCTTACTAGCATTTTTCTGATCTGATGTGAGTAAAAAAAAAAAAGAAAAATACCATCTTTTTTTTTCATTAGCCTCCTAAAAAGAGGCTACTGCAAATGTCATTACAAGAATGTTCTTATTGCTGGAGAGCTGTGGGGTCTTCCCAACTCTAGGTATCTGTAGGCATAACAAAAATGTGAAATGCATGGTTAATAGGAAACCTGGTTGCATGAAGACAGTCTGATAACGAGTAACTGCGAGAGACTAGAACTATTGGAGAAACAGAAAAATGACTAGCCTCAGAGTCTGGGTATGCATGTATTAGGGTGGGAAGGGACAGTACAAACAAGTGCAGGCTTACTGTTACAAGCACTGTCACACACATTTGGGTCACAATATTGGGTACTTGATCTGTTGTCATCTTTGTTGTAATCTGCCCCATTAACAACTTTGAGTCACTGTTGCTAACTGTCCTGCCAATACATCAAAAATGACGAAGTGTCAAGAACATAAAATAATTATAATTATGAAGAAATATGGTAAGCTATAAATTATGTTTACTTAAATAAAATATAGGCATACTATCATATAATATATATATATTTATGTGTATGTATACACACACACACACAATGTCCTTCTTTTCTGCATCCCGCTTTCTGCTTTTCAAAATACTCTTCACCCTTCAAAATTCTCTTCAGTGTCTTATAGCCTGAACTTCAAGGAACTTTGATGAAGTTTTCCCGGCAAAGCCACGTGGTCTTGGTGACCCTTTCTTTTGTCTTCCCATCCTCCAGTTTTGTATTATTATTAAGGGTGTGTCAACCTTACTTTGATTTTGAACCATTGACAGTAGATCTTACGCCTTGTCATTTTTCTATTCCCAGTGTATAATATATTGCCTGATAAGTTCTAGATATATAAGTAAAACATGACATAAATTAGCTGTATACTTGAAGGTGATAAGGCAGCTTTGACATTCATGAGCTGGTGTAAGAAATGAATGAAAGTGTCTTAATTTTAAAGACTTCGTTTTAGAAGTGTGGCCACCAAGTGGAACTTATAGAGGAGTGTTTGGACTCAACAGAAAAACTTTCTAATAATTTGATATACTTACACATGCAATAAACTGATCTATGAGTAGTCATCACTATAAATGAAAGCCTTCAGGTAATAGACAATGGAGGTAACAGACAGTGGTTTCTGTTTGTCTGTTATGTAAGATGTGTGCAAGGATGCTAAAGTATTTATGGCGTCTTTCATCTTATCCACAGAATACCTTAAAATTCATTTGTGCATCTTTGTGGGGACAGTAGTATCCAAAAGTTATTTTCAATATTCCAGAGACTAAGGAAAAACAAATTTGTTCACAGAAAATATTAACAGCTTTTAAAAACTTCAAAATGGTCTTGTCTGGTGTGGACCTGTTACCTCTTTTGTGAAGCGGCAGCTGAGGAGACTCCAGCCACTCGCCATGGCCGAAGAAAAGCCCAAGTAAGGAGTCAAGACTGAGAACAACAACAATTTGAAGGTGGCAGTTCGGGATTGTTCTGTGGTGCAGTTTTAAATTAAGAGGCATGCACCACTTAGTAAACTAATGAAAGCTTATTGCGAACAACAGGGTTTGTAGATGAGGCAGATCAGATTCCGATTTGATGGGCAACCAATCAATGAAACAGACACACCTCCGCAGTTGAAAATGGAGGATGAAGATACAATTGATGTGTTCCAACAACAGGCAGGAGGTGTCTACTAAAAAGGGAACCTGCTACTTTACTCCAGACTCTGTTACTCCAGACCAAGAAGACATTCTCGATTAGAAAACCGCAATTGGGTTCAACCACATCCTGACTACTGCTGTATAGTTTCTATTCTTTCATTTTCCCCTTCCCTATTCCTTTATTGTACATAAAGTAACTTGTGTATGTGCACAAGCATATTGCATTTTTTTTAACTACATGGCCAATGGTATGTTTTGATCGACAGCAAATGGAGATGGGACGGGGAAAAAATATTGGTTCTGTGAAAACACCCCCTTTCTCCATTAGTGGCATGCTCATTCAGCTCTTATCTTTATATTCCAGTAAGTTATTTTGCTCTCAATGTTTAACAACAACAACAAAAAAAAGAACAATATAAAAAGTTCTTGCATACCTTGTTCGGTTGGAGAATTTTAATGTTTTTCATTTATCATTGTAAAACCACTGACAAGTTTATAACTTTTTTGTACGTAGCTGTTACAGGTAGGGCAATCTGTCTTTAAGTAGGATAAATTACTCTAAAACAAATGAATCCTAGATAGTTTTCCCTTCAAGTCGAGCATTTTGTTGTTTAAATAAACTTCTTATTTAAAAAAAAATAAAAACTTCCAAATGTTTTACTTCTGAGCAAATTTACCAATTGAATGTTGCAACACTGGTTATCATGTGGATAAAAGCTTCATTTGGCTGTAGTTAATTACTTTTGATTTTTGTAAACAGTTAAACCCCAGTCATTGTTTTATTTATTTTTTTAATACAAGGATTCCTATTTCTCCACTTACTTTCCTACACATTTTTTCTTCCCCCCCCATCACTATCCCTTATACCCTCTTGACTTTCTCCCTCCCCCATCCTGCTTAACCTCAAAGCCTCACTTCATATATTATAAAAACTGCTAGTTTTTATAAATATTTTGCATTGTTGAATCATCTGCTATGTAAACATTAAATATTTGTCTTTGTCATCCTGACTAGCTTTCCGACCCATTGTTCCCTAGAACTCTCTTCATTTTGCTGTAATTAGTAACATTTCATCTTGCCTTGTGGCTGAATAGTATTCCATTGTGTGGCTATATCACAACTTGGTCGGTCCGATGTCAGTGGGAACTTTGGCTGTTTTCATGTCATAGTTATTGAAAACAATGCTGCAATAAACAGTGTAAAGAACATAATTTTGTGAGTTATTGGATGCATGTACTTCAGATGAATGTTCTCAAGAATGCGATTGCTGGGTCATATGGAATTTCCTTTTTTCATTTTTTAAGGTAAATCCAGAGGCTTTCCATAATGACTTGAACAGTTTACATTCCCAGCATTGATGTTATAGAGATACTTCTTCTATGCAGCTTCTTCAGCACTTATTGTTAGGGATCTTTTTAGCATGTACCATTCTCATAGATGTGAGATAATCTGTCATTGGGTTTTTGACCTGCATCTTTCTTATCAAAAAGGATAGTGAAAATTTTTCCACCCATTCATTGACTTCTTTGGTGAGTTGTCTGTTTAGGTCTACTGCCTATTTTTTAAAACTAGGCTTTTATTTTCCATTGTGAAATTGAGTATTTTTTTAGTATATCTTGGATATAAATCCCTTGCTAGTTTTTCTCCCATTCAGTTGCATGTCTTTTAAACCTACTTATATTAACCTACTTATATCTTCTTTGCTAGATAAGCCCTTTTTAATTTGAAGTAGTCTCAATTGTATGGTTTATTTTTATTTTCTCCTTGCCTTAGGGGTTGAATTTCCAAAACACCTTTATCACTGATGTCATGAAATGTATCACCAGTGTTTTCTTTTATATATTTTATTGTTGCAGGTCTTATATCTAAGACTTTGATCTATTATGGATATATTTTTGTGCATGGAGTTTGAGAATTAGTCTCTTTCGTGTGGCCATCCAGTTTCCCCCAACCCATTTGTTAAATCCACTCTCCTTTCCCCATTGTATGGTCCTAACTTTTTTAGCAAGAATCAAGCATTGAGGGCCTCCCCTGGTGGCGCAGGCAGTTGAGCCCAGTGATGTGAAGCTGTCCGTGGTGTCTGCAGCGTGGGTTTGATCCCTGCCAGCCTGCAAGAATCCCACATGGTGCAGCACACCTCTCCTGTAGAGCCCGCTGCTCCCCTCAGCAGTGTATTTCGGTCATCAGCTTGTTCTTCTCCCGGCTCTGTCTCTGGTGAATCCTCTCACCCTCCCGCACATCTGGCCTGTACCCCGGTTCTTGTATGCATGAATTAATAAAATCTTTAAAAAAAATAAAGTATTGATATATACTTGGGTTTATTTCTGGGATTTTCATTCTGTTTCATTGATTGATGTGTCAATTTTATTGCAGTACTACATCATTTTTAGTTACTGTTGTCTATATTGTATTATAAAGTCTGGTAACTTGATATCTCCATTTCTCTCATGTTTTCTAAGGGTTACTTTTGCTATTTGATGCCTTTTATAGCCCATAATAACTTTAATATTTTTTCTTCAGTTGCTTTGAAGAATATTGTTGGAATTTCAGTGGGGATTTGCATTAAATTTATAAATCACTTTTCATAGAAGATCAATTTTTACTATGTTGAGTCTTCCCAACCATGAGTATGGAATGTCTTACCCTATTTTTATGTTACAATTTATACCCTTTAATAACATCTTGTAGTTTTTATTATATACTCCTTCACTTTCTACCCTAGTCCAACTTCTCAGCCAATATGTCTCTGACAATTTTGTGCCCAGTCTTAGCCTCCAGACTGTATGTATGTTAACTATCATTGTACTCTACTAGGTGAGGATTGTAGTTGAGACAAGGCCACAAGCCAGGAATTATTCTTTTTGATTATCAGGTAGGAAAAGTAATCTTGGTGACTTTGCTCCTGGACTTAAGATCTGGTTATTTAGAGCATTCATTTGTTCTCTTGGTTTTGGCACTGGATGGGAATAAGGCAGATATTTTACATATCACAGCTTCAGACTGCAAATAATAGCCTTTCTTTGAGGAGACAGGTGATTCAACCTGACTTTCCCCCACCAGCTGGGATTGTAGTTGTTCTAATGTAGGAGCCAACGCTAAAGTTAGTGGTGTAGTCTCTGTCCTACATGCCAACTCTTTGAATTTCTTTCTCTAGTATAGTGCCTTGTTACTAAAGTGTCTGATGTGGGTGTTTGTCCTTGACTTAGTAGCAGAGGTGCTCCATATATCAAACTCCCTCTCATGGTTTGTACTGCCCTCATATTGCTTTAAACACACTTTCATCAGTTACTCCTGCTCCTTTCAAAGAACTGTTGCTCCTAATATGTATGATAATTATCAATTTATCTTTCAAGTGTTGTTACCAGTTTTGTTGTGATTTGGTTATGAATATGTGAAGGAGGCAAGCCCAGTGTCTTCACTCTGTTGTCATCTTTCCTGACTTCCATTTATTGTTTTAAACCTAGCTCCAATTTGTTTGGGGATGGGAGAGGATTTTTAAAAATGGAGTCCTTGAAGAAAGCATAATACTAGAGGAATTTTTTATCATGAATTAATTTGATCTTCATATCATGAATTATTTTCTCCTCCAATATTTTTGCATCTCTGAAATAAGAATATATCTTACAGTGGTGATGTTATCTTTAATTGAAGATATTTAAAATCTTTAAAAGTGATTCATAAAATAAAATTACTGTTGTAAACCATGTTTTAATGGTCAGAAAAATATAATAATTTGATTTAGAGTCTTTGTAAGATTTTGTATGGTTAAAGTGTCAAGACTTTATGAATCAAGATCTTATGTTACCTGGGGCAGATCCTTATTTTTTCTGAGAGTCAGTTTTCTCCTCTGTAAAATGAGGTAATGATATCTACTTCGGAGATTATGAAAAAGTATATGAGATGATGCTTGCAGTGTAATTAAAGATTTCCTCCTCTTTTATCTGTCCCAATTTGTTAATGCCAGAAAGAGTTAATGCTTCTCCAAGATCCCAATTTACCAGTAAAAAATGTTACTGAAAATCTTGGAAGATCTGACAATAATTTTATTTTATTATGCAAATAATCTTGACCTCCAGAGATTATTTATTTTGTTTTGGAAGACTCATTTCTTCTGTGCTGCTAACCAGTTTATTCCACTTTGTGCAACAATTTATAATGAACTTTAAAAGAACTACTGATTATCTTAGCGTTTTGGACTCAATTACCTGTTTAAAATGCTCAGTGACTAAGAAAGCATGTCATTTTCTCTTCTCTTGCACACTGAAGTATAACAATAGATTGCGAATAGAGCAAATCAAAGAGACACAAATACTAGCATAAGGGGGCGATTGTGTTTAGTTTTTAGCCCCATCATGTGGTTTTCATTTAGGTCGACTGATTATGGCTGACTGACAGATAGCACATTGTTCCTTCCTAGAGATCTGTAGACTTTAGTGTTCCCATTCTTATTTGTCCATTTTGATTCCAAAACTTAAGTGAAACAGAATTACAGCATTCACTTTGTTTTCCTGTGCTAAGTGATTATCTCTGAAGTGCAATTTTGTGATTAGGCGAGATGGCATGCATATACTCAACTAATGCTGATTTCCCCCAGGGTGCAGAATAGGTAAATTCATAATGAATGGATGTTGTGCTTTGATTTCAAATAGATGTAAAACCTCACCACACTTGGTAGTTTTATTTTAAAAAAATGTATTTAATTATTCTAAAATTAACAGGAGAATATTAAAATTGAACTTTAGAAAATGGCATTTAAACATAAGTCAAGAGTGCTAGCTGCTTATGAATGTTAATCCCTTTCAAAAAGTGAAAAAATAAACTTGCCTGACATAAATTGGGGAGGGGAGCCATGGTCATTGAAAAATCTTCAGTTAAGTTGTTTAAACTCTCCCTAATTAATTAAAAAAATATATGACTGCAACTTGGTATTAATATTGTCAAATTCTAATGGTTCTTAATTTCAAAACTACAGTAATTATTCAACTAATTGCTGTCATAGTATTGTCATAGATTTTTGGTGCTGATGGGTGGCTTTCTTAGTGGGATACCTCGGAGTTAATGGTTGGAACAATGCATTTTCTGTATTTTCTTTGAAGTTTTAAGAAACAAATTTTGTCTGTGAATATGAGAGCCCAACTTTGAAGAGCATTTAGCATTCCCAAAATGAGACACATTTGAGTACACGACAAAATTAAGTGGTTGATGGGGTCTCCCTGGGGGCGCAAGGGGTTAAGTCGCAACCTGTGAAGCTAACCTCAGCCACTGCAGCACAAGTTTGATCCCCAGCCAAGGAGCAATCCACATGGTGTAGCAGACCTCTCCTGACTTGCCTGCTGCTCCCCTCAGCAGTATATTTCAGTTAATCTGCCTGTTCTGTTCTCCACTCTGTCTCTGGTGGATCCTCTCACCGCCTGCACCTCTGGTCTGTAACCCCGTTCTTGTATGCATACATAAGTGAATCTTTTTTTAAAAAAAATGTAAGTGGTTGGTAACCAAACCTTATCTTTTTTTCCAGAGGAGAGGCTTTATTTGTTTATTTATTTTCCCCTGGGGACAGGCTAATAGCAGTGCAGGGCTTAGCTTGTTATTGACCAGTTTGAATAATCCCAGTGGGCCATGGACCATGATTGTTGTCCTTAGTTGTTTGCCACCTTGTCCTGGGTTCATTTAGAGCAGGGGAAATATTAGCTTGGTGTGAGTTACAGGGTATGATTGTGCTTTGTGTTCTGGGATGGTCCATTTGTGTTAGAAATGCCCATTCCCAAGCACACTGTTGACTCTCTTTTTGAAGTCTAGCTCTGGGCATGGTAGTTCCTCTTTCCAGTCATAGAGAACTCAAAGATGTTAATAAATATAACACACCAAAAAACCATTTAATTTTTGTAACATGAAGTTCAAATACCAAGGTTTCCTACAGGGTGGAACAGACTGATGCAAAATGGAGGAGATACTCATGGATGAGTTCACTTCCTATTGCTTGGTCTATGGTGAGTACCAAGGGGCTCACTATTCTGTTGTTCATTATCAGTACATATTCACTGTCACACAGTTTTCTGTATGTATTCAATAATTACAAAATTCAAGAATTGGGGAAAAGCTACCAAAAGCTATCCAATCTGATATTTCAGATTGGGTATAAAAATCCTGCTAAAATGTTTACTATTAAAAAAACAGAATGATTGCAAATATGAGTATTAAAAAATAGCATAACAAATATGAATGATATGTGGTAAGCAAAATATTGGTCTGCAAAAATACCAATTTCCTGAGTCCTGAAATCTCAGATGTGTATATTAACCGTGTCTTTAATTTTCTGTTTCTTAATGCTTTGACATCTTGACACCTTGCTGTCTTGAGGGACTGCTCTTCCCAGGATTCTCATGTAAACCAACATTTCCAGATTCCCAACCTCACCATTATTAGGCTCTCAAACTCTACGCAACAGTCACTCTGCATTGATGACCCTAGAGCCATGTCTCATCCAGGGTCAGCCCCTGCACCCAAGAGCCCAATGAAATCATTCAGATAAAGCAACCCTATACCTCCATAAATACTCTTACCCATATTTCTCCCTTCTACCCACTGCCTAGTACTTCCTCAGATAGAAACTACATATGCCTTCTCTTTTAAGGGAACTGTTAGATAAACTCCTTCCTTCATGGCCGTGTTTTCCACAACTGCTTGTATTACTATGACTGCCTAAGACAAATCCCAGGTATTCTTTAAAAAATATAAGATTACATGGCAAAGGGGAATTAAGACTGCATAATGGCTGACATTAAAATAGGGAGATTATTGACTATAGTAAGCAGCTGGGCCCAGGGGAATTTCAAGGGTCTGTAAAAGTGAAATAATATCAGCAGCACTCCGTTGTTTGACCAGTGAAGTAATTTTTTGCCTGGCTATGGTGTTAGCTCCAGACATAACCTCTTCCTTCACAGCTTAAACTTAAATGTCTCCTCTTGGTGGTAAAGATGTTATTCATCCACATAAGATGTGAAATCATAATTTTTCTGTACTGATTCCAAGCTTGACCATGAACTTTTATCTGAAAGTATCAACTGTGAGAAGGACAAGGCAATTTTAAAAATTTTACAGAGATATACACTCTATCCACTGCCTTGGTCAAGATAACCCAATGAAAATGAGTTCCATGAGCACTGTACAGTTAAGCAATCAGCATAATCACAATGTGAGACTATTTCATTCCAACAAGAGAATCCAGGAGGAGGTAATAAGAAGAGAAACAGTGGCTCTTCTGAGTCCGCTTTTGGCCAGGTTGCAATCTGGAAGGTGTAGCAACTAGGCTGTCCGGGCTATCAGCAGAAGTGCAGAAAGAACCACACATACTTGAAATACATCTGTCAGAATGCTATGCCTCTCACAGCGAACCCTAAGATATCAGGTTCAGGGTAGCATTTCTGATATTTCCCGTATTCAGTTTCTCTTGACTGTGAATCTCCTCATGTTTATTAAGGATTAAGAACAATCTAATGGAAAAAGATGACACTATAACATTTCTTATAGTCACAGTTTTTCTCAAAGTGAGATCATAAATGAACATTAAAGATATATAGCAGAACTACTATTTTTCAACATGCTGACATCACCATGCCCATGAGAAATGGAGGGCCTGGGGCCTAAGCAATGCAGTTCACCAATAAAAATTATTTTCCTTCGAGGAGAGTCTCAATTGCATACTTGCAATGTGAACCCAAACCAATCCAAACACCTTTTTACTGATCTGCTCAGATTAAGCATTAACCACAATATTGTGAATCTTGAGGTATGAAACATAATATGTAATTACCCGAACTTAGTTCAATTGAAATCCTTCTTATAAGGAGTTGTACCTTACTCTGAGCTCCATATAGGTGATGCTTATGCATGGTTATTTGGCTGCAGCTCTTTGATCTATTCCTTCTTTCCACCCTTAAATCTCTTAGCATAGTGTCCTGTCTATAGTTAGAGCTCAATAGATATTAGTTATTCTTGTTATTATTTTCTTTCTCTTTCCAACTGTGTGACTATAGTATGGTAGTTCACTTGGTAAGTGATTTTCAATAACAAAACATTAATTTGAGATCAAGTACTTTCAAGGTTTAAGAAAAAAGCAACTCATTAATAATTTTAACCTCCTATTATGGCTCAGTTATATGACCTGTGAACCATTAATAATATTCTTTCCAGTAGAAATAATTTACTTTCTTTTTTTTAATACAAGCACTGGGTACAGTCAGAAGCGGGAGAGGGTGAGAAAATTCACCAGAGCCAGAGCAGGGAACAGAACAGGCAGACTGATGAAATACACTGCTGAGGAGATCAACGGGTGTGGCAGGAGAGGTCTCCACGCCATGTGGGACCCTCGCCAGTGGCCCAGGATCTAACTGGTGCTGCAAAGGCTGCAGGCAGCTTTGCAGCCCAGTGCTCAACTGCTGTGCCACCAGAGGGGGCCCAAGAAATAATTTACTTTCATAATTTTTTTTAATTATCTCTTGCTCTAAGGGATATGTTAACTTCAAAGCCATACTCATAACTTTCTATGCCTGTCTAACAGAAATCAATTGCCTAAATTTTCATCATTCATTCAATTACAATTTTGCATACTTGAGATAGTAAAATACTTTATAACACATTTATTTGGTGAGTGACTTGTTAGCCCATAGCCTGCTATCCAAGGCACCAACTGGAAAACTACAAACGTTTATATTCCACATCATGGAACTATTGGCTATAACCTTTGGTACAGCGTTAGGGACAAGAAAATATATAGTCACATGATGAAAGAGGCATTGGCTTGGGTACCAAAATACTTATGGGTTGTAGTCTTAGTTCTGTTAGTATCTATGAAACTTGGGCTGAATTTCATATCTTTAAAGTTTAGAAGTCATTTATAGCTATTGTGGGATGTTTTGATTCATTGTTTTAATCTTTTCTGCTACTCTGGTGGGGTCTGTAAAACTTTTATTTATCTGGACATCTTTATCCCTGACACTGTGCCAATGACAGTATTGAAAGTGCTTAACAAATATATGTTGAAAAATAAGGTAAGAAGACAAACAAGTAAGAGACAGAGAGACAGAATATATTAGTATATGTTTAAGGCTTAAATTTTTCCCCAAATTCTATTTGAATAAAATCTTGTGATTTCAAGTGTACATAGTTTTGTTCTAGCATTAATGGAAGTTAAAACTTTAAGAGCCTTGAGAAGTCACTATCAGTCAAACCTTTTCATGCTTGAGAAACTGACTGAGACTCAGGATAAATAGGTGAGATATCCCTCAGGTAATGGCTTCATTCAGTGCTTCTCACTCACAGGTTGGCACTAAGCATCAGGCTAGGTGTACAAATGAGTTTACCCCTTAGTATTTTGGGAAAAGGCTAGTCTTTTACTTTCTATTCTCTACACCTTTCTGGTTTTTTATTTGAACAACAACAGAAAGGTATTAACTATTTTTTAAAAAGATTTATTTATACAAGAACTGGGATACAGGCCAGATGTGCGGGAGGATGAGAGGATTCACCAGAGACAGAGCAGGGAACAGAACAGGCAGACTGACGAAACACACTGCTGAGGGGAGCAGCAGGCGAGACAGGAGAGGTCTGCTTGCCATGTGGGTTGCTCTGAAGTCAATGGGGATTGAACCGGCACTGCAGAAGCTGCGGACAGCTTCGTAGTGCAGCGCTCACCTGCCTGCACCACCAGGGAGGTCCAAAAGCATTAACTATTTTTATAAAAGAAGTATCATGTGAAAAAGTAAAATTAAAAAAAATAACAAATTTCAATACTCTGCATAAGTACCATATATAATAATTGGCAATATTCAATAACAATGACATGTCTATGATTTGCTAAAATATATTTCTAAAAGAGTGACTGGAATTTGCCAGTTTGTGTGCATTAAATCCTGTTTGGCAGATTGGTGAAGAGGCTACTTGATTATATTGCTTAAGAGTCCAAACAGCTCTATCTCCCTAAGTGGAAGAGGCTCAGATTTCTTGTTTCTCTGTTGGGCTTTGCCTTTCTGTTGTACCTCTTCATGGACAGATCTAAGAATAATAACCATCTTACCTGTCTATAAATTCAATTCAATTAATTTTTCTTCTCATTAATATTTCTGAATGCCTTTTTTGGCTTATTTAAGAAGAGAAATATCACAAATACTTTTAATTAACTCAGATATTTATAAATTAGTTTGAATTACCCTTTCATTCATGCTTTCTTCCAGCGTTTTGACTATTTTCAGAGTGGCCTGAAACCAGAAGCAGGAACAGCAGAAGAGAGAAGGTTGCTATGTCACCATTTCTAAAGCTATGGTTGGAAAGAATGCAGTCTAATTGATAAAAGTCAAACAGTCTAGCATCTTATCTAATTTTACATAAGAGTTACAGCCATGCTTGCATATTAATTATCCTGTATATTAGTTACCTACAAGTTAGGGAATGCATTCAACTTATTTTTCAATATTACTAATTTTACAGCTTCTGCCACTTTTGAAGACTTTCAGATCCGTCCCCACGCTCTCTTTGTTCATTCATACAGAGCTCCGGCTTTCTGTGATCACTGTGGAGAAATGCTGTGGGGGTTGGTGCGTCAAGGCCTTAAATGTGAAGGTAAGGTATCTTTTTCCTAGACCAAGTCAGATGCATGTTGGAGTTAGGTGCTTATGTTGCGCCCTCTACAACAATGCCTCTGTCCCTCAGATATCTTCCAGGGGCTTTTGGAGTCCATGGACTTAGTCTGTTCGTTTCTTTGCATTTCCTGTCTCCAACATATTTGCTCTAATCTGAGAAACCTAATTCTCACATCTTTTTCCTATATCATGTGGGAATAGTTCTTCTGTGTTAGTTATTTTGAAAACAGACTAAAACTAAAATTTGCATTTGAAGTCTGAACTTGAAATAATAGGAATTCAATTAATGTTGAATTCCTAGAGAATTCAACTCTAGGAGACTCATCAGCTTAATCATACCTTCCAAAGCTACTCAGCCATTGGGTGACATACGAGAATTTGTAGTCAAGTTTCTATACCAATAGCATAGGTTTATCTTCCTTCTGGAAATAACTCCTTGAACTTCACAATTCAAGTTTCTAGAACACCACAGTATAGTTTTTAAAATTTACCAAATCATTCTCTGTTCTCTTTGGATTGGTGGATAGGAGGACAGAAGTACAGATGTTTGAACTTTTTCCAAAATAACTACTTATATGTGACCTGTAAATGAACTAGTGGCAATTTTTGTATTTCTGTCTGTGAAATTCAAGATCTTGAAGAAACGATCTAAAGTGTAGTCAAGTAAAAAATTATCTGGCCTTCTATGTAGCACATAGGAAAAAACTGAGTGGTAAGTCTCTGGGGGAATTATGAATAGCAGAAACATTGAAAGGAAAGTGGTGCTTCCCCAATCGCCTATCATATTTCACATGTTTTCTTAATCTTATTCTACAATATAGTTGTTATCCCCATTTTACAGACAAGGAAACTCAGATGATGTAATATGTCCAAGAATATGTAGACACACTGTGAGCCAGGATTCAAATCAATGTAATTCAAAAGTTGTGATGCATTGCGGTTAATTTTCCTTTATGTGTCCGTCACATCAGAACTTATAGCAGCTAAAAATGGCTCAGATAATCTTATTAGTGTTTTGTTGCTAGATTCCCTAAAGCCTAGGTTCATTATATTAAAGAACATTTTAAAATATGATAATCAGAGCAGTTGCCGAGCTCGTCAAATAAAAACAGAATTCACAGTCCGGTTATTTACAAATTGAAAATAGAAATCAGAAAAAAAACTCAAAAGAAAATTGAATTTCCTAATAGCCACAAGAAAAATGGAAACAGTATTATTTTTTCTTAAATTCAAAATGAGAATAGCTATTAATTTATGGTTGAACAGAAGACTTCTTTATTTTCACTTCCCAGGATGCGGTCTGAATTACCATAAGAGATGTGCATTTAAAATCCCCAACAATTGCAGTGGTGTGAGAAGGAGAAGACTCTCAAATGTTTCCCTCACTGGACTTAGTACCATCCGCACAACTTCTGCAGAACTCTCCACCACTGCCCCAGATGAGCCACTTCTGGTATGACTTTCTGTTATTTACATGAGAAATCTGTGGAATGATTAGGTAACTGTGTCCATCTAAGGCAGTTCCCTGGGAGGTAAAGTGTGAATAATTATTTTCTTCAGGACATATGCTGTAGGTTGGTAAGTGTTTTATCAAATACCACAAGCTTGGAATTTGCTTTTATCTGTGAGCTTGAGGTTTCATCATGGTCTTTGGGCCAGAGCAGCACAAGCTAATGTATTAATGTTGCAAAACATACTTTGTCAAAATTTAGAAACCAAAGATAAAAATGTTCCACTCTGAAAATTATTGGAATATACTTTATGGCATAAATATTTATCCTGAGAGGAAATTTGAAATCTGCTCTTATAAAAAATGAAAGTATTTAATTGCCAGGCATTACCAGCCTGTAGGCCTGCATATTGTCAGAATGACATTGATTGACAAATGCCATGAAAAAAATAGCGCTTAATATTTTAAATATTTCCATTAGCTCTAAAAATCTATATTTTATGGATATGACTTACATATCCTTCTTAAAGTTAAATTTGATTTTCCAGACATTCAAAATGAAGTAAAAATTGTGGTTATTATGTGAATTATTTAAAATAGGGGCATTTATTTTGAAATAGATGAAAGGTATGAGGCTTTACATTTCCCATATTTGCTCTCTTCCCCCAATGGATATTACAAAGACTATAATATAACTATTATAAAAATTAAAGAGGAAAAATGAAAATCACTGAAATATGTAGGTTAACTAAATCTCTCTTGGAGTAGAGAAGGCAATACATTTTTAAAACATCTTTAAAAAGCTAATTACTTCATTGTTTGTAAAATATTTTATTTTACAGCATAAACCAAACATGTTTTGTTTGGTTTTTGTTACTCAAATTTTGTTACAGCATAAACCAAACATGTAACTTAAATGAATATTCATTTTGATAAATAGGGAAATTCCATATTGTTTTTCCAGGACTTTCTTTTAGGGGATTCATGTGTTTTCAGCCCTTCTTCAAGTGAATCTGTTGGTAGAAAGCAAGTATTCAATCCTACCAATAACTAGAAAATATATCATATTTTTGTAACTATTCAGACTCTGTGTATATGAGTATGTATTTGTCTATCAAATTGTCATATGTATAACTATATTTCAAAATAGCACATATAGAATAAATATAATTAGATTTATTTTATAAGTATAAATTGGATTATATATTCAGATGATCACATACATGCACATATGAATTATATAGTTTATATATAAATAGAATTGAGATGATATGATTTTATAGCTTTTAGCAAAGATTTTTGTACTTTTAAATCAAATTATTTAATTGCTTTATTTAGCCAAATTAAGTGATGATTTTTTTTAATTTGTTTACAAGCTATGTTTTACAAAAAATATTGGAATTCATCAGTACTTTATTGTTGAATGGAATTTTTTATAGTAGAATAATTTAAAATTTATCTTTTTAAAAGCAGATTTAACTATGTCAAGAATGTAAAATTTTAATCAAATCAATAAATATAAAATGAAGGCCATAAGTTACTTTGAAAAATATTATTGTAAACTTTCAGGATCTTTTATAAAATGTTCTATAGGTAACCTTTACATGAAAAATTCCCTTGGAAAGAATGTGCACTTTTTGACATATTTACTTTCAAAATCATGGTTTACATTCTACAAAATTGTTGGTGCCTTTGTAGAGTGCCTGAATGTCACTTTTTTTTATCCATTGCCTATTAAAAGCAGAAATATTGGCCCTACTTGAAGTCTCAGGTCATACAATGACTACTTTTTGCAGGAAAAAAACCATCCTGCTCTACTCAGGCATGGGTAAACAAATAAGTCCTTTATCTACCTGTGGCAAGACTAAAAGACCAGTAAATATAGTTTAAAATTTATAGTGATAATAATAAAACATTTTAGTTCTATATACTATGAGGTAATATGCCTTTAATTTCCCTCCATGTCTTTTATGATTTGATAGCTCATTTTTTGACACTGCATGATACTCCATTGTCAGGATGACTGCAGTTTATAAATTCATTCACTTAATGAATGACATCTTGGTTGCTGAGTAGTTTTGGCAATTCTGAATAAAGCAGCTATTAACTTCAGTGAAGAGATTTTTGTGTAGACACAGTGTTCATTTCTTTTGAGAAGTATCAAGGAGATTACTGTATCATATGATAAGAGATAAGTTTTGTAAGTGGCCAAACTGTCTTACAGAGTAACTGTACCATTTTGCATCCCCACTAGCAGTGAATGAAAGTTCCAGTTGTTCCACATCCTTTCTGACATTTGGTGTTGTCACTGTTCTGGATTTTGGCCATTCTAATAGATGTGTGGTGGCTTATTGTTTTACCATTTGAATTTCCCTGATGACATATGTTGTAAGATTTCCTTTCTCATGCTTATTTCTTATCAGTATGTCTTCTTTGGTGTCATGTCAGTTAGGGTCTTTGACCCATCTTTAAATTGGATTGGTTGGTTTTTTATTAGCCAGTTTTAGAATTTGTGTTCTGTATATTTATCCATTATTTAGATGTGTCATTTGCAAATATTTTCTCCCAGTCTATGGCTTTTTTTCATAATTTACTCGATATTGTCTTTTTTTTTTTATAGAGGCATGTTTTTATTTATTTATTTATTATATTTGTTTGTTTGTTTTGTTTATACATGGACTGGGTACAGTCAGAAGCGCGGGAGGGTGAGAGAATTCACCAGAGCCAGAGTGGGGAGCAGAGCAGGCAGAAGGACTGAAGTACACTGCTGAGGGGAGCAGCGGGTGGCAGGAGAGGTCTGCGCACCATGTGGGATCCTCCTCCGGGGCCGGGGAGCAGCCGGGGATCGAACCGGCGCCGCAGAGGCCGCGGGCAGCTTCGCAACCCAGCGCTCAACCGCTGCGCCACCGGGGAGGCCCTCGATATTGTCTTTTGAAGAACACGTTTTTAAACTTAATGAAGTCAGACTTATCAAGTATTGTTTGCTATGCCCATGGAGATTTTTTCCTGTGTTCTAGGTATTTTATAGTATTGTGTTTTGCATTTAGATCTATGATTTATCTGAAGTTATTTTTTTTGAAGTGTGGCCCTTTGGTGTCTAGATTTTTGTGGTTTTTGCACATAAATGTAGTTGTTCTAGCCCCATTTGTTGAAGAGGGTATTGTTTTGTCTTTGCTCCTTTGTTAAAGATCAGTTGCCTATATTTATGCATATCTGCTGATTTATTGATCTATTTATTCTTTTCATGAATACCATACTGACTTTAATGTTGTAGCTATATAGTAAGATTTGAAGTTTTTACTGTGTAGCTTCAACCCTCCATCTTTGTTCTCCCTTCAATACAATGTTGACTATTTTGTATCTTTTGCCTCTATAGACTTTAGAATAAATCACTTGATATTCATAAATAACTTGCTGGAACTTTGGTAATGCATTGAATCTATAGATAAAACATATAGACAAGTCTATAGATTAAATCTACAGCTGGTAAGAACAGACATGTAAAAAATATTGATCCTTCTAAACGTGTAATATATCTACATTATTTTTATTTCTTTCATCAGTGTTTTATAGTTTTCCTGATATAAAACTTGTACTTTTTTTAATTTATACATAGTTATTTCTTCTGGAGAAGTGCTACACACGTATTTTAAACATCATTATTCAGAATAGCAAAAAAGCTAGAAACAAATAATAGTGTAGAGTGACACATTGAAATATTATGCAATAATAGAATTAATGCACTATCAGCTTAGCAACAACATGGGTGAGTACCACTAAATACTACTTAGACAAAAAAGTCAGAAACAAGAATATGAGTACATATGAATGTTAATATCTAAATAAAGCAAAATTAGTTTATGGTAAGAGACATAAAAATACTGGTTCCTTTTAGGTGCTGATTGAAAGGAAATAGAGAGAGCCTTTTTGAGTGCTGTAAATATTCATTATCTTGATCTAGATAAAGGTTACATGGATATATGCTCATGGAAAATCTCAACAAGATGTACACCTACAATTTTGTGCACCTTATTCCATATAAACTACTACTCAATAAAAGTGTTTTAAAGTGATAATAGCAAGCAGCTGTCAGAGTAGCAATCTATAAATTTATTAGGTTTCTTTATTGCAGGATGTATGAGAGAGAAATAAATATTATATCTGAATCAATAATAATTACATTTAGTTCTGAGGTTACCCATAAATCAATTAAAAGAAATTGGGGGTATAGAAATTGTATTTTGCAATAACAGGAAACATGAATTATTTGACAAGTCACATGTGAAATGTAAGGTGCCACATCATCCAACTGTATATAGCATTCATTCACCTAATAAGCATTGTTTTCCACATTAGTTTTTATCACAGATGCAGAATTGTATTTCATATGTAATTCCTTCAAGGGGAAAACTATAATAAATGCAAAACTAAGGATCCTAGTATCCTAGTACAACCAGCTACCAAAAGAACCGGTGGCTCTCTTTTTCTTGGTGACTTATGGACAGTTCTGGTGATTCTAATGTAAAAAGATAGAATAGATATTAATGTAAGAAGACAGAATCGTGTATTTCCCTAACTTTTTTTCTTCAAAATAATGGTGCAAAAGGAATTATGCTCAGTGAAATAAACCAGAAGGAAAAAGAAAAATATCAGATGGTTTCACTTATAGCAGGAATATAGGGAAATAAATAAGACATCAGTGTAAAAAAATAATAACAGTACAAAACACAACTAAGCAAAAACAAACAGTTATAAGTCAGGACATACTGCAGGGGAGGGGAGGAGGAGAAAGAGGGTTTAGAGGGAGAGAGGGAGGAGCACAGGGGACTGAGGTGATGGTGCACAAGTGCATTGGTGAAGGAAACTCTATGGGGATTACACTTGAGGGGGTGGAGGGAAGCAAATGTTTAGAAATGAACAATGATGTAAAAAAAATTAAAAAATGAACAAAAAACACAATAATGGTGCAAAAGAGATTTTTCTGGTCTAATAAGGAATGCTTCTTGGATCCATGCATGTTTTGGACATCACTATATCCATTAAGCAGCTATCAATCTCAAGAAGTCTTGCCCCTAATGAAATCCATATTTCTAAATTGATTCAAATGTGAGATCCCTTTTTCTCATAAAACCTAGAAATGTCTGATGTGAGAAAATATGTGCTTTGAGAAATTGTAACTGAGAGGAACAAGCAAATCAATGCATGTTGCACAGACCAGATTCAAATAGTAGCTGAGCAGTCCCCTGTTGCAGTAGAATTCTGATGAGAGCCCAGAGTAAAGCTATTCAGAATTATCAACTGGAGGAAAATCACAAGCTTTGGATATCAGATGTTTATGGACAAAGATAATATCTTATTTTGAAAATTGAGAAAATGTTGATTTTTAATTCCAACACAAAAGAAGTGCCTCCCCCACAGGAAAATGTTCCATGAAAGTATTTGCAAAGGGGCTTATAAATTCTCCCCAAAAGTCATGTTGATTTGATCAAATGAGCAATTGTTGCTTCTGAGTTTAGGAGGTGCTACATGTAAATGCAGGAATGTAGCAGGTATTACTGGGAAACAATTCATCTTGGTAGAGCCTCAGTCTAAATGCACACCACTTCCCTACATCTCTGACAATATGTGGTAGCTCTAGATGACAAATTAGGGTACTGGGATTCAGAGCACAGATTATAAGATTTTTTCTCAAAGTTCAATGGTTTACTCAACACTAGAAAAATCAGTGATTTTTAACATAGTCATGTCTTTTTGTTCAGAAAAAGAGTGAACGATGATCTATTTTTGATTTTTTTTATAGTGATCAGATAGAAATGTTTGATGAAGAAGCAGGGAATAGTAATAAAGATCATATTCAGTATATAAATTACCTTATAGTATTTTCTACTTAAGTGAAGACATTTCTTACATTTCTCATTAATATTTCTGCTCCTCTTAAAAAAAAAGGTTTCAGATATCCTTTCACTTTTGCATTAAATTTCTACCTGGATTGAAATAAGACAGAAAGCAATAACATGTGACAAAGACTAAAATGAATAAAGAATGTTCTGTTGGCATATTTCTCTCATTAAAGGACTAGTCCACTGTTGGACTTCCCAGGTTTGTAAACCCTGACTGATACTGATTCATCAGCTTGTTCTTGCCTGCCAGCAGATAACAGCTATATAACATTTGATTACTTTGATGACCTTTTTCCTTCTTTTCCCATTGAGAGGATGAATTATTGTGAAGAAAATCTAATCTTTCACTTAAAGGTCAAAAATGCTTCATTCTGACTATAATTTATCTTCAACAAGGTAAAATAATCATTTTTCATCACGGATACCATGACAAGTAGACTTTTTAACTCTGTCAGCTCACAACTGTAGACTATGTTTTTGCAATCTTGACTGAATGTCTTTAGTTCCATGTAAACATGAAAAAGTAGTTTCCAACTCAGCTATCTGTGACCATAAAGACTGATTGGTATAACATTTTGCTTTTATTGAAAACACCTATATCAAGCATTATTGAGTAATATGCATTGCCTTCCTCCAATAACACTATTTTCTTGTCTTTTTCCTCCCTTTATTCTGCTCTTGTGCCTGCCTTTTGCTCTTACAACTTCATGTTTCAGTCTCCTGTGAGTCCAGGCTTTGAGGTAGGTACTAACCATATCTGACATCTCACCATCTTTTATAATATTTTATATTCTGTGATATTTTATAAACTTGATTGGAATCACAGAATTATTTTCATTGAAACAATGAAAATAATCACTTGGGTCAGAATTTAGTTCAGAATCCAACCTGTTGAATTGCAGAATGTCATAGGTTTTTTGTTGTTCCTTTTATTGTTACGTTTTCACATTTCTCAATAAGACAAAGAGCAATGCAGACATTAGATTAATAGTTTTCTGTTAGATAGAATTTCCCTAAGATTATTTTGTTTCATAATGTTATTATCTATTCTGAGAATAGCACAAAATACAGTTGGCCTTCACTTTACTGGCACCATGTTAATTGGAATGCTTACATATTGGAACTATGTCCTGATGGCAGGTGCCACAGAACCATGCAGAGTGAGGTAACCATCCATATAGACACAGGTTTCAACTAGCACAGTAAGGGTATGAAACAAGGATGGTCTGAATAGGAATATAGTTTTTTTCAAGAAAGGAGCTTTCAATCTTTAATATATAATCACAATTAAATTTTAAGGGTGGTATGCAAATGGACATATCAAAGTCTCAATCTAGAAATTATAGTTGGAAAAGACATAAATTTTCCTCTCAAAGTTTTTCAGTTAAGCAAAGCCTCCAAAGTGGTATTTATCTATCTTAAACTTTTAATAACCTGAATTTGGGGGAGAGACATTTAGATTGTGTTAAACTGAGTATACAATAATGCTTTTCTTATAACTTATTTTGGAAACTAAACTTAAAGTTTAGTTTTCCTTATTTCTGTATCCCTAGCAGATTGAGATTTGACATATTGATATTTTTCCTTTTGAGACTAAAAATTTCAAATACCATTATTGTTATCCATTCTAATATGGACTTGTTAAAGAAACTAACAAAATATGCTAATGCATATTGTTCTGGGGTAAGTAAAACTGGCAGGTGAAGACACTTTGATTTATAGAGGTAAAGTGAAGAAATCTGCTTTAACAATAGTCAACTCTTGTGCATGGGAGAAAATGTCCTAGTTTAAATGAGCCCAATTTAGAAAAGTCCAAGATGAAAGCCAAGTGAATGTGATTTTTATATTCTTATAAATTTAAATTATGTAATTACAGTGCTTTCTAGATATAAATTTTAAAGGTAAGTTAGTGTTTTTCCTTCAAATTATTCTTTGGGAATGGGGCCATAGAAGGTCAGGAACCATTTTTCACTTCCCTGGAATAGGGAGCAGATTATGAAAGGAAGACTGATGAATACTCTGCTTCTCTATGAAAGTTGCACAACTCAAAGGCAGCCAGGTTTTCAGGACAACTCCTGATAGAAATAAGATGCACTCCATGAGCTATTTGTTCTTGAACTTGTCTGTATCTAGTTTGTTGAAAAGATAACGGACTTTTCATTTCTCTTTAGAAATGACTTGAAAGAATCAGTGCATAAAATTTGAGCAGTATTTCAGAGAAATACTTTACTGATAGTTATGTGAGCTCAGAATTATTATAAAAACCTGGTCTTGGCTCCACATTCAGCATGTCTTGGTAATAATATACATTCAGATCTATAACTCTAGGATGCACAATATACAGTTTTGACTTATTCTCTGCCCTCATGGAGCTTACATAAATGGACAATATGCAAATGTGTAAGTAGAGTAAGTGTCTTTGTAAAAGTTTCCAGATTTTTTTATATCACAAAGATACATATTAATTTACTCATTCTCTCCAATGATTTGGTTTTTTCCACATTTTTAATTTTAAACAAATAAAAGGTATTAAGTGAATTAATAGGTTTTATTTTTAAAAGCCAAAAATAGGCCCTCCCAGGTGGCACAGCAGTTGTGCGCTGGGTTGCAAAGCTGCCCGCAGCCTCTGTAGCACCAGTTTGATCCCTGGCTCACCAGGTGGAGGGTCCCACATGGTGCGTAGATCTCTCTTGCCGCCCGCTGCTCCCCTCAGCAGTGTACTTCATCAGTCTGCCTGCTCTGCTCTCCCCTCTGGCTCTGGTGAATTCGCTCACCTCCCATGCTTCTAACTACCCAGTGCTTGTAAAAATAAACAAATAAATAAATAAATAAATAAATAAATAAATAAATAAATAAATAAATACATACATATTTAAAAATAAATAAATAAATGCCAAAAATAGTTAAAGTATACACACACGTGCCAAATACTTTTTCAGAGAAGTATAGATTAAATTTATAGTCCACTAACTGCAATGCATATTCTTTTTGAGGATGAACAGCTTTTCATATATTTATTGGTCATTTGTATTTTATGCACAATGTATTGCCTTTTTCTTTTCTTTTGAGTTATTTATTAGTTGTTTAGATTCTTTGTATATTGTGACACAATCTTCCACCTAGTCATCTATGATGGGAGTGTATCTTCCACTTTATGTGTGTTTGTTGTCTTTCCCCATCTAATATGTTAACACCATGAAAATGTTTTATTCATTCTCTTACTACAAATAAATTGTTGAAAAGAAATTGTTGTGACAGATTAAACATAACATTCTTTTGAAATGTTGAGAAGAATGGTCTTTTCTTAAGGTAAAGGAGCCAAAGTTAAGTGTAGAAAATGGTGCAAAATTTAAGATAGTGGTATCCTTTGTGACCACAGGATAAAATTTATGACACAATTTTTTCTTCAAAAATAAGTTAGGCTAGGCCTCCCCAGTGGCGCAGCGGTTGAGCGCTGGGTTGCGAAGCTGCCCGTGGCCTCTGCGGCGTTGGTTCCATCCCTGGCTGCTCCCCGGCCACCGGAGGAGGGTCCCTCATGGCCCGCAGACCTCTCCTGCCGCCCGCTGCTCCCCTCAGCAGTGTACTTCGGTCCTTCTGCCTGCTCTGCTCCCCGCTCTGGCTCTGGTGAATTCTCTCACCCTCCAGCGCTTCTGACTGTACCCAGTGCATGTATAAACAAAACAAACAAACAAACAAACAAATAAATAAATAAATAAAGCATGCCTCTATTAAAAAAAAAAAAAGTAAGTTAGGCCTTATGAAACCTTTTTTAAATGTAAGAATTTTACTGAATTTATTTTAAATGACTTTAAAAAAGCATTTAATATCGCTTTGGAATTAAGGGACTTTACTGAGAATTTATTTTTGGTGAAGTTAAATACTTCTAGCTTAGTCTTTTTGGTAACTCTTAACATATAGACTGCATTGTGGAAATTAGTAGGAAGTAAATTTCTCATTGCAAAAGATTTACCTCTGTTTGGTTGTTTTTTATCTTCACTTTGTATCCTTTAGTTTTATGAAATTTAGACAATATTCAGTTGTACTTTTGTATAATGGTATATATTTTCTAATTTGCCATAACCTGCTATCATTTTAATAAAATTTACTGATTCATATTTATTAAGACAAGCATTGAAATAAAAGGAAGTCTTTGATACATACTTTCCTATAAAACTTCTCTCAGGAGTCACCCGTTCTCTTCCTGTTTTTGTTCATTTAAAAAAACATCAAGGGCATCCCCGGTGGCGCAGCCATTGAGCGCTGGGTTGCGAGGCTGCCGGCAGCCTCTGCAGTGCTGGTTCGATCCCTGGCTACTCCCCAGCCACCGGGCGAGGGTCCCACATGGTGCGCAGACCTCTCCTGCTGCTCACTGCTCCCCTCAGCAGTGTACTTCGGTCCTTCTGCCTGCTCTGCTCCCCGCTCTGGCTCTGGTGAATTCTCTCACCCTCCCGCACTTCTGACTGTACCCAGTGCTTGTATAAATAAATAAATAAATAAATAAATAAATAAATAAATAAATAAATAAATAAAAATCTTTAAAAAAATGATTAAAAAATAAAATAACATCAAGAAAATACTAGTCTTGCATTATCTGTCTGCAATTAGATATGATCATGATAATACTTTATAGTAGTCAAGGTAGATTCTTTCAAATAAGCACATAATGGGGGAAATAGGAGCTGGTAAATTATTTTTAACCCTCAGTGAGTGAAACTGTGATAATATTTCTGGTCCAAATGAATAATTTCTAGGCTATTTTCTTAATTAGCAAAAACCAACCTACAAGTAGAAACTTTGTTAGTTTTGTGTTCTGGATTTACAGGAATTATGGTGAATTCATCTCAATTAAAAAATCATTTTTTATTTAAATATGCACCGTGACATCCATGTAGTACATTTGCCAGATATTGCAAGATTTCTTTTGATGATTATATAAACTATTTCTCCAAATTCAAACTTGGACAGTGCACACTTTCAGTGAGGAAAGACATCCAGGAATTCTTTAGCCAGCACTTCTCTACCTACTATGAGTCAGAAGAATTTTTGCAGCAGTGGGCTTGTCAGAAGGAGCCCTTTAGTAAAACTAAAACTATGAGGCCTAATTTGATGTGCTACTAATTAACTGTTGCTAGATTTTATTCAGTGTGGTTTGACTTAGTGTATAAACATTAGTAATTCATGCTCTGAGCAAAATCTTTCAGATGTGTAATTCTGAATATGAACACACAAAAGAGAGTTTTTCATGACCTCCACTAAGGGAGGTTTCATTTATCTCTTGCCAACATTTACAAACATATAGATCTTAGGAACAAATATATTGTTTTAATAATTTTTTATTGAAGTAACATTGCATTATAACATATAATTTTGAGGTGTGCATCATTATAAATCAACATTTGTTTATACTACATTCAGTACTTCACTTAAAGCGCAATTCTACCCTTCACCATACAGTTGACCCATTTTACCTGATTTACCTATCCCTTCCTTTTCTCTTTGATAATCACTAATTTGATCTTAGTCTAAAAGTTCATTTTCATTTTATTCATTTTATTTGCTTGTTTTGTTTCTTTAAATACCACATATGCCTGAAACCATACAATCTTTGGTCTTTCTCCATCTGCCTTATTTCACAAAGCACAATAACCTCTAGATCCATTCATTGCCTCAAATGACAGGATTTCAACTATTTTTTTTAATAGCTGACTAGTATTCCAGTGCATGCACATCTACCACATCTTCTTTATGCAATCATCTCTTGATAAGCACTTAGGTTGTTTCCAGCTCTTGGCATTTGTAAACACTGCTGCAGTGAACATGGGCATGTGTGTCTCTTTGAATTAGTTGATTTTTAATGAAGGCTCTGAAGGGTCTGTGCTCCCCTCAAGCATAATAACAAGACGTCCTTAACACTATCCACAAGCCATGCCTTAAGATGAAAAACCTTCCTCTCTGTCTTAAGACACAGAATAGGGCACTCCCTTGTTACTACTAACACACATTTGGTTGGTCATTTTTATCCAGCTAATACCATGCCAGACCTGATCAGATTTAAGTCTTCCTCCTTTAATTTCTGACCAGTCATGACTCCTGACCTACTAGATGAGTACTGTGGGAAAAAATTTGCTCACTTTGAGAACTCTTATGTCCCGATAAACATGCCTACTCAAAAAAAATGAAATAAATATCTGTGTATAGAAAATAATAATGGAGGGAAGTAAGGAAAGTGAAGACTGGAATTGGTACTTGACTTCTAGAAACTTGAAAAAATAATTCAACTTCTAAAATGTTTATGTTTTCAGAAACGTACGTTACTGGTACATTAAACATACTTTTTCTGATATTTGGCTCTATTTGTTCACAGAAATTCATTTCTCTCTTCTCAAGAAGGATGAAAGTGTTAGAGTTTTGATAATAACTATAGTGAAATGAAAGCTGAAACAATGTTCATAAGTTATTACCAAATATACCTCTTTTCCCAAATAGCCCAGTTTTTGGTGATGTCTTTTTCTCTGTAGCTGTACACTGAAAATGTCCCTCAGTTTTATTAAAATCTAGTCTTTGGTTCTAGCATATTGTTTCAGGCTAAGATTTATGAAACAATAGTGTATTTTCCTTATGGGCCATTTTTGAAGGGAGAGGCTTGAACTTGTGTGGCCTTGGACTGTGTTTATACAATGCTTTTACAGCTGTCTCCAACGCAATAATCAATGGGACAGCATCTTTCCAGACTGTTTCTCTCAGCTTTCCATTGAGCTCATAAACCTAGGCCAGACCCTGTCAGTTTAAGCAGGGTCAGAATCTATGGAAATGTAATTCCTTGAAATCACTATTCTTGATTTTTCCACATAATCTATTTATCCTTCAGTTCACTTTCTGTGTGTAGATCAAGTCTGACATGTGGAGCTCCAAAGCATAAATTGTTGAGACATGCAAAGTTATTTTCTTTATAAGTGGAAATGCTCCTTTTTTATTTTATAAATTTTGAGTGCATGGCATTACGGTTGCATTGCCTTCAAATAAAAAGAGAAGTAATCTTGCTTTTATTATGTTTCCCATTCCTCCAGGAACTCAGATTTGTACAGTGTTGGTAACTGACGTTTTGAAAGAACAGTACATGTAATTTGCAACAGTTCTTGAATAGTTCTGGTGCTTTCCCTGCAAAGGGTGGAAAATAGTAAGGTTCCTTTATCCTTCATTTCTGTTTATTTAAAAAGAGTGAGGAACTATAAAAGTTAATGTAAATTCCAAGACTACTTAGCACTCAGCAAATCCAGATCACCTTGTATTTTTAATAAGAGATTATATATATTATTACTGTGAAAGCTTTCACAAATTGCTGCAAACATTAAGAAATGGAATCTCCACTGTAAAACACAGCATCCATCACCACTAAGCAGGGGGCGTATGTTTTTCTTTTTTCTTTCCCTGTGGCAACCCTTTTCACTGATATGAAAAGGTGTTGATTAGCTTTTATTTATGTTATACATTAAGGGTATCCAACTGAGGAACCAAACTCATTTATCTGGTGCATTTGGCAGGTAGTTCAAGGCATGTAGAATCAGAGTTGTAACAAAATAGCACTGAACAATTTAAAACTTGCCAAACACCCTACCCTCTACTCAAGGGATCACAGAGCATAGAAACATGGGTCTTCCTAGGTGAACTCCATTTCCCAGGGGTCATGAGTCTTGCTTGTTGCCCAAGAACTACTCTGAGCTGGAAAATCACCGACTCCCTATGAGAGATGTACTATGTTCATCCACATGTTGTTGAAAGGAGCTGATTATTTCCTTATGTCTCAGAAAATATGATAGCCTCAGACTCAGCATTCCCAGTGCTGTTTAAGCAGTGACCCTGGGTGGCATTAAATAATCTGTTCCAAGTGGGGTAATCAGGTACAGATATATAAATTTTGAGGCTGTCTGATTCGGAGAACTGGGCTAGCCTAAACAGAATTTTAGCTGGTAACAACACGTAACAGTCATTGTATGGCAAGACACTCCAGGGTCCACGTTGAATGCCTCTTTTTCAGGAAACTCTTTTTCTGAGTGACTCTTTTGCTTCCACCATGGGTATGGTTATATATATATATATATATATATATATATATATATTTTCTTATATATGGGCATTTATTCTATGTGAGGCAATGTTCTAGAGTTGATGATGCAGTGAAGAAAATAGCCAAGGAATTAATATTATATTGAAGAGAGACAGGAAAAACTAATTAACCAGCAAATAAGACAATTGCAGTTGAAGTACTGACTCTGGAGGAGACAGGGTGATTTTTCAGAGAGTAACAAAATATGAATGGGGAGTGGGAAATTAGTTTGGTGGTCCAGAGGCCACTCGGAAAAAGTGATATGTGAATTGAAACTTGAAGAATAATGTAGAACCATCTATGCAGAAAGAAGGCAAGAGGACCTACTGTTATTAATGATAACAAGTTATGTTGTTTCAATAATTCTGTTGGATAGTAAACTCATCAGGCACAGAGACAGTTACTTATTGGCCTCTAATGTCCTGCAGCAACTGAATTGGTTTCCCTGGTAGGATTTGCCCCAGGAAACACCTTGCAAATTAAATAAATCCATCTGTTGACAGTTGGAGAGAAGTATTTCAGATGCTTTTCTACTTAGTTCTTTGAATGATCATCCAGATATTAGATATTGAAATTTATAAAATAAAGAATTAATCTTTAGTTGAATCTGTTTTCAAACAGTTATTTTCATGTCTTCTAAGTATAACAATACCTGAATAGAGAAGTGGGCAACCAGCTGAAGGATGCTTATATAATAGAAACTGTTTATTAGCTAGACATTCTGTTCTAGAAAATGAGCATGACTCAGATGCTATCCTCTGAGCACAGATAAGCTGGTTAAGTGTCTTCTGTAGTTCAAGGTTAAGGAGTTCACAGTATTTTTCCATTGCATTTTGGCATGTAGAACATATTGATTCTTTGCTACTTGATTATTTTTTCCTTCATGACTTAAATGAGGAGATGAAAATACTTTCTATTTTTATATTAGCATAATACCAGAGAATTTTAGAGCTATCTAGGAGGAAAGAGGGAGGGAGGAATCATTATTCATCTGGAGGAAGACACCTGAGTATATAGTTCTGAGCTTATAAATTGTGTGACCTTGGGCAAATGATGAACCTTCCTGTAATTTCTTTTTCTTACTTAAAAATGAGGATCATAACATCTAGTGGTCATGAGGTTTAAGTGAATTAATACATAGAGTGCTATGAAAAGAGTTTGGCACATATAGGAAGGTTTTGAAAAGTGTTTTATGTCATTATCTAATTCAGAAGTCTCAGACTTCCCGCGAACAATATTTATTTTCCAAATAAGGTATGGGCATAATGTTTCAATTTTTTTTTTCAGAGCTGTCAGTATTTCGTTTTCTAAAACAACTAGATTCTCCACTTCTTTTGTAAGGCTAACGAGTCTGACAACACTAGCCTTGCATATTCACATGTGAAGTGTTAGTAGTATTTGTGGGAGCAATTAGGATTTATGAAGTGACCATTCCTTTTATACTTAGCTTATTCCTCCTATTTACTACCGTCTCCACCATTCTAGATTTTATATCCCTGTCTCTATGAGTATTTCAGCTTGTAGCTTACAGGTATTTCTGTTTGGTACTGTCTTTACCAGGGCAGAAGAGTTCTGCATCAATTTTGATCCATATTGTTTATACCAAGTAGAGAAGAGAAACAGGCAGACAAGTTCAAAGAGCAATGAATTGGAAAACATTCCTTAGCCAATTTTCTCTTTTAAAATTGAAATCCTTTAGAGAAAATATGTTATAGTTCACGTAATATTAAATTTTTCACTTTTTCTCCATTGAAGAACTGGGGTGCAGGCCAGAGGTGTGGAGGGTGAGAGGATTCACCAGAGACAGAGTGCGGAGCAGAACAGGCAGATCTACTGAAACGCACTGCTGAGGGGAGCAGCAGGAGATATAGGAAAGGTCTGCTGCACCATATGTGGGTTGGCTCCCTGGCCTGGGCTCGAACTCAGGCTGCAGCAGTGATGATACTGAAACATAATCCATAGGTCATCAGGGAGGATCCTAACATTAAACTTTTTAGAAGACCTACATTATAGTCTGTTTTGAATATCTCTATTGAAATGTTTCACCCGCTATTCTCATGCATTTATTTCTTCAAAATATCCATTCTGTTCAGTTCAAGCAATGTTTATTGTCCTGTACTAGGCACATCTTCCATTAACAAAGGACAAATATGATTTAAGCACTGTCTTTCACTTAAGAGCTTACTGTCTGATGAGGGAGACACATCTCTACAGAGAAGTCAGTATGTACAGTAAAGTGTTCACTACTCTTTTATTTTCCTTCACCTCAAGGGAAGATTATGTCACCCAAAATGTACTCCCAGCATGGTGTGAAATGGGTTTTACTTAATAAATGTATATTTTTTAAGATTTATTTATACAAGAACTGGGGTACAGGCCAGAGGCGTGGGAGGGTGAGAGGATTCATCAGAGTGGGGAGCAGAACAGGCAGATGGACTGAAAACACTGCTGAGGGGAGCAGCGGGCATGACAGGAGAGGTCTGCCGTGCCATGTGGGTATCTCTCTGGCCGTCCAGGAGTCGAACCCACGCTGCAAGACTGCGGATAGCTTCACAGTGCTGCGCTCAACCCGCTGTGCTACTGGGGAGGCCCAATAAATGTAAATATTTTAATACTGCAGAAGTTTCTGTTTGAACCATGTTTTTTGTAAAGTGACTTTTACCATTAAGGAAATCTTAGGTTTGATTTTCACATATGACAAGAAGAAAGCCACACGTGAAGGTAACTCCCCCCCACCCCCATTTTCTACCTTTATTAATGAGGAAGATTCATTTTGAACTGGCAGTAGAATATACCTTATTGGGAAATTGCTTCAGAGTCCTGTAACATATTTAAAGATGTGTTGGCATTTGAAGTTTCCATAATATAATCTAAGCAATCATTTCCTGGGAAGTTTCCAAACTTGCTGAGTCATTGATTTGACATAGTAGTTAAAAACAAACTCAATCTCTAGTAAAGCAGGATGCACTGTCTGTGTAAGTAGGTATTCCTTACATATAGTTTTAACTTTGGCAGTAATTTCAAATGAAACATTTTTAGCATAAGGATGTTGTAGAATCTCCACAAAACCTCAGACTTTAAAAACAAAGCAATCTCCATAATCCTTATTCTATTTAATATCTAATCCTGGCTTTAAAATTCAGCTTTCCTTATTGTCCTGTTTTCATATTCTTTCCCATCCATGGTGTGATACATCTTAACACTGAGATCATCATCTATAATTTGCCAAACCAAATCATTTTCATACATCCATCCCCAAACCATATTTGAAAAAGATGTTAATTCTCACAAAAGTCCCACTCATGTAATTTGGTCCAAACTCCTCCACTCAGGAAAAGAACAATTCATAGGATAAATGGCTAATGTAAAATGTAAGTTTTTAGAAGCACATCCTCATGCATAGGCTTACTATAATTATAGAGAAGTGAATTTTAAGTGTGTTTGTGAATTTTGAACCATTTTTTTGCTCCGAGCATAATAATGAAGCAGAAACAAAATATACCTGTTCCCTTTCCAGAGCATTTCCTCCCTTTTCCAGTAAAAAACAATCGTTCTGCAGAATTCTCAAATTAACCAACTATACAGTTCCAAACTAGAAAAACAAGTCACAGTGAAAATTAATTTAACACCATTTAGTTAGCCTAGTAAACCTAGATAAAATCTGCAGTAATGTTGATGGTTAAGGGATACTCTTTTTACCATAGTTAGCTTTCAAGAAATATCTGCTTTAAAACTCTGAAGCAATGTACTTATTATAAATATACAAATGAATAAAAAAAGAAATGAAATACGTTAATGAAGAAATAAAGCAATGCTGTTTCTCTTTACTTTGTACGATAAAATATTAAGTGCAAAAAAAAAAAAAAACCAGTCTGTTTATTTAAGTTAGCAGTACCCTTTGCATTACTAAGTCTAGTTTCATGTTATCTTAAAGTCCAAGTTAGTTGGATTTAGATCCCTGAAATTCTTTGCTTGTTATTTTTGTTAATGTATTTGCATTTATAATTGAGGAAACATTAGTTTACACTGATGCATATGATTTGCAGGTTTAGGATCACACCCCTCAAGAGAATATAATTACACCACAGCTACCACCAAGGCACACATAGTGTTCCACCATAGTCTATTGTGTCCTCTCCCCAGACTGCTCTCCCCTCCTCCTGGTCCACTTCTGGTAGCCTCAATTTTATGGTCTGATTTCTAGGGTTTATTATTGGTTTGATTGTATATAACCATGTCTTTTTTCCCTCTATATTCCACATATAAATAGTATCATCAGTATTTGTCATTCTCCTTTTGACTCATTTCACTTAACATTATTCCCTCAATCCATGTTGGCTTTTTTATAGCTGAGTAATATTTCGTTGTGTATATTATGCCACACCTACCTCATTCTGTCTTTGACCACTTAAGTTGTTCCTATAATGGGCTATTGTAAATAGTGCTACAATGAATAAAAGAGGACAAGACCCCTTTGAATAAGTGATTTTTGCATTCTTCAGGTAGATACTTCAGAGTGGAATTGCTGGCATATATGGCAGATATATTTCTTAATATTTTGAGAAATAGCCATATACTTTTCCATAGAGGCTAGACCAGTCTACATTCCCACCAATAGTTTATGAGGGTTTCTTTAACTCTACATCCTTACCAATACTTATTGTTTGCATCTTTATGATATGGACCATTCTCACTGATGTATTTTGATTTGCATTTACCTGATGTTAAGTATTGGTCATGGTGAACATTATTTTTTATGTTCTTGTTGGCCATCTTTCATTGGTTTCCCATTTTTCATTGGATTATTTGCTTCTGTTTCATTGAGTTACATAAGTTCTTTGTAGATCTTGGTTATCAGCCCCTTGTAGGATGTATGGTATATACTTTCTGCCATTCACCTGGGTATCTTTTTGTTTTAGTGTTTTGTAAGGTTTTATTTTGATATTTCCCAATTGTTATGTTCTCTTTTTATTTCTCTTGGCGTTGGAGATGAATCCACAAAGACATCACTGAAACCTATGTTTTGAAGAGTTTTCACCATGTTTCTTCTTTTGTTTTTTTGTGGTTTCAGGTCTTAAATCCAAGAATTTAAACCATTTTGATTTAATTTTTATGTGTGGTATGAAATAGTGGTCTAGTTTCATTCTTTTGCTTGTGACTCTTCCATTTTTCCAACACCATTTACTAAAAAGATTTTCCTTTCTCCACTGTATGCTTTTCACTCCTTTGTCGTAGATTAACTGTCCATATAAGTGCGAATTTATTTCTTGCTCTCAATTCTATTACATTGCTATTTGTGTCTGTTTTGTTATATCACCATACTGTTTGGATATTTATAGGTTTGTAGTATAAAATCTGGGCATGAATATCACCAATATTATTGTTTTTTGTCAGGACTGTGTTGGCTATTCTGGGTCTTCTGTGAACCATATGAATTTCAATAATTGTTTATATTTTGAAGAATGCCATTGAAATTTGCATAGGGATTGCATTGAATCTGTGTGTTGCTTTAGGTGAAGTGGCATTTTAATAATGGTTATTCTTCCATTTCATGAGCAGGTGATATATTTTTGCTTTTTGTGTGTTCTGTTTCTTTTAACAATGTCTTGTGATTGTCATTGTATAGGTCCTTCACTTCCTTTTAAGTTTACTTTTAAGCATTTAATTCTTTTTGGTGCAATTATAAATAGAATTGTTTTCTTTTTTTAAAAGATTTATTTATTTATGCATACAAGAACTGGGGTACAGGCCAGAGGCATGTGGGGTGAGAGGATTCACCAGAGACAGAGTGGAGAAAAGAATAGGCAGATTGACTGAAATGCACTGCTGAGGGGAGCAGTGTGCGAGTCAGGAGAGTTCTGCTGTGCCATATGGGTAGCTCCCTGGCTGGGGATCGAACTCGTGCTTCAGTGGCTGCTGATAGCTTCATAGGTTGCATCTTAACCCCTTGTGCCACCAGGGAGGCCCAGGATTGTTTTCTTAATTTCTTTCTTCTCTAGTTCATTGTTTGCATAGGGGAATGCAACATATTTTTGAAAATTGATTTTGTAAACTTGGCACTTTACTGTACCAATTTATTGTTTCAGTTAGGGTTTTTTTTTTTTTTTAAAGATTTATTGATTGATTGATTTATACATACATGCATACAAGCACTGGATACAGTCAGAGGCGCGGGAGGGTGAGAGAATTCACCAGAGCCAGAGCAGGATGCAGAACAGGCACAAGGACCGAAGTACACTGCTGAGGGGAGCAGCAGGCGGCAGGAGAGGTCTGCGCGCCATGTGGGACCCTCCTCCGGTGGCTGGAGAGCACCCGGGGATCAAACCGATGCTGCAGAGGCCGCGGGCAGCTTCGCAACCCAGCGCTCAACCGCTGCGCCACCGGGGAGGCCCTGGGTTTTTTTTTTTTTTTTTTTTAATTGAAGTCTTTAAGGTTTTCTATGTGTGTTATCTTGTGATCTGCAAATAACAATAGTTTTACTTATTTCCCAATTTGAACTCCTCTTATATAGTTTTCTTCCTATACTATGTTGAATAGTAGTAATGAAGGTTGCTACTTGTTTTTGTACCTATATCCTTGTTTTGTACCAGATTTTAATGGAAAAGTTTTGGCTTTTTTCACCATTGAGAATGTTTGGGTTTATCATTTATGGCCTTTCTCAGCACTTATTGATATGATCAATGAATTTTACCAATCTGTTTGTTTTGATGTGGTGAATCACATTGATTGATTTCAGATGTTGAACCATCTTTGTGTTCCTGGAACAAATCCCATTTGATCAAGATATATGGTCTTTTTAATGCATTGTTAATTTTTGTTTGCTAAGATTGGTTTATAGTTTTTCTTTTTTGTGGTGTCTTTTTCTGGCTTTGGCATCAGGTTAATTTTGGCCTCATAAAATATGTTTGGAAGTATTCGCTCTTTCTCAGTCTTTTATAAGAGTAGAATAGTTATTAGTTCATCTTTAAATATTTGGTATAACTCATTTAGTGATCTGTGCCTGAATCAGGAAGAAATAGAAAACTTGAACAGACCGATTACAAGCAAGAAACTTGAAATAGTGTTCAGAAGTCTCGCCCAAAATAAATGTCTAGATCAGCAAAATTCTTATAAAAATCTATTTCCTTTAAAAGTTACCAGTTTCTAAATTTTTTGTCTATTATGTAATTTGGTGCATAAATTAAAAATACTATAATTTTGTCTTTCTGCTACATATACCTTCAAATAAAACTTCACATAACTGAAGATTTTTTTCACTTAAAATATTAACTGAATATTAATTATTAATGAGTAAAATATGTCACTGTTTCTGAAAATCCTTCAAAGTTTATCATTTGTGTTCAGATCATTAGGAATATTTTTAAGTGGCAATTGGCAGCATTACAGAAATGGTGGTTTTTAAACATTTGTGATAAAACAGTTATAAATATCATTATAGACAATAGTCTTATTTCAGAGGTTCTTGTTTTTGTTTGTTTTAAAATCTGTTACATATCTGCAATAATCCATATTACATTACGATTAAAGAATGCATAAATATGAGGCATTAGCTAGTGACCCAGTATTTCATTTTTGTTTTGCCTTTATAGATTTGCCTCATGTTAAGGAAAAGCACATGGAAATGTATATGTACACTCCAAGAAATATAAAATACATCTGCAAATAGAACATAAGGAGATTTTTCCACTCTCTCTTTCCCAAAGTATCTGTTAACTAGTAAAATTAAAACACTGAGCCTTCTTCCAGCAGTGAATCAGTTCTCACATAAGAAGTGACCATATATTTGCCTGTCTCAAAATATTACAGTTTCACTTTTTCATTTAAAAATATTTTTCACATTGAAAATGATTAATTATATGTGAAGCTATAAGAAAAGGTAATGATAAGTATCTCTGGTGGTGTTGCCAGCTGATTTTAATTTTAAGATGTCCTGAATGGCTGGAGGGTACTCTTTATTAATGCTATTAAAATCTTAATTTGCTATGAAATCTTAAATGCTATTAAAGTCTTAATTTCTGTCTATAAATTATGTAGTTTGTGACTTGTTATTCTGTGCCAGGGACACATGTGGATGTGTGAATCTCATCATTGCTTGAAGATATATGGATAAGGTTTCTGGACCAAAAACTGACAGCCAATTTCTTTTCCCTAAACTCATGTAACATTTTAAAATTCCTTATGTAATCTGCCTTGAAGATAATAAATGAAATGACTTCTCAAGAATAATCTGGTTCTTACAGTTTTTGGCAGTGTTTATATGAATGTTACCATGTCTAAGGAGAATAAAACATTCAGTTTATCAGACTTCCTCCTGCTCTTCTAAAAGAAATTACTGCATAGTAAAGTATATAGACCTATGTTACACTTACTCTGAAGACAGCCTGGAATTAGGTATCTTAAATTAAGGCAAATAACTGAAGAGTGATTTAGTCAATTTTTTATAGGATTTTCCAAATCTGAGAACATGTTAAGTCTACCAAGTAAGTGTAACTTCAGGTCAGCTTTTACTCTGAATGTTGAAACTTTCCAACTGTGGAAAAAACATAACTTTGTCTATGCTTAAAACTGAGTTTGCTAAAGTTGCTAAAAAGGGATACATAGAACAGGGACCTAAGCCTGTAGATTTAGTTATTTTTCAATTCCATGGAAGGTGTACATGCAGTCTAGTCACATTTCTAATTTGGCAAATCTTTGGCCTATCTTTCTAAGTTCCCCTGACTTCTCTCAAAGAGTTGAGGCTTTTCTAGAATGATTATGCTTTGCAATTTTCTCTTACAGAATTATAATTGTAACTGTAAAAAGAATATTCCTGTGTAGAACCTCATCTCAAATCTTTTTTAGTTGAAGTTAGTGAAACTAAAAATCAAAATTCCTCCATTTGGTATGAATAGTATTACCTTTGTTACAGATAAGCATTGAAATGGACAAAAATTACATGCAAATATGATTTGTTTCACATCGTGTGAATAATCATTCAAAAGTAGAAATTAGTTGAGTAAGGTGATAATATAAGATCTCAGGATGCAAAAAAATATAGGTTCATGTTTGGGCTCCTTTAATTACTAGCATTTGACCCAAAAGACTTTATTTTGGGGGCCTCCCCGATGGCACAGCGGTTGAGCGCTGGGTTGTGAAGCTGCCCGCAGCCTCTGCAGCACCGGTTCGATCCCCGGGTCCCACATGGCGCACAGACCTCTCCCGCTGCTCCCCTCAGCAGTGTACTTCGGTCCTTCTGCCTGCTCTGCTCCCCGCTCTGGCTCTGGTGAATTCTCTCACCCTCCTGCACTTCTGACTGTACCCAGTGCTTGTACAAACAAACAATCCCAAGTTTTGACATCTTTTAACTCTCTTTTGTATGACTAGGAATCATAACTTTAAGATTTTATATTTTTTCACCCTTTTTATTTTGTATTTTTAGTTATTTACTTTTATATGATTGAGGAATAATTTTAGATCACATTCTTTTTTTTTCTTTAAGGGAATTCAAAGACAGTATTTTTCAGATGATGTGCTATGTAGGGTTGGGGAGGGGTATTAAGTTTTCATTTCTATCTCCTTGAACCACTTGCATTTTCTAGACATGTATACATAATATTTTAGAAAATATCAGTGAAGTAATACCTGCAGTGGGATTAAGGTCCATTCTTTTGTTTGCTTCTAGTTGTATTATTTCCTTATTAAAATTAAATCACATTTTCAAACCACAAATTTACTGAAAGTCTTAGAAATCTATTTCAGATTTTCTGATCTCTTGTTTTTTGTACTATAAAAAAACAAGGTAACTCAAATAGGAAATAAAGGGGGATAATTACATTAATTAATAGAAAGTTTATTTCTCTCATATACTTTTTTATGGAATTTTAGTAATGTGATACACTTTATTTATTTTTTTAAAGATTTATTTATTTTTAAACAAGAGCTGGGGTACAGGCCAAAGGCATGGGAGGGCCAGAAGATTCACCAGAGACGGAGCAGGGAACAGAACAGGCAGATGACTGAAACACACTGCTGAGGGGAGCAGTGGGCACTACAGGAGAGGTCTGTCTCACCATGTGGGACTCTCGCTGGTCAGCAGGATTGATCCCACACTGCAGAGGCTACGGACAGCCTCACAGCGCTATGCTCAACCCGCTGTGCCACTGGGGATGCCCTCTCATATTCTTAAGGATTAGACCATGAAATGCAATCATAAATTAAAATGCAATTTTAAAAAATACATGTATATGCAAATCAAGTGTTAGTCTCTTATTTCTTGTCATCCTTTATTGTTTTTACAAATATACAGCAAAAGTCACCATCAGAATCATTTATTGGTCGAGAGAAGAGATCAAATTCTCAGTCATATATTGGAAGACCAATTCAGCTTGACAAGATTTTAATGTCTAAAGTTAAAGTGCCGCACACGTTTGTCATCCACTCATACACCCGACCCACAGTGTGCCAGTACTGCAAGAAGCTTCTCAAGGGACTTTTTAGGCAGGGTCTGCAGTGCAAAGGTAAGGGTGATATTGCCACCCCAAATTTGTCACCAGCCAAACTTTGATCTTCCAGTTAATCCCCATCCATTCGAAATGACTATTTTTGTTTTTGCTTCTCTTTCTGATAAATTCTTAGTTTTTTATTGTTTTCTTTTAAAATCCTTGTGATTAGATTGCAGATTCAACTGTCATAAACGTTGTGCACCAAAAGTCCCAAACAACTGCCTTGGTGAAGTGACAATTAACGGAGGTGGGTAAAATGTGGGCATCCGGGTCTTTGTTTCTTCCATGTTGTTTGTTTATTTTATATTACTTTTATTTATTTATTTAACTTTTATTTATTCTTTTCATCTGGATAATTGTGACCTGACCCCAAAGTAAAGTATGGGTCTGAGTTTGTTTTACTTTATTGTAGGAAAGCACCCATCATTTAGTTTTAATAAAAAATTCAAAGAGAAAATATTTGATTTTTATACATGAACAGATAGTACTGAAAACTTGGCTGTCCAGAATTTCTTCCCCATCTCTTATTTTATATGCCTATCTTAATTTGTTCAGAAATGTGGAAATTGTTGCAGTGCCTTCCAGTTACAGCTCTGAGTTTCCTCTCATTCTAAGCATTGAGACAGAAGTTAACTGGAAGGGAAGGCTCACAGAGATGAACTGACAAAACCATCAGTAAAATAGTCACTCACTTCTTTTCTCCAAGTTACTTCCTTTTCTCTCTCTCTCTCTATATATATATATAAAATATATATTATATAATTACATTATAATGTTATATTTTATATATTATATAATATATATTATAACATATATAGAAAATAATGATATTCCTTAATATGCTTAATATTCTTCTATATATAGAAAAGAATGATATTCCTTAATATGTTTAATATTCCTCTCTCTATATAGAAAAGAATGATATTCCTTAATATACTTAATATTCCTCTATATATATAGAAAAGAATGATATTCCTTAATATGCTTAATATTCCTCTCTCTCTATATATAGAAAAAATGATATTCCTTAATATATGTGCATTCCATGATATAATAATTCCTTAATATATATAATATAATTCCTTGATCTATCTGTCTATCTATCTATCTATCTTATCTATCTGTCTATTCCTTTGGGGAAAACTGCTTAAATTAACTTTGAAGAACTGTTAAGAAAAATGCTCTGTTTTAAAGGAACAACTCACATTTTCTCCCCAGAGTATTCCTAATCGGTTCTTTTGTTTGTTTGTTTGTTTAATATGTATTTATTTATACAAGAACTGGGGTGCAGTCAGAGGCGCGGGAGGGTGAGAGAATACACCAGAGACAGCGGGGAGCAGAACAGGCAGACGGACCGAAGACATTGCTGAGGGGAACAGCAGGCGAGACTTGAGAGGTCTGCCATGCCATGTGGGTTTCTCCCTGGCCAGCTGGGAATCAAACCCCTGCTGCAGAGGCTGCGGACAGCCTCACAGTGTGGGGTTCAACCTGCTGCGCCATCAGGGAGGCCTCCTAATAGGTTCTTACTGAAATATTTGACTTGGTATCTCAGGCTAACTCTTCCCATGTCGTATACTGCTTAATACCTTCATCTGATGATCGTTTTTCTGATTCCTCTTGATAGAAAAGCCATGATAGAAGACCAGAGAAAATGTTGAGTATTTTTGTTGCTAAAATGATTATTTTTGCTCTAGAACTTTCTTCTCTGGAGAAAATATATACTTAGAAGAAGGGAAACTTCTCTAGAAAAATTTCCCATACTAGTTTCAGTGTTGAAGATTCATGTACTTGCTGCCAAATGAAAGTTTGGCAATCTTCCCACTTTCTGTGGCATGTCTTATTGACTTTGTTCAGGCCCAGAAAATGTCAATGTGTACTTGATAACTGGAACTAAGGGGAAACAGTGCAGTTTTTTTTGTTATTGTTGATTACTTAAAAATTGCGTTTTCCCATACAGCTAGAAAAATACTGTAAAATGTGAATTTTCCAAACTTGGCAGCTTAGGGAATGTGATCAATCTATTTTCTAATTTTAAAATAAATACTTTGTGTTAGTCAATAATTACAGTTTACTGCATTCCCAGCAACTACATACATGATGATGAGATTCAATATTACCAAATATCTTAAGTATTTAAAAGCTGCTGTCTATTGACCAATTTAATATATTAGGATTCATAATTTAAAATGTTTCTAGATTGGCAACAATCAATGGCCTTGAGTCTTCTTGTAAGGGAAAGTTTCCCTCATCCTCCCCAGTATTCCTTTTTCCCACCAGGGCTAGGCTATGGACACAGAACAGCCTCCTCTTATGCCTAGCATCACTTTGCATCCTTTTACTTGCTTCTCTTCCACCTTTGGCTTCTTCCCAGGGCTCTCCGTGTGATTAGGCTTAAAGCATGAAAACCAAACATCTGCCTCCAAAATTATATGTTCGTCCTTTCATAAATTCAGATAGTTATGAATGGAAAAAAGTGAAAGGGTATTCTTCACACCATTTTTTTTTAGGGTTTCCAATGTATTTGTTTTAGGATTGCCTAACTTTCTCTAGAACCCTGGCTCCAGGATTGCAGGTTTATTTTCATGGTTGCAAAACATCTTTTTAGATTTGCTTAGCCCTGGGGCAGAGTCTGATGTGGTCATGGAAGAAGGGAGTGATGACAATGACAGTGAAAGGAACAGTGGGCTCATGGATGACATGGAAGAGGCAATGGTCCAAGATGCGGAGATGGTGATGGCAGAGTGCCACAATGATGGTGGAGAAATGCAGGATCCGGACCCTGACCATGAGGACTCCAACAGAACCATCAGGTGAGGAGTACACCCCTAGCCTCCTCAAACTCTGGATCCGCAAGTGGTATTTAATTTTTAGAGCTTTTTATGATTTAGTCTATCATAAAAAAAAAAAAAAACCTGAGTATGTTTAATTTGCTTATGGATGAAATTTACTATAAAGGCTGTCTGGATTCCTTAAGAGAAATAGTTTAAAGCTATCCTTTCCTAGCATCCCCCATCTTTTGAGCATTTTCTTTTGCATGTGAGGGATACTCATATTTGCCGTCCACAAATTTATTACAATCAGTGTTTACCAAATATCTTTGTGTGGAATGGTGATAAGGGACCAACCTCAGTAGAGACCATTTTAGCTATCCCCTATTGACCGCATATATGCCTATACCTCATTATTAATTTTATTTCAAAAGTGCATAAAGTTTTATATTTGTGATCTAATTACCTATATTTTTTGATTACTGGGTGAACCTCAGTTTTATTTCAGGGGTCAGTGCACTATGGCCAAATTAGGCTGCTCCCTGTTTTATAATAAAGTTTTATCAAAGCATAGCCATTTCCAATCATAAAGTCTATGAAGTTACATATTCTGCAAAGCCTAAAATATTTTTCACCTGACCCTTTACAGGAAAAGTCTCCCAACCTCTGATTTATTTTATAACGTATATTCAAATTTCTGTGTCCCTTTTACAATACTGTAATCATTGAAAAACTGATATTGTTCTTGTGAATAGAATAGTAAAGTGAGTGGATTTTATTCCCATTTAATGACATAAGAAACATTTTAAAAATACTGGTAAATCTTAGTCTTGTGCTCCAGCTTTCTTTTGAAGGTATGCATTTCTTTGGTATCAAAGGGTTGAGGGGGTGTGCTTGCATATATGCACATGTGAGGGGGAGGAAGGAGGGAGAAACAAAGGAAGAAGAGACAAAACAAAGAAGAGGAGAGAAAGGAGATGGAAGGATCAGCAGTATTCCATAAGTAATTTATTGTTACTATTTTTTCTTGAAATTAGAGTGCATGTTTTATTCCATTTTAACAATAAAGAATAAAAACAAAAATTTACAGCTAGCCAGGCTGCACAGCTCTCTCACTTGAGATTGAGGACTAGAAACCAATGCTTTTATCTATATGTAAAGACTTGGCTCTGAAATGTAACTCAGTTAAATAAGATTACCTCTTGACTGTGCCTACACAAGCTTATGATCTTTCATTATTCATGACGGAATAAACATTTGTCATAGCAAATAGTTACCGATAATATGATGTCTAGCCATGTCTGTGATCTAATTCTCCAATATTGAGATTTTCTTGATTGAGTTAATGTGTTTACACATTAACTGTGTATATCTCTAGTTTTGCCTTTCTTTCATCAATTCAGGGACAGTCAAAGCTCTCCATAGTCACATTGTACTTATTTTTTTACCTTTATTTAGGTAACATCGGTTTACAACACTGCATAAGATTTAGGGAAATAAGTTTAGCATAATTCTATAAATAATAGTTACTTGAAAGGTGGTTTAAAGAGCAGATTCTAATTTTTATGAAATAATGCAGATAAATTAAAACTTCATGTTAAATGATAAAATCTGTCACTCTTCAGAGTAATTAAGACTCTAAACCTTGGTACTCTGATAATACAATTAACGAAAATGGTATGTGAATATTTTTGACTTTCACTTTGAAATAACTGGAATAAGGCTTTATGCAAGAAAGGAAGATGTATATCTAAACACATTTCTTTACTAAAATATTTTGACTTTTCAAGTCCATCAACAAGCAACAATATCCCACTCATGCGAGTAGTGCAGTCTGTCAAACACACAAAGAGGAAAAGCAGCACAGTGATGAAAGAAGGATGGATGGTCCACTACACCAGCAAGGACACGCTGGTAAGATCCACAGCTAGCAAGTTTCTCTTGTCTTCCGAACTTTTAATTAGAGGGGTTGCTAATGCCCTGTGAAGACACTGGGGTATCTGATTAACCAGGAGCAAACCTCAGCGCAGGCCAGGCATAGGATCAGGTGGAGAACATTAACAGTCTCTGGGTATCAGATGTAGTTGAGCAACCAAGTTAGAAAAAAGTTCAGATGCAATATCAGGGAAACAAATCATATACCTCTGTTACTTGAGATGATCTCCAAACAAACTGAGTGCCTAGCTGTCATTTAATGGCAGTGATAGTATGTATTTTCAGAATGCTCCTCTGTGGTTTAGAATTTCTTTTAAGAAACACTGCATTATAAGGAGAAAAAAAATGATTAATATTGTGTACATCTTAAATCTTTAAGTATTTACTTAAAAACTGACCACATTTGATAAAAACCAACACATTTTATTTGTCAATATAATCTGATGCTTTTCACTGTATCAGGTTTTCCTAATAGTTGATGGATGAGGTTTTGCATGTGTTTAAGAGAAAAAAAATTAAACATTTCAAAGGTAAACAAATGGACATTGGGTGATAAACTTCTTTCTCAGCACTAGTGGTGTTTTCTTTATCACCTTCCATCTATCTATCTATCTATCTATCTATCTATCTATCTATGTATCTGATCTTCATAATTTCTTTAAATAAGTGGACACCTAATTTCTTGATCTATAATCTCAACCATCTCTGCTGGAGAAATATTCACGTGATTTATTGTTGAACACCATCTAGTTCTTCTTCATGTGAAGCATTTAAAGCATATTTAATGCATTTGATTGTTCTAAAATTGATTTTGGAAAAGACCAAGAATATTGTTAAGGGTTTTTGCTTTTAAAAATATGATAACACGGCCTCCCCAATGGCACAGCGGGTTGAGTGCTGCTCTGTGCAGCAGTCCTCAGCCTCTTCAGCGTGTGTTTGATTCCTGGCCGGCCAGGGAGAAACCCACATGGTGTGGCACACCTCTCCTGCCTCACCAGCTGCTCCCCTCAGCAGTGCATTTCGGTTGTCTGCCTGTTCTGCTTCCCGCTCTGTCTCTGGTGAATTTTCTCACGTTCTTGTGCCTCTGACCTGTACTCCAGTTCTTGTATAAATAAAAAAAATAAATCCTTAAAAAAATATGAAAACACACATACACAAACACTTAAATTCATGGAGCATATTCCTAAAGTGACCAAGGACCTGATCACCAAATGGTGGAAATTTAGCTTTGTAATGAGCATAGGAGATGGTGGAGTTATTTGAAAGTTAATAGCATGGTGTCAATCCTACCATATAAAAATATTCTTTAGCTCCTTTTTTTTAAAAGATTTATTTATTTAGGCATACAAAGGTACAGGCCAGATGTGTGGGAAGGGGTGAAGTGAGAGGATTCACCAGAGACAGAGTGGGGAGCAGAACAGGCGGACTGACTCAAATACACTGCTGGGGGATCAGCGGGCGAGGACTGGAGAGGTCTGCTGTGCCATATGGGTCAGCTTCTGGTCTAGGGTTTGAACTCTTGTTGAAGTGCTTGGCATAGCTTGATAGCACCGTGACTTTATCCCCTGTGCCACCAGGAGGCCCTATTCTGTAATTGTAAGGTTCAAAATTCTTCTACCCCTAGTTGAAGTGAGAATCCTTGCTGGATTAGCATGGTATTCCTTATGTTCTAAAATAATGGGAATGTTTAAACATTCTATCTTTTAATAAGCATTTTTATTTTTTTACTTACTACAAATCCATCATTAGCTCTATTCAAGCTGTCAAATAAATTTAAAAGTGGTATTTTCTATTTACATTGCATGTACTAAAGGCCAGGCACTGTGCTAGATCCTAGATGTTAATACATCTTCCTTTTAACTCATAGCTCTGATCCACACAGATTTGTTACGTAGTCATCTTCTAGGAGCTGAAATTGAGTATGAATCTTTCTGGTCCAAAATCCATGTACTTTCTACCATTAAATCTGTCTCTATTGAAAAAATATTTTGATTTCATCAATTGAGTACTTCTGAAGTTTTTAAAAGATCATGAAACTAACTTCTGTTTCAGCGTAAAAGGCACTATTGGAGATTGGATAGCAAGTGTATTACCCTCTTTCAAAATGACACAGGAAGCAGGTACTACAAGGTAAGGGTCTCTCTTTTCTTAACTGGAGTCTCATGCCCCTTGCCCCTGGCATTGTAGAGTATCAGAAATACAAAATATAGCCAACAGATATGACTGGTTTTATGTGTGCTCCAAGAGAGACTTTACCTTCTCTGCAGTTTATACATTTCTGGGGAACCAAGTTGTAACTCATAAAGTCATCTGTGTATTCCAGATTTCCCTGGGGAGTGCTTCTGGCCACATGGGATATTGATGGAGAAGGCGAAGCTTAATTGAATTCTTAGCAGAGATGTGTGACTTAACTGGAAAAATCAGGGTCACAGCAGATTAGCTGAATGTTAATTCATGAAATCCACTACATCCAGCTTTTTAAAAGCACCTATGCAGCACATAACTGGGGTTAAGAAACATCAGGAGGGTGATGTCTTCAGGCACTACCAATATTCATAAGAAACACTTTCCACTGAGAAAAAATTGGCAGCAGTTTTCATTCTCTCTACATGAAATAATACAATACACCATAACATATCACCAATGAAATATGATTACAGAAGAAGTTCATAGTGAAAACAGTATAGATGTGTTCCTTCAAAATTAATGCAGGTCAGGCAAAGTTGATTCCCTATGACCACTTTACACAGCGAACAGAAGAAGAAAACCTCATTAATTTTTAAATTAAAAATTTGTCAGTCACTCCATACCCCTTGGAAGACAGTGTAGTGATTAATTTTTTTCAATATCAAAGTTGTCTTTGGAGACCAATTTCTGTACTCTTCCTCACTTGGCAATGTTTATTTGAAGGTGTACATATTTTTTCATAAACTACATCAACAGCACTCTCTCTTCCACAGGAAATTCCTTTATCAGAAATTTTATCTCTGGAACCAGCAAAACCTTCAGCTTTAATTCCTAATGGGACTAATCCTCACTGTTTTGAAATCACTACAGCAAATGTAGTGTATTATGTGGGAGAAAACGTGGTCAATCCTTCCAGCCCACCACCAAATAACAGTGTCCTTACCAGTGGCGTTGGTGCAGATGTGGCCAGGATGTGGGAGATGGCAATCCAGCATGCCCTCATGCCTGTCATTCCCAAGGGCTCCTCCGTGGGTTCAGGAACCAACTCGCACAGTGAGTCGCTAGTTTTCTAACGCGGTAAAACAGAGGAAGAAAACCTCATTGGGGATGATTTAGTTTATTGGAGAACATAGGGTATCTATATAGGAACTGCTACTCATGCTAGGACATTTCATTCATTAAAATATCCTATTTTATTTTATATTAGAATTTGAACAAATTCATACAAGTCCTATGTATATAGCAATAGCAGAAAATTAGAGCAGTTGGTCATGAAAGAAGAAATAATCTAATCAGCTGGCCCCAAAATGCCAGCCTTGTTATTTGAAAATATGAATTAACGTATTCTACCCAAAACCACTAATATGGTCCTCTGTGCAGAATACTGGGGATACAAAGTACTTAGTAACTCTATAGTTTTATCCCAGGAAGAAATCTCTACATATTAGTAGAATGTGATAGATTTTACCAAAATTTCTCAGTACTGAGAAAATGAATTTTAGCAACATAGTTTAGAGAAATATCTGTACAAAAATGTGATTTTAAACTTCATAATGACTTTTTATAATGAAACTTTTGGGGGTTCTATTTTTATATTATAGTGAATTATGTGATGATAGATCACAACTTTTTTATTTATCTCTAAAATTCACCTACATATTAATGTTGTGAAACACTACATGAGGCTTCTATTTTATGCCTGAGACCCCAATAGGTAGACAGTAATGATTTGCCTGTTTTGCAAGTGAGGACATAAGTCCTTTGGGAGACTAAGTTATCTCAGCTATACCAGATCTATGAAGTGACATGCCAGTATTTGAACCCAAGTCTTTTAACTCCAAACTCTAAATTGACAAAATACATTTTTAAAAGCAACTAACAGTAAATTTTAAATTTTAAAATCTGTTAGGCTATTTCCTTCCTTTTAAAAGCTAATTGTGATGATTTATTTGAAAAGAGCCCTGCAACTTGATTAGTAAACATGTATTTGCCTGTTTTGCTATTACCCCTCTTAGTTTTTGTGTATTTTCTAACATGTATTTCCAGGAGATATTTCTGTGAGTATTTCAGTATCAAATTGCCAGATTCAAGAAAATGTGGTGAGTATATACCTACTAATATAAAACGTGGTAGTGTGATATATTATTAGAAAATAGGAGCACCAAAAAATAGATATATATTTATCTAACATTTTAATTTTCCAGTATTTTCTGAAAAACAAAATAGAATCTATTTGTATGTTTTTCTTCCATAAAGACTTTAAGAATGTTATACTATGGGGCGGGGGAGGAGGGGAGAAGGGATAGGAGCAAAACAAGGAGGGGGGGTGGGAATTGTTTGGGGACTATAACCAAGATGAAAATGCACATATTGTGCAAATATGAAATGATGTGAAAATATGTAAAATGAAACAAAAAATGTTACATTACATGGATTCTTTTGGTGATTTGCTATAATGTAGTATAGAGCTAAATACCCATTATTTGCCTCAGAAAGGCTGTTATAATACAAGACATGATTTTTCACATTTGTCCATCTTGGTGTTGGAATATTAATGATTGATGCTACACAATACCAAATACATTAAACTCCTTGATATGGGTGAGTAGCTTAAGTACGTGGCTGTTCTTATTCCCTGATTGCAGTCTAAGTGTGCTGTCATAACAAAGAGTTGCAAATGGCCTTGCGGTCACTTATACATATTAAGGAGACCTCAGAAAATTGCGTGAATCAAAAATTACGGGTCCATATTCTAGCACCTTAGGTACCTGTGCTATAATAGCTCCCTCCTTTCAGCTTGGTTTTTGAAAACTAGAGATCACTCTATCCTTTGCTTTATTTGATATAGCTTGTAGCTGTGCTAAGTAGCCAAAAATTATTAAGGTATTTCCACCTCATCCTATGAAGCAGACCATTCACTATATTTTATCTGTTATACCAAATACCAAATGAACTTAAAAAGTTTACAGCCTTATTGGCACTGATATGAATTTATATTTGAAGGAATAAACTCCATGGAACTCCTTTTCCTAAGAAGTAGAGCTTTGCGACCTTTGCTGTATTGGCATAAACCAAAAGCAAAGATGAATTAGAGAATTAGGAAGACAACATAATGAAGGTTAGAAGTCTCGTGCTGTCAGTAACATGATAGGTTTCTAATACCTGAAGGTTCCTATTGCTCTTGCTTATACAGAGAAGACTTGGGGAAATAAACATAGATTAACCTGTAAGCTTGCTGGGAAATTCTAGATACCTGTGAGTCATTAACTGTTTGGACATTGTGTCCACTGAAAATTATGACTGAACCACTAAATTTGAAGATGTAGTCACTGAGACTTAGAACAATGTAGTGGTATTAATTTATTTTCTCATCTCTAGGCAACCTTAAACTTATCCTGTTTAGGATCACAGGATGGAGAAAACTTGTAGCTGATTTTGAGGGGAAGGACAGGGAAAAAAGTTAGGCATGGATGAGGTATGAAGGGAGAAAGATTTAGTATAAAAGAACTATGTTTTGAAAGGACAACGAGTATGAGAGAGAGAGAAGGATAGGCAGAAAATTGGACAGGTTCTAAAAGGAATACATAAAATTAAAAAGTAGTGTATCATGGTTTTATGAAGTCATCAAATCACCTACTGTAAATATAGATCAAACAGAGTGCTTTACTTAACAGTTTCAAAGAGAAATGAGTAGACATTTGGAACCTGATACTTTCAAAGGAGGTGGAAATGGAAGAATTGAGTTATCTCACAGATGAGAAGTTCATAATGAACTGTACCATCCTTTCATAGTGCCACTTGCTCTCAGTGATTCATTTCCCTCTTTCTGCAGTTTAGATTAAGCTGGATGTGGATGATTGATAAGAGCAGCCTCAACATTCTAGCTATAGAGAATGAAGGAGTTGGAATTAGGACTCAAACCGGGTTTGGGAACCATGATTATATAACCTGATATTTCCAAATCGCCTTCTCAAAAAAGCAAATCACTTTTTGAATATTTAGAGTAAATGGCATTGTACAGTTTAAAGTTCTATTTCTCTCAATTGAAAAATATCTGATTGACCATTAGAAAATCTCTGCTACTAAAAGTAGAATAGTTTTCAAAATATTACAAAATCACATTGATTGAGGACTTGCTTTGAACACTGTAGTAGTAGTATAGATTCTATCTATCATTGACATTTATTCTATCTACCATTGATATTTATTTGTGTTTAAAATATTTAATATTTATTTAATAATATTTATTATATGTCTAATAAAGTTATATAATTTATTTGGGCTAATGTTATTTCCCACCTCATGTTTGTTTTCACTGGACTTGTGCTTCTAGGACATCAGCACTGTATATCAAATTTTTCCTGATGAAGTACTGGGTTCTGGGCAGTTTGGAATTGTCTATGGAGGTAGGCTAATTCCCTAAGTATTTTTATTAATAAATTTTAGCTACTTGTGTTTATAAAAATACTCTCTCAGTAAAATATTAAAGATAAGACATATGCATATATATTTTTATGTCTGTCTCTGTGTTTTATCATTTTAGAAATTTCTCGTTGGTTAGAAAATTGGCATGTATCTGTTTTCAAATTTTTTTTCTAGTCCTGAAAAGCTTCTTTTGCTTAAATATTGACAAATTCTATACACAATACCACAATATTGGTTAAATATTGGTTTGTGTAAATAAAATATTGAGAAACAAGGATGTTATAATTTATAAATAAGTCCCATTTCATTTTAGCATGTATGGTCATAACTATAGAAACTGATTCACATTCCTAGACCATAAAATCCTTTCATTCTGATATCTTTAACGACACATATATATATTTTTTTCCTTAGGTTAACTTTTTTTTTAACTTTTAAAGTGAAATACTAAATTTTAATCTTTTTCCATAGCTTTGGATGAATTTATTATTTTTACTTTCGCTTATTTAGGTTCTAGTCAGTTGGTCATTTTTCAAGTCTTCTGGAAATACTTCATATTAATGTTTTGCCTGCCCTATAAAATGACATCATAAGTTTCAGTTTCTTAATATAATTAGTAATGAATTATATTTTTTGTGAGGTAGGTGGGCTCTGGAATAATCAAATGTCTCACTCGGTGTTATTTATATGGGTTACAGGATATTCTGATTTTTTAAATTTAAAATTAGTTAAGGTCTACTCTGTTTTACAAGCTAATATTGATTTTTATAAAATGCTTAAATATTTTTTGAAAAAGATGTATCAATGAGTAACCATTCTCTTTTTTATTAACACGTAGCAGTATAATGGGGGAGAAAAATTATTTCACAAAATACTGCTCTATGGTATGATAATTGCATGTCAAAAGTCATTTAGAGCATGATAAGTATACATGATTACACATAGTGTGGTAGTGAAGCAGGAGTGAGGAATGAAGTTAGAGAGATCAGTGGGTCCCAAATAATTTGTGGCATCCAACATTGGAGGAACAGGAATAGGAGGAGGTCTCCACACGGAAGAATAAGGAGTTAAGATTAGGCATGTGTGGGATGAACATTCTCAGAAGTGATGTCAAGTACTGGAGTGAAAGAGAAGTAGGTATAAAGAAACAGTGACCTTGGTGAGAGATATTGCAGTAAAATATCTGAGTTGGAATACAGATTGCAGTGAGCCAAACATAAGGAGTCATGTTATAGAAGTAGAAAGGTGAAAACAATTTGATAGTGACGGGAAGCAGTCTCCAAGGAGTCAGAAGAAGTAGTGAAGTGGAACATAAGAGGAAGAAATATTAGATCTACAACAAATGTTGAAACAGTGGAATTTCAAGGTAATTGTGACAAAATTTTTGAGTGTTTAGATCTATTTTTCATTATTAGAACTATTTTAACTTTCCACTTCAGGTTCAATTAACATTATTCTAGTCTATTCCATACTGCAGTATGGAATTGTAGAAGTTAAGAACTTGAGGATGCCTCATAGATTCCCTTAAAGGTTTGTTGTGAAAATAAAATTTGATGTAATATATATAAAGGGCCTTTCAGGTGATAGTGATTATAATGAAGATAAGTGACATCTTTGAGTGTGGATGCTTATCTGGGCACTGCGTGTACTTTGCATGTTTTATTTCATCTAATTATCAGAACAACCTTACCACTGAAGATGAGGAACCTATAATTCAGAAAATATAAGTGATTTGATCAAAATCAAGAAGCTAGTATGTGGCAGAGATAACACTTTTATCTTTACATTATAACATGTTAGTTTATCTTTTTAAAATCTTACTTTCTTAAGGAGAATATCTTCACTGGTTATAATTGTCCTACATTAAGTGGTTCAGTATCTTGTTTCTGAAAGCTACTTTATAGGAAGATATTGTTTGGTTGATCCATATGACTTTTAATCCCCCAGTTCTTTTGTCTTCTAAACTAATTTTATATTATGAATTGTATTTAGAATAATGCTGTTAAGAAATGAAATCTTTATGGATATAAGTCATTGCTCTTCAAAAATGCTAATTTATTCAGTGAAACATTATTATAATTCCTGTAAGTTGCTTTATAAATTCTAGTGTTCTTCAATATATATGATATTTAATAGCTAGTGTTAATATGTTCCTTTCTTATTTTAAAGGAAAACATCGTAAAACAGGAAGAGATGTAGCTATTAAAATCATTGACAAATTAAGATTTCCAACGAAACAAGAAAGCCAGCTTCGTAATGAGGTTGCAATTCTACAGGTACATCCTTGCTTTTCATTTGTGGGCTATTAAATACTCCCTCAATTCCTGCAGAACCAAAAAAAAAAATAGTATTCCAAATATCTGTAGCATAGATATTTAGGAACACTTTAAAATAACTGAAAAGACAGACCAAGTATCAAAGTGGGTAGTAACTCTGTTCAAGCTAGAAAGCAGTTCTTTTTTAATGTACGTAATTCTAGGTTTTAATATATTATTAATACTCATTAAATGGATAATGTTTCAGCATTTGCTCAGAATGGACATGCTGAGACCATTTTGTTTTACATTATAAATGACCTATCCTTCATAAACATTCCTCCTTTATGCTGTGATAATTACATGAATTGAGTTTGTAACTGTCAGTATATCAGGTAATTGAGTAATGTATGTCTGAGAATCAGATCATCTTGATATTGTTAATGTCTTCTTTGCCTCTCACTGTCTTTCATTTAACACTGTGCACATTACTTAACTTCTTTCATTAGTTCCAGTCCCTTTTTGAATCAGGATTTCTTAATAAAAGATACTACTAAGTATAAAGTAACCATTAAAACTTTCTGCAGACCACAATGAATTTGTGCAGTTGTTTACTAAACGTAGACCATATAACTATCCAGTTTAGATAATGTAGACCATTGATAATGGCCATTAATTCTCTAGTTGTCCTGCAAGCTGATCATAATTTCTAATTCATAGTTCTATTGAATAATATTCATTGGAACATTGTTAGCAAAACAAAACAAGATCACATTTCTTCATTTATTGTTTCATTCAGCTGCCATTTATTGAGTTTCATACAATAAAATGTTTAACAGATACATTTTTTTTTGGCCCTAAAAGAACTCATGTGTGTAACTGAAAATAATGTTTACTGAACTCAGAAAAATGTCATAGACTTTCCTGAGACTCAGAATTTAAAAAAAAAAAATGGTGTGTTTGTGCTTTTGGATAATTAATGTAAAACAAAGAACTATCATGATATTCTCTGCTTTTGTGGAAGAAGATAACCATTAATCTTAAGATGCCAATTCAGATTCATAGTGCTTGCTAATCAACTACCAAAACAAAAATTATTTTTTTTTATTCTTGTCAACATTGAGCTGAAACAGATATGTGAAACCGTAATAAATGACATCTCAAACCTGCCTCCCACTCTCCCAGTCTCCACACAGTGACATAAAGGCCAGTGCTTTTGCAGCATACCAACCTATGGAGCTGGCGTATTTACAGAGACATTTATCCTTCCTTACAGGGCATGAGAGGAATTTCATGGTAAATGTGGATATATCTTTCTCCATTTGGTTACAATTGCAGAAGCCTGATTATGTGTAGAAGGTCTAATTCTCTGATCTAGGCCTTTCAATTGTCTCACCCAAACCTGTCAACATATTATTAATATCAGTTGCTGACTCTGTGGTAGAAGGTAGTTTTGATGAAAACAAAACACACCTCTTCTTCTGAAAGAGAAGATACAATCAGCAACTCAGACACAATAAACACACATTTGGCAAAATTTTCATCATGTGGTTTTCTAAGAATTTGGTTAGGTTGAAAGTAAATTTTGCCTCTTGAGAGTGAGGAGAGGTCCAGCAGTTCTCATATTATGGTCTAAAATCTGAAAAGTCCTCAATTCTCATCACCTATCACTCAACCACACTGTTCCCTAGCATTCTTTGCTTTGTTAATCAAACTGGTATTTATTGAGGACATATCATTAGTTAATAATATTTCTAAGTCCAGTGGATACATAGGAATAAAAAAAAAAAAACACAGACTTTTGCTGTCACAGGTTTTTAACTAGGATCACTCAGCTTAATCAAGTATTTATAACACATTTATGTATTAAATTTTCAATCTTAATCAAGTGTTTATAACATATTTATGTATTAAATTTTCAATCACATAATCTTACAATGAGTCTTATTAAAACTATCAAGAAGATGTGGTACATATACACCATGGAATATTACTCAACATTCAAAAAAGATAAACCCATGCAATTTGCAGCAACATGGATGGCACTGGAAGGGATCATGCTCAGCGAAATAAGCCAGAAAGAAAAAGAAAAATACCGGATGGTCTCACTCATAGCAGGAATCTAGAAAACTTAAATAAGGGACCAGGAAAATGAATAACTATAAGAAAGTGAAAATCAAAATCAACAAAAAACTATGAACCAGAGACACTCTATAGGGGATGGGGGGCGGGGAGGGGAGGGATTGGGGTCAAAATAAGGGGGTTGCAATTGTATGGGGAATATAAAAATAAAATTTATTTAAAAAAAAAACTAAGTTTAATTATATGGCAATACAGGGTTCATGAGTTCATACTGTATCATGAAGTCGCTAGTGGTTTCAAAATGTGTTCATCGAAAGTGGAAAAGTCATCATGTCTTCCAAATAAAAACAAATGAAAAAAATATTTGAACACATTTTTATCATTATCAGATATATCAGCCTCTCAGAGCAGATTATAATTAAGTATCTGGAGGTAGGGAAGTTCAAGTTCATCTCCCTGGAGTCTTTGTTCAAATATCACCAACATAAGCACTTGTCTCACACCCTACTTAAAACTGTCGTTCATTCAAGTCTCCTCCCCATTGCTGCCTCCCATTCTTCTTTCCTGATGCATGTTTTCTTTGTTCCACAGCATTTATTACTGTGGAATAGAACTTTATTTATTATATTTGTTGTGGGTCTCTCTTCCCTTTGTTACAGCCAGCCCCTCTACTAGAATTTGCCCATCAAGAGGACAGATATCCTTGGTTTGCTTACTGATATATCCCAAACACTAGAAATTTTTCTGGGCACATACTGGATGCTTGGCAAATATCTGATGAATTTGTATTTTATAAAAACACCAGATTGTCACTTATGAGGACACACATAGTTGTACAAACATGTAGCAAAAGTATAGATGGCGGTTACTATTAATGGTTAATTGTTTGGTTCGTTAAGAAAGATTGGGTATAGTTTGGTCTTTGAAAGCCCTCATTGCTTCATCTTGTATTTTTTTAATCAAAAGAAAGCCTTCACATTTTGGACCTAAAAAGACAAAGTGATATTGGGAATAGGGGTTTCTCACTAGCTCACTGCTATATTCCCCAAAAGTATACTATGATTGAAATCAAATGAACAGTGGGGAAGGTTTATTTTTATTTTTACTACCATGACAAGCGAAATTCTGTTCTTCTGGACGTGAAAGTAATACCCAGTAGCTTTTGGTATCTTCTGCCTTGTGGCTCTCTAGCTTGTGAAAATTAGTGCCCTGGTTATGAAAGTTATGGTTGTACCTGGAGCCTGACAAGTTCTGCCCCAGGCCTTTCTACTTTCTGATTCTTTGAAGTGTCAGATGAAAGAAAATCTTCCTCATATAGCTCCGCCGCTCCTCTGGTAAAAATTAGATTTGCTTTTGTTTTTATAAAAGTAAAGCAAAAATTCACTTTATCTTATAGAAGACTTCAAAAGTATATAAATATGGCATGTATGAAAAAGTAGTTTTATCATTTCTGTTTCCATATCATCTTCTCTATATAATCTAATTGAAGGCTTTCCACAGCCTGATTCAATTATTAGAAAACTAAGCTCTTTAGATATTTCTTTTTTTTTTTAATTTATTTATGTATGCAAGAACTGGGATACAGACCAGATGTGCAGGAGGTGAGAGGATTCACCAGAGACAGAGCGGGGAACAGAACAGGCAGGCAGACTGGAATACACAGCCCAGGGGAGCTGTGGGAGAGACAGGAGCGGTCTGCCGCGCCATGTGGGTATCTCCACAGCTGGCCGGGATCTAATCTGCACTGCAGAGACTGTGGACAGTTTCAGAGCACTGCCCTCAACTGTCTGTACCACCAGGGAGGCCCTCTTTAGATATTTCTAATAGTTAAAAGATTAAGGTGGAAATGAATCCTGTTGTGTAAGGATCACAAGATAGAGCCTTATTTATGTCAATTAGAATGGCTCTGTTTTCATTTCTGTAAATGCCTCATCATCCTCTTTATGTTATAGAAGAATGTAAATTAATGTGGATGGGAAACATATTTAATTAAATTCCCATGGGATCCTATTTATATTGTTATTCTAAAGGTGCATCTTGATTTAAAAGACTAAAAAATTTGACTTATTTGTATTTTTCCATTCATATCAACAAAATAAAAATAAAGAGTTGTTTTATAATTATTTGAGATATTGGAGAAAACTGATCTTTATAAGGAGATTTAACTATAACTTAGACGACTTAGAAATCTTAACTCTATAAGATACTTAATATTGGTACAGTACATATAATATAATTAACAACACAGGCTTACTTGGTTAAAATTAATTTTTATTTGTGAATATTACAATATCAAAATCCATAAAATGATTTAGTATAATACTTACGAATATAATTCAAATTTATCTACTATTTTTTCCTTTTCTTGAATGTCAGCAATTTATCTATATAAGGAGCAATTTGAACACATCTTATTTATGATTTGTATAAAAGCATTTTGGAATTTAGACAGTGTCAGATACAGAATATAAAAAAAAAAGTGTTCTATTCCACAGCCATAAATTAAATGTATCCCTTTGCTCTTATCTCCCAAAATCACCCCTCTCATTCTGTTTTCTCTTCTGTGAAGTGCTCCTCTCTCCATTAAATTCTCTCTTACTTCCAAATAAGACAGCAACAACAAAATGTGGTTTTAATTTTTCCAGACTGCCTCTCACTGTCTGTCCCTTTGCTACTGTTCTATTTCAGATTGATGTTTTCAATTCTGATTCATAAATTCCCTCTCATCTTTGGTTTCCATGTCTTAAATAAAATTCAAGGTACTTTTTTTTCCTTACTCTTGTTTTCTACCTCCACCCAGCTAGCACCCTTTGAGTATATTTTATCTTTATCCTGCTTGACTAATGGGTCCTGGGACAGTAGTGGTAATTTGCTTCTTTATAGATCTTCTCACTTCAACCCTGAACTTACTAAATCCTGCTTCTCTTTCTGTTACCTCTTCTGTCTTCTTGAACTTTGTCCATTTATCTAAATAGTTTATGCTACTTTGGAACGCTGTCTCAGGGTGAGATCATCCACTAGAAGACAGTCATCTGTAATCTTTTCCCAGAATGACTGTCATTCCTTAGTTTGTCTTCTTGATCTCTGAATTTTCACAGACACTTCAGCTCATAGTTCTGTCCTTAGGATATCTCCACTTTGCTTGTGATCCTCTTAACGCAAACCAACCAGCTTAGTACCAATGCTCAATCCTTGTGTTTTTCTCTGCAAGATACTCTTCCTAACTTCTTATATTTTGCTGTCATTCTCCTAACTTCTTAGGTGAGAACCTTTTTCTTCAATTAATTAAAATATTTATTCAGTATTACCTGTGAAGCATGTACTTCCATTATGCAAAGCAAATCATTGGACCTCTGGGTCATAAAAAAAGAATGAAACTTTTTAGATGTTTATAAACTATTTGGATAGTAACTTATTATAAGGAGTTGCAAGACAGGATAGCTCTGGAAGCCTAGTGACAGAAGTCATGGGTTATGACAGGCCAGAATTTTGGAATAGGGAAGAGCTTCACAGAGAAATACAGCGCTGGTGAAATATTGAAAGGCGGGCAGTGATTTATCTTCAAAATTTTATTAATCCACTCTTTTAACAATTCATTAATCTTTTATAATTTTGGCCAAAGTGAGAATTAGAAACTAAGTTCCAAATAATCTGATCTCTAAATTATTGGGGTCATTCACTTCATACGAAAACAGTATTTAAAATTTTTATGCTAGAGGGATTTCTTTCCCATGACAGGATGCACTAGCAATATTTAAAATGGGTAAGAAGATTATCTTCCCTGGGGAAGTGGGAGAATAATGATTGTCAGAGGAAACTTTTGGTTGGAGAATTTGAAAGCTACTGAGATATGAGTTATTCTCAAAGAGATATGTATTAGTAGAGTATTTATGAATTGTTAAGATTCATTCATTCATTCAACTTATAATTATTGAGTGTCCACAGTAGCCCAAGAAATAGAGATACAGATATAAACAAACTAATTTTTCTTAAAACTTCCTCTGCTCACATATCTCCTAAAAACCTTCCTGTTCCCCCAGAGTATGCCTACCTAGTTTGGAGACTGCTGTGGTATGAGTGTCCAATAAAATCAGAAAATGGTTGTCATGTGAGTTCAAGAAGAACCTTAGAAACTGTGCCAAGTAGACTGGATTTTGTTACTTTTGGGCGATTATGAATTATGAAATGTTTTGAAAATAAATTATTGTGAACAGATCAGTATTTGTGGATAGCATATTATAAAAAGAAAGTTTAAAGGCACGATGACTTTGTTAGAGCCTATTTTCAGTTAATATTGACAGTCAAAGTACTCCCATTCTTTTGCCACTATTCTGGACTTTCAACTTAATGCCTTGATGATTGTAGTAGGTAAAATTCCTGATAGTTGTTTCTTCCCTCTCTCCCACAACACCTGCTCTTACCCTCGTCCATCTGAAGACCACAGTGAGCTTTCATTGTATCCCTTCCTAGCTTTATAGATTTCTTTTTCTTATTTTATGAAGTTTGTTTACTTTTCCGGGCTTTTAGCACTGAAGATGATCTCAAAGGACTTTGTCTCTCCTGTTCCGTTTAGTCTATCATTTCTCTTAAAGCCATTGTCCTCATACTCTTTTTAATTTTAATTTTTTTTCATAGAAGTACTGGGGTGTAGGCTAGAGGTAGGGGAGGGGGATAAGAGGATTCACTAGAGACAGATGGGGAACAGAATAGGCAGATTTACAGAAATACACTGCTGAGGGGAGCAGCGGGTGAGACAAGAAAGGCCTGCTGTGCCATATATGGGTTAGCTTCCTGGCTGGGGATTGAACTCAGGCTGTAGAGGTGATAGCACTGAGACTTAAACCCTAGGCCTCCAGGAAGGCCCCTCATACTCTTAATGTATGAAAATCCTTAAGTTTTTAATCACAATTCCAGAAACCCATCTTGGTTTTTGACTCATGCATGTTTGATTGATTTTTTACCAATCCTCCATGACTGTGTTATGCTGCTTTGGAGATTTGTTTAATTATGGTTTCTAGTCTCAGTATAAAGCAGTACTTTGATGGTTATTGAATGTGTCTATGTAATAGATTATAAGTAATCTGAAGATGTCAGCAGTGCCTTTTTTTACCCCCAGCTTCAATATTACCAAACACAGTAGTAAAGACATTATCCATTATCAATTCACATTTGACAAAATTATCTTAAATCATATACTGTGTTTCTTAAAATTCTTTCTTAGGGTCTTTATTAGAATACCTTTGTATAAAGAAAATATTAAATTGTAGGATCTAATATAAAAATGATGGTATTTAATGAGTAGGAAGATTTTGTAAAATTATTTGTCATTGTTTCAGGTTGCAAAGGAAATTAGAGAATATGTAATACTGTTAACTTGAAAGGCACTGGAACCTCAAAAACAGGATGGGGTTTGGTAACACATAACAACACTTGTGTACACTGGGCTTAGAAATAGAATGAGTTGTAGGGAAGGTATTTGCTGTCAGGAAGAGAGGAAATCCAAAATGTCAAGGCAAATTTTCAAGGCAAATTGTCAAGGTCATAACAGGTAAAATGGATATTTTGTTGAGAGGACTATCAGGCACATTCAGAAATCCTTACACTCAAATGAGTTTTGATATCATGGCAAGGAGGTCTGAGGCATGATGGTTAGAACAGGCAGAACCCCAGTCCTAAATGGATTTGAGTACAAGAAAAGAATAAAGGCATTGCATAACACATGTTTAAAGAGCCTGTGTTTTTGAGTCAGTCTGCCTTGGGTTCAAATTTCAGATATGTATGAGTTCTTAGCACCCTCATTAATTTACTTAAGCTCTCTGAGCCTCAGTTTTATTCTATAGAAAACCTGGTAGAGGTGTCGTGAGAATGGAATGTAATAATTTTATGAAACTTAGCAAAGGTTCCAACTTATTAGATGTTACTGGTTTTACCACTACTGAGTTGTAAGTCTAGCTCCTAAGTTCAAATAACTTGATGTTGAATTCCATATGTAGAGAACCTATAGTGAACCTAATGTCGTCATAGCAAAGGGCATGGTTGACTCAAAGCCTTGTGTAGGACTCAACACACCTTAATAGATGTTTGGTCCCTGTAGTGACTCAGTAAGTATTTGTTAAAGAATTTTTAAACCACAACTGAAGGAACCAGGAAGATACAGAATTGTAGGGCATACGAATAGGACAATAAAGTATCCTTTGCCTTGACTCTTTTGTCTAAAAGTCATTCTTAATGGAGTAAGATTAAATACATATCTTTTAAATAAATGACTATGTTCTATTAGTATAAAATATGGTCAGGAGTAGGTGGAAAAGATATAATCATGATAGAAAACCAGAGAAAAACATTGTTAAGTGTGGGTGGGAAAATGAAAATTTTTGCAAATTGGTGATTTTTTTAAATTATAAAGGAGTCAATATTTATTTACTTAGGAAAAATGTATGCAAAATTTGAGTGCTTTCTCTTTGGGTGTGTAGCTAGAGGTTAGTTTATACTTCTTGTTTTAGCTAATATGTTTATTATATTTCTTCAAATATTTCTTTGTATTTTATGGCATGCAGAATTTTCATGAAATTGTTTTATGTTTTGCAATTCTTAGGTAATCTTGTTTTCTTCCTCATGCTCCACAAAGTAAAGGCCATAGATGAAGAGTGTGTGTGTATAGCATATGTGTATATATATATACACATATATATGTTAGAGGAAAATACAGAACTCATATAAGGAAAGGGAACAAAATTAGAATAACTTCTGAATAGATATGTGTTTGATAAGAAGTTAGTCATGGGCTTCCCCTGGTGGTGCAGCGGTTGAGTGCTGGGCCGCACAGCTACCTGCAGCCTCTGCAGTGCCAGTTCGTTCCCCGCTGCCGGTAGGGTCCCATATGGCGCCACAGGCCTCTCCTGCTGTGCCCGCTGCTCCCCTCAACAGTGTATTTCATCAGTTTGCCTGTTCTGTTCCCCACTCTGGCTCTGGTGAATTCTCTCACCCTCCCATGCCTCTGACTGTACCCAGTGCTTGTATAAATAAATAATTTTTTTTTTTTAGATTTTTTTTTTATTTATTTATACAAGCACTGGGTACAGTCAGAGTCGCCGGAGGGTGAGAGAATTCACCAGAGCCATTGCGGAGAATAGAACAGGCAGAAAGAACGAAGTACACTGCTGAGGGGAGCAGCGGGCAGCAGGAGAGGTCTGCGTGCCATGTAGGACCCTCACCTGGAGGCCCGGGATTGAACCTGCACTGCAGAGGCTACGGGCAGCTTCGCAACCCAGCGCTCAACTGCTGTGCCACCGGGGAGGCCCATAAATAAATAAATCTTTATAAAAAAAATAAGTTAGTCATAATGAAAACTTAGTGTCAGAAGTCCAGGTTCCAGGTCAATTTTTCCATATTTTGGTTAATACCTTTTTAAACTTGGTTTCCTTAATTATGGATTAGAATTCATCTGACTTGGTATGCTGCTTCACAGGAGTGTTTTGTGGGCCTAAATTGAATAATTACAATATAAAGTGTTATATTCATCAGTGTGTCCCAACATGTTTTTCAGAAAAACAGTGGTCTTTTGAGTTTCTTCATGGAGGAGGGAGTAGGAATTAAGAGCACCTCCTTTTCACAGTTCAGAAAATTTGTATACTGTTTCCACCTCTTTGAAGTGAATACAGTTTTTCACTTAATAAAGAGGGTGGCATCTCCTACTTAAGAGTTTATTTAATTTGAGCATATTTTAGTTTAAATGAATTTTGCCACAGAACACTAACAAATGTCAGATATCATCGTTTGACCTCTTTGCATATAATGTTCAATATTTTAATCCTATGCAATAGGCCTACATAATACAGTTCCCTTCAGAAATCAGATGGATTTTGTATCTACACAGTTCAGTTAATATTATAATAGACATTTATGCTTTCTGGAATGCTAACATCAAAATATACAAGCTGGGCTACAGTGATAGGATTTGTTAAAAATTACACTTTAAATCTAACACCAGAATGAGATTTGGTTCATGTGTCCATATTCCCAGCCAGGCAGACTAACACAATAATAAAAAAAAAAAAAAAAAAAAAAAAAAAAAAAAAGTGTTCCAGATGGGTCTCCTTTCCTACATATTTGATATCAAATAGAAAAAGAAAGTTCAGATATTTGATCCATTTTTCAACTTTAAGATAAACACATCTTGATGTAAAAATTCCAATTTCCTTATTTGAACATGACATACTTTTAATTCTTGCCTTTCCCCTAAACCAAAACACAAACTGAGTAATGGCATGGAGGAGAGGGGGTTCATACTTTGTGGATAGAATGTTTACTAACACTGATTCTTTTTAAAGTATTAGTCATTAATGTTTTGTCTTTGAAACCTTTGTTGCTGGTGCTCAAATTGTATACCCTTTAGCCTACATTCAACTTGAAATTCTGGCCTGGTTGGAGGTGGGTGGTACTGGAGTACATAAAAGATTCTTGCTGTGGGAGGTCTTTCCAAAGTTCTCTTCATAGAAATCACTCCCCAGCCTGAGAAAAGTACAGTAACAAATTCAGACATCTACAAATACTGATGGAGTGAGCCTCAGTGTATGATCTAGATGATAGGCTTAGGACATCAAGAACTTGTGTTTACATTTTCTCATTCATGTGTCTAATCTGAATAATTCCTAATGAAGGTTAAAAGTTAAGAAAGGCTGGGAAAATAAGAGATGATGAGAAGATTTTTTTAAGTGTTGTTTTCTACTTACTCCTTCACCCCTTCTACATTTAGCTTCTCCTTTTTAAGGAAAGGAGAGGAGTTAATTATATTTAACATGTGTTTGCAGAAACTCTGGGATGTAAAACTAGAATAAAGTATTTCCAGAGTTTGTGAAGTACAGATTGAAAAATGTATAGATAGGTTAATGGAGATAGAGCAGTACAGAAGTTATGTATCAGGGACTATTGATTTTTTTTGCCATGCAAATATTGAATTGATTTTTTTTTTTATTTCATGGGCTAATATTATGTTATATAATACATAGGGCTTATAACTAAGTTGAAAACAATATTAAATTGTGAATTACAAAGTTACCCAGCTGAGAGTTGATTCCCTTTCTTGATATCTGTGCACAGTATATCTATTGTGATTAGCATTTAATGGAGATGCCTCACTTTATTCTTTGTTCCACAGAATTTTGAACTGTATTAAACCAGGATTATTCTGTGTTTCTTAGTTGCAAATGAAAGTAAAAGTATGGTCCAGTTCAGGGGCTCCCTGGTGGTGCAGGGGTCAAAGTCTCAGCGCTATCAAGCTCTCGCCAGCCACTGTCATGAGTTCAGTCCCCGGCTAGGTAGTTGACCAACAGGGCGTAGCAGACCTCTCCTGTCTCGCCCGCTGCTCCCCTTAGCAGTGTATTTCAGTGGATCTGACTGTTCTGCTCCCCACTCTTACTCTGGTGAATCCTCTCATATCCCCCCTCCGCACCTCTGGCCTACACCCCAGTTCTTATATGTATACATAAATAAATAAATCTTTAAAAATGTGTGTGTGTATATATATTTATTTGTGTGTGTGTGTGTGTGTGTATATATATATTCCAGTTCAGATAGCTAGTAGGAGAAAACAGTTCTTACAGGAATGAAGTGAACATTTCTAAGTTTCCAGGTTCAGTTAAATTTGATTGTGGCTCCATTGATCTGAATTTCAGTCAATGATATCTGAAATTTAGAAGAGATAGCTGAGCTTATCATGTTAACTTGGTTGTTATCATTAAGTATATAATCATCTCTCTACAAAATGACTTTTTATTAGTATCTATCAGGGAATTTACATGCTACTTCCCCTTTCATAAGACATTAGGTATTTATGGTTTCTAACACCAGTAAATGAAGCTTAAATTGTTTGCAACTTTGACTGGAGAATGGATAAATTGTGCTTTTCTCTCAACCCTGGAAAACTGGCAGGAATGAGAATCAGCAAAGCCTCAGTGTTTTCCCTCCCACAAAGGCACCTCATGTCCCCACCCACACCACTGCACAGTGGAAAATTCTTCCTTCTGCTCTGCATGCCATTTAAAATTTAAATCCTGGACACATCTCTTTTAAGACTTTCTGTCTCAGTATCAGCTAAATCACTTAGCCATTTGATAGAAAATTAGTTAGAAGTTCAGGTATGAAAGCTGTATTGCTCCTAAATAATCTATTGAAAAGATATATTGTTTCTAATTCCCCTCTTTCCCACCTGTCATATGTTTGTGCACAATAATCCCAAATGTAGAGAAAGAAAAGAAAAGTAAATCTCTGATTTATCATAGCTAAGTGCATGGAATGAGTTCTCAGCTCCATTTTTATAATAAAAGAACTCATAGAATTAAAGAAAATAAGTACCAATGAAATACTGTTCAACACAGAAGAAAAATATATGCAACATAAAATGGAATGTACACATAAACTAAAGCTCTTAATTAGTTTAATCTTTCTTTTCTCATATATAAAATTTCATTTTATAAAAGTATTTATTTTCAGTAACAAGTTTCCATTGATTACATAAGATTTCTCTAAGCAATTGAGTCAGGAAATTTTTTTTTCCTTATCTCCAAATGGTATTTCTTCCCTTACTTGGAGAGAAAACTTTCATTCACCCCATGGGTATGTCATCAATCTGTTAGGTGTGAATGGACACTTTTCTTTCCTGAACTTGACCAAATGTTCCATTTCCTGAAAATTAAATTACTTAAATGTAACAAGCAGATGGCCAGAGGGTCTGTAATAGCTTACTCTGTCATGAAATTTATTTTCTTAATTCCTGAGGTAGACCTGAGAAGTTAGCAGAAATTCTTTCTGAACACCATTATGTCAAAGTTGATGTTGCAGTTGTCAGACCATTTTGAAATTAATTCAGTTACTTTGGACTTTAGGAGAAAAGGTTGAAAACTTTTTATGTTTTATGTGAAAAATTAAAATTGTGAACAGGTCTCATGGGCGCTTTGTTTAATGTTTATTTTATTTTTAAAATTTATTGTAAAAAATTTTATTGATTGACTAATGGTTTACAATACTATGTAAATTTCAGGTGTACGACTTCATACCTTGATATGTATATATTCCTCCCTGCACCACCACCAAAGTCCAGTGCCATCCACACTATCAAATTTACCCCTTTACACTGTCTTCCCACCCTGTACTCCCCTCTGGTAATCATCATATTGTCACATAGTCAATGAGATACATTTTTTGTGTTTTGTTAATTTGTTTGTTTTGGTTGTTTGTATTTCATATATGAGAGAAACCATCTGGTAGTTGTCATTTACTTTCTGACTTACTATGTTTAGCTTAACCACTGTGAACCATGTTTGATTTTTTTGTTTGTATGTTTGTTCCATCCATGTTGTTACAGAAGGCATAATTTTGTCTTTTTCATTAGCTGAGTAGTATTCCATTAAGTTAAGTGAAACATCTTCTTTATCCAGTCATTTATTGATGGACGTGTAGGTTATTTGCATATCTTGGTTTATGAGAAAAGGCTGCTATGAACACAAGAGGGCAAATATGTTTTCAAATTAGTGTTTTCTGGGCCTCCCTGGTGGCGCAAAGGGTAAGATGCAAATTATGAAGCTGTCCACAGCCAATGTAGCATGAGTTCGATCCCCAGCTAGGGAGCTACCCACATGGCATAGCAGACCTCTCTTGACTCACCTGCTGCTCCCCTCAGCAGTGTATTTCAGTAGATCTGCCTGTTGTGTTCTCCACTTTGTAGTAAAGTTTGAAATCAGGGAGAGAGATATTTCAGTTTTTCTTTTTTTGCTAAAGATTATTTTGACTAAAGTCTTACCTAGTTCCATACAAAATTTAGAGTTCTTTTTTAAAATTTCCTTGAAGACACCACTGGGATTTTGAAAGGGATTGTGTTGAATCTGAAATTGCTTTTGGTAATATTTATTTTTCCAATCCATGAATGGAATAGTTTCATTGTGTCTTTTCTTCTATTTCTTTTAACAATGTCTTATAGTTCAATACATTGATATATATAAGGAAGGTGTTTTTACCTCCTTTGTTAAATTACTCCCAATTATTTTTACCTTTTGATACAATGTTTTCTTAATTTTTTCTTTCCTCTTACGCACTGTTTGCATATTGATTTTGTATCCTGTCACTTCACTATGTTCATTTATTAATATTAATAATTTGTTTTTTATAGCAATCATTAAGATTTTTCTTTACAATTTGAATTCCCTTTATATCTTTTTCTTGCCTAATTGCTCTGGGTAGGAAAGGTTGAAATTTAGAGTTTCTCTTAAGACAATAAAAAGATAATATGAGTTATACATGGTAATAGAAAGTAGTAGCCTGAGTTTTTGCTTATTTTCATTATTAAAAAGGTTAAAAGAAATCCTTGTCATCTATAGTGTAGATAAATTGGATAAATAATAAATAATTATTTATATTCTGTTTTCTTTTGTTACTGTCAAATATGACAAAAAGTTTGGCTATTTGGTTCAATGCAAAAACCATAACTCGTGAGAAAGTATCTATGATGGCATTCTTTCCCCACACATAATAAACTTTAAAAATATCAGCTATTGTGTATCAGCTCTGCAGAAAATGTGAAGTTATTTTGTTATTGGAAAGATTTTTCAGCTACCATTCAATGAATTCTTTAGCAAATTCATTCTAAGGTTTTTTTTTGTCAAAAAGCGAGGGTCAGGTACAAAGAATGTATGAATTTTAACTTTTCTAAAACATTTTTTTACCAATTGCGTATTCATGTATTTTAGTTCAATGCCTTAATTGAATACATACACAACACATATATATGTGTGAACTAAAATACATGTGTGTATTATATATATAATATCTGTGTATATATGTATATATAAATCTATATACCTAATTACATTGAATTCATTTTCCAAAAAAAGCAAAAATTTCCCTTATTTTCATAAAGGTGCTATTAGAGGACATTTGCAGAGGATGTGGCAAAAAATAGTTGACAATAAACAGTGTCAACAATAAACAGTAACCACCAATTAAATAAACACATTAAAGTTCTGTCCACTGTGTAGGGGTATTTTATAGGGCAGGGAAAATTGAAAAGGAATATACTGTTATAGTACCTCTAAGTACTAATTTACTTAAAGACATGTAGTTAGAGGAGCATGGATAATTCAGATAAGAGAGCTTCCTGGTCATCTACTTATTCCCTTTTCCCTCTTACCCTTCAAAGTTTAAGATAAGGTTAGCAGATATGGAAGACTGGGTAGTTGCTGTACCACTTCTGTCCTCCCTTGCCTAACCTGCACCCCAAGATCTCTCTCTTAACATTAATCTTCTCTCTAGTTTTTCCTCTGTCCACCCAGAGGAAACCCCCTGGGCCTAGCTGCCTAATTCTGTTGGCTCCTATTCATTGTTCCTGCTCCCAACCAGACAAGACCTTGGCCATTTAAGAAATCCAGACTCCTCAAAACAGTGCTTAAAATTAGAGTGAAGAGAAAAAAGATCAGTTAAGGATATAGTCAAAGAGAAAGGTACACTAAGAACAGTGTATAGTAGAACTGTCCCAGGAGAATCAAAACTAAGGCAGGATTCTCATGTTATCCTTAAAGCTTATGCTATGATCACTGAGATAACACATTTGAGATGCCTGGACACCCAGGAAAGGGATGGTCTTCCAGGAAAGGGATAGAGGAAAACAGCAATGTGATAACCTGTGCCTAAGTTCAGGTATAAGCAGTGAGTGCTATTACTGGTATTCCATACTGCATATCAAATAGATACATATAGTCATTGCCATCTGGAGCTCCCATAATGGTCAAAGCCAAACAGTTATCTGGTCTTATTTGTAGGCAGTCAGAACAAATAAAGTAAGAGTAGTGATGCTATGAGCTTTAACTCTGACCAGGAAGGAACAGCTCTAGTTTATCTGAAGTAGCCAGATTTTAATGCATTAACAATGAAATAGTTTCACGAACAATGACTGCAGCCCTCAGAGGTGAAAGGCTATCAGGTAGAATGTGCAGGCATCTCTTGGACCACATAGAAACATACTCTCCCATAATCACATAGTTCTGCATGCACCAAGCTATCAGAATAAAAAAGAGCCAACTTATGTCTGAAGCAGAGTCCAAATTGCCAAATAGTGGAAGGACAATCCTGAGAGGTGATCATCATGGGTGCTACCAGCTGTAGCATGACTCTGTGCCATCGGTGCCAGGAGGTCTTGCCAATGAGTAGCACGGAGGAGGACTGCAGTACAGATTCACCCACAATCCCTTCTGCTGCTTACCACCAAGTTTCCATCTGTGAAGTCTGCATAGTGAGCCATTTCAGATTCCAAGTAGTTGGTGAAATTTTCATTTTACATGCAATTTCTCCACTCACAGGGTATTTTTTTTAAATAAAGCATTTAGTATTTTTTTTCTTCTGTTAGCACATTTTTGTTAGTTCCTGTTTTTTAGGTTCTTTTTGTTCGTGATGACTTTTTTTTTTCTGTCTCACTGAAATATTAGTGGAATATGTAATCTTTTTTTAATATTAGGATTTTTTGTTGTTGTGCACCAAAAAAAAGGTCAAATAACCAAAGACTTTTGTTGATGACCCCAGGTCAGCATTTGGACTTGAGCATCATTACAAGGGCCCATCTAGTGTTCAGTGTAATTTGACTTGACATAAGTGACAACTAACACGTGAAGCCAAATACAGTCTACCATTACTAGACATTACTTTAATGTGGGAATATTTATCGACTGCTTGAGAACCATGTAGGATCGCACCATAGCATGGTATCCTGGACAAAGCAGGGGCTCAGTACTATTGGTTTTTGCTGTTTTCATGCCAGTCTTCACTCCATACAAGAGCTTCTGTAGCAAATACTGCAACTTCCAGTAGCAGAGCAATTCCAAAAGGTTTTGACTAACGTGCTTCATCATTACAGTCAGATGAAGTGCATGTACAAATTTTATCTTTTCCACATTAAATTGCTACCAATTTTGTAGAGATATCCTAGTATGCTTATTTAGAAGGGTATGCTCACTATGCTTACTATTGGAGATAATCCTAAGAATTACAGATTTCTCAATATGGTATTCTAATTAAAACCTCATTAGCAATTCACTGTGCTGGAACTTGGAATTTTCGCATAGAAAAAATAATTTCACTATGCATAGAAAGTAAAGATGTATTTTTTGGAGACATTAGAATTTCAAAAATATAAGGCAGCACATGTGGAATTTAGAGGTGTTAAAAATCTTAAGTGTGGGTTTCTCCATAGCTTTAAGCTTGAACAGTTTTGTATAATCAGTGAGCTTGCCAAACAGTATCAAAAAACTCATTTTCTTCAAGTGCTTTATTTATCTTTAATAGAACCTTCATCACCCTGGTGTTGTAAATTTGGAGTGTATGTTTGAGACGCCTGAAAGAGTGTTTGTTGTTATGGAAAAACTCCATGGAGACATGCTGGAGATGATCTTGTCAAGTGAAAAGGGCAGGTTGCCAGAGCACATAACAAAGTTTTTAATTACTCAGGTAAGAAATCAATTAGAGACAAAAAAAAAAAACATAATATTTTGTATCAAATGTTATTGTTGTTTAACTACAGCTTTCTAGCCTTGTTGTTTAGTATCTACTTCCAAAGTCTAAACTATATTCAAAGAGGATGTAATAGCTTATTCTGTTATTTGATTTATATCTGTGTTATCAGAGTGTAGTATTCCAAATGGATAATGTGCGTGCAGGCCCATGTATTGAAACTGCTCATGAAATTTTAAAATGCACAGGAATTGAGTCTGTTTTTTTTTAAAATACTTGAGAATTGATTTTCCTGTTAGATAGTATTAAATTATTTTATCTACACCGGCCTTGGTTGCTGTACAGATACCATTAATATGTTACTTTTTCCAGTGAAGTTTCCTTAGAAACATACTATTTTTTTTTAAAGATTTATTTATTTATTTTATTTTATACAAGCACTGGGTACAGTCAGAAGCATGGGAGGGTGAGAGAATTCACCAGAGCCAGAGCGGGGAGCAGAGCAGGCAGAGGGACCGACGTACACTGCTGAGGGGAGCAGCGGGTGGCAGGAGAGGTCTGCGCGCCATGTGGGAGCAGCGGGTGGCAGGAGAGGTCTGCGCGCCATGTGGGACCCTCCTCCGGTGGCCAGGGAGAAGCCGGGGATTGAACCGGTGCTGCAGAGGCTGCGGGCAGCTTCGCAACCCAGCACTCAACCACTGCGCCACTGGGGAGGCCCTAGAAACATACTATCTTAATCTAACTTATTTCACTATCTTGAGCATAAAGAATCTTAATTATTCAGTGTAGGTTTTCTTTTGTCTCTTGAAATTTATGTTTCATAGAAAACATTTTGAAATAAACTAATAGGCAAAAATAAAATTATTTTGATGATTTTCTTCTGTAGATACTTGTGGCCTTGAGGCATCTTCACTTTAAAAATATCGTTCACTGTGACCTCAAACCAGAAAATGTGTTGCTAGCATCAGCGGATCCTTTCCCTCAGGCAAGTACAAAAGCCTCTCAGCAGAAAGCCAGATGACAGCATCATTGGCTCTCCTAGAGCCTCCTGTCACCTTTTTCCCTTGAAGCCTTTGTTTCAGATTGTGCCTGCTCTTTTTTACCCATTTGTTCTTTTCCTCTTTCCCTCATTTGTTACTAATGTTTTTGGGATAGTGGTTTTGTAGCTCTGGCTTCTCAGTTCAGCCTGCCTTAATATTGCATGCCCTGCCTTCTCCTTCTGCCTCCCAGCTTCTTTCAGCAGATCCTGAAAACCAGGCAGTTCTAGGCCAATGAAGAAACACCTGAGCATGAGAAGCACTTACAAGTCCAGAAATGCTAACAGCTCCCTAATGCTGGGCAGCACATTACTCAGTGTTATTTATATTCAGGGGCAAGTGGAAAACCTACTTCCTTTTCTCAATTCAAGGGTAGAGAACAACTGGATTTCTCTCCAGAGAATGTTCTCTTTGAAGTGACCTGACCAAGGTGGCTGTCTGCCTTGCTTCTCCGACATCTTCGTTGCTGCCTAGGTACCAGTGCAGAACTAATCTTCAGAATTATTTTGGGTGACACATGTCCCTGTGCCTTATCAGCCCTTGAGACAGCCCTTCTTAGCTTCTCTGATTTGCATGCTGTTTGCCAGCCTTGTAAAGCAGTGTACTAACTTCTGAATACACATATATTCACATTTGGGGGAGAGGAAGGGATAATGTTTAGATGATATTGTTATGAATGAAAACATACTTTTGTATAGATACATCAGCCACTGTATTTAAGTACTATAATGGACTTGAAAAGACCTATTACTTCTACCATGACAAATCCATACAATTTAACAGAGCTGGACTAAGAAACACAGACTTAGAATTTGTGAACTTACCACTCCTGCAAACCTTTATTCTCAACAGGTGAAACTTTGTGATTTTGGTTTTGCTCGGATCATTGGAGAGAAGTCTTTCCGGAGGTCGGTAGTGGGTACCCCAGCTTACCTGGCTCCTGAGGTTCTAAGAAACAAGGGCTATAATCGTTCTCTAGACATGTGGTCTGTTGGAGTCATCATCTACGTAAGTTTGAGTGGCACGTTTCCATTTAATGAAGATGAAGACATACACGACCAAATCCAGAATGCAGCTTTCATGTATCCTCCAAATCCCTGGAAGGAAATCTCTCACGAAGGTATTGTCTTCCATTCAAAAATGATAATTATTTAATCCTTAAGTGTTATTCATTCAATCGTGAATTATTTAAGAGAGAAATGCTCATTGTAATTGACCACTGGACTACTGCCATAAATTGATTGAGGTAGGTTAAGAAGTAAAGGAAATGGAGGCCAAAATGTCTTTTTGTTGAGATATAGATATATATTATATAAATATATACATTTTCACACACTGTAGAGAAATTAAGAAATACATGTTGAGGTAAATTGAACAGGCACTTAAGAGAAACTTAATATTTTGACATATTTCCTTAAAACTTATATATTGATATAATGACTATAAATAACCCTTACTAGGGGCTTGCTTTTCATATGCCTGGTTCTATATTAAGTACTTTATTGTGGATACAAGAACTTTATGATACTGATTTTAGTTATCATATTACTTATGTTAGTGTACTAAGTTCTACATGTACTGATTTACTTTATGTGACATCAGAGGATATATAATAGATTATTTATTTCCCTGGCATTATATCTTTAGCATGTTACTATTTGTTTAATTTCTGTATGTATCTCTGATGATTTCTTTAGAAAAATTACCTTGGCATTATTTTAAATTCTACCCAGTAAATGTTTCCTTTTTCTAAACGAAAGGTATTTGTAAAAGAAGTGGCAGGGGCAGCCAGAGCAGAGAAAATGTTTTGTCAGTGCTTCTCAAAAGAGCTCCTTCGTGAACATGCTTTAGAGTTTATTTAGTTCTAACCAAAACCTTCTAGATAGTTCATTCAAGTGAATGAACTAAATGAGGCAAAATAAACTTTGAAACTATAAGACCCAATTAGTGGTTAACAGCTGAAAAGGGTAGGAGGGATAAAAATCATGTAAAAGGGTCAATATACGGTGAAAGATGGAATTACATTTTCAGTGGAGAACTTAATGTAGTATATACAGATGTTGGTTTATAATACACATCTAAACCTATATAATGCTATAAATCCTCTACTGATTGTAGCCTCGGTTCTGCAGTCAGATTTCAAAGGTTTGTTTTGTTTTTGTATGATTCTTTGCTTTGCATTTTATAATCCAAATATTAGTAAAATCATCTGCTATTTGTCTTTTATCTTTCTGACTTATATAACTTCGCATGATACCTTCCAGTTCTATCCAAGTTGTAACAAATGGCAAGGGTTTACCTTTTTTAAAAATGAGTAATATTCCATTATACACACACACACCCCATATCTAATGTACCCACTCATCTGTCCTTAATCACTTAGATTGCTGCCATAACCTGACTATTGTAAATAGTTTTGCATTTAATATAGTAGTGCATGTATCTCTTAGAATTAGTGTTTTAGATCCTATGGCAAATCTATTTTTAGTAGCCTACATTTTTGAGAAACCTGAACACTTCTTTCTGTAGTGACTGGAATAGAGTCCATTCCCACCAACAATTTACCAGGGTTCCTTTTCTTCCACACCTTTGTTAACACAGGTTGTTGATGGTTTTACTATATGGACCATACTAATTGGTATGGGATGCAAATAATTTGCATTTCCCTAATGATAAGCAATGATGAGAATTTTTTCAGGTACTGATTGGTCATCTTGATATCATTTGGAAAAGGATCTATTTACTCTTTTTCCCATGTTTATGATTGGGTAAGTTGTATAAGGTACTTACAGATACTGGATATTAACCCTTGTCAAATTTATGATGTGCAAATATTCTGTCCCATTTGGTAGGGTGTGTTTTCTTTTATTCACTGCAGAGACTTTTTAAATTTGATATAGTCCCATTTGTTTATTTTTGCTTTTGTTATCCTTGCTATCAGAGTTGAATCACCACAGACATCCCTGAAACCAATGGCATAAAGTCTTTGAAGTAATGGAGTGCTTTTACTTTAAGTATGATTACAAATGATATCCAGTGTCTGTTATCATGTATATATGTTTGCCTTGCTATTGAGGTATAACTTGTTTAGTGCAGAAATGGTTAACTATAGATTGTGAACACTTAATTATTACTGGCAATAGAGAACAGAGGCAGATAGATATCAAGGACTTAAGAATTTCTTGCTGGAAAACCACAATATACATACGTGGTATGAATATTAAAGGTAGAGAACAAGATTTAAAATTTGCTTTAAAGTACTTGAAAACGTGTTGGGGAGATGAGTTTCGTTAGTTTGTGGAAATGATCACTTATTTCTTTGAACTGTTAACTATCCATAAAATCAAAGACTTCAAATTCAGAGAAGGAAGACTCACAGTGGGCATGACTAGTCAGAATTGTGATTTTAGTCACTAAAAATTAAAAAGGCAGATAAACAGCATGTCAGAAAGAAGATTCTATGGAACAGTTCAAGAGGCACATATATTTGACCAGGAAGTATACATTTTACTTGGCTTTTGAGATGCCTAAGCACTAAAAATTTCCCATCACTCAGATATAGTGGTGTGGAGACCAGTTCAGGTATAATATAACATCAGTTTTCTAAATGATAACTGTATCATTTGGGAAATTAACTGGCCTCTCCCCCCAGGATTTCCTCTGGCTTATCTTGCCTTTGATGCACAGTACTATTTGTTAATTGAGGCTCTGGATTGCAAATGAGTTATCTAACTGCTGTTACATGAACATAATTTATACTTGAATGTAAAGAAAAGCTAGTTAAATTATGTCATAATGTCAGCTGAGATGTTATAAAAGTAGTTACTGGCCCCATTTTTATTCCACTATCTTGTTGAGAACAAACTGTTCTGATTGAAAATTATAATGGACTGCTACCACAAATAATTTTAGCACATAACATCTCACAATTACACAAGCAAAGTAGTATCTGGCAAGGGGTGGCTACAACAGAATTAATAAATTTTCAATCTCAGGATATTAAACCACACCAGAACCACTAAGAATCCAGATATAAGAAATAAAACTCTAGGCAGCTCAGTAACCCTGTAGAGAATGTCAAGATCAGCAGTTGGCAGTTTGATATATTATCTATTCTACCATTCACATTTTTCAACAATTACCTCCTTTGCACTTCAATTCCTTAACTATGATACATGGTAATAATTGCTGCCACATAATGAGGTGTAATAGTTACTGGAAAAGATGAAGAATGCGACAAGCATCTATAAGCAGGTGTGGGGTGAGCCAAGGATTTGGATTTAGGAGGAAGACAGAAAAACATTAAGCTAAAAAATTACTCTTGTGGGTAACCAAGTATTGATTGTGTAATTTTAGAAATTATATGCCAACTGATGTGCATGTTTTCCAAGTATTCTCCATACATATTAGCTATCTTTTTTCTTGGCATGCTTTTTTTATTGTTACTGTAGACTTGTACTTCATATAATATAATACTATATTTGGAAATACTTGAACCATCATTGTGACATTTATTCCTCCCAACAATCTTCTGATAAGTAACTTGTTTCAATCTTTATAGCATTGATTATTGCACACCAAAGGGTGCATATTTCTTAAGGACTGATTTTTAGAAATTTATAAGGTACATTTTACACTAAATTATGTTGGCCATGATAACATAATAAGCTAAGTACTGGCACTCTGGAGATACGCTAATAATTTGTCAGTGTATTAATCAGGACTCATATACAAATAATAGAAACCTACTGCTAACTAACTTAGCAAGATTCAGATTCAAAGATTCAGATTCAGCTGGATCTTGCAGCTCAAATGTCACTTTTTTCCATCTCTCAAAAACTCAGCTTTAATTTATGAAGGTTTCCTTCTTAGGTGAACTCTTCATTGGTACAGAGTGATCATCCAACAGCCAGGCTCACATTGTACCTCATGGTAATTGATCTCAGAATGGAAGAGTAATTATCTGTCAGCAGCCAGGCAGTCTCTGAAATGGGCACCGATTGGCTGTGCTTAAGTCCCAAATACCTGAAGCACTCACACAGCCACCTCAGGAGCCTGGCCCTGATTGACCATACAGATGATGGAGAGCACTTCCAGGCTGGAGAGCAGTTCCTGCAGGGAAAAGTTACTAAGCTAAAAACAACACAAAAGCATTAACAGATGTACCTCACAAAAATGGATTTTTTTTTTTCTGAATCAAGGTCAGATTTGAAAAATGAAACTTTTGAGGAACAGTTGACCTAGCAAATATTTACAGATAAAATGGCGATAGTAAATTACACTTGAAAGAAAAACAGATAATAGTAGCTAACACTTCTGTAAAATATGCACTTCTGCAAAATTTGCACTGTAGCCAAGCATTACTTTAAGTACTTCACATAGATGAAGTCATTTAATAGTCCCTGATGTTTGAGTATGTACTACTCTGCTTCCATTTTAAAGATGAAACTATGCAAGCAAAAGAGAATTAAGTGACTTGCCTGGTGGGACCAGAGTGCAGATCGTATCAGCTGGCTCCCAGATAGATATTCTTATCCATTTACAGCCTATCCTTCTAATGGATTTAGTCATATTGTAACATTAAATTATTGATTTGCTTTCACTAGCATAGAACCAGCATAAAAACACAATTTTTAATAATATTTAAAAACACAAGGGAAGAGGATTATGTTATAATGAACTGAGTTGACAGCTCTTCCTCTTACAGTCTTGGTAACCTCATCCAACTTACTTTTTAAGTCTCAGTGTTTTTGTCTGAAACCTGGACAGTGCTTTGCACAGTGATTGACGTAACTACTAGCTGACAGTTGACCATACTCAAAAACATTGACGCTCCTAATCTAATGTAGACTAAAATTCCTTTTTCATTCCTAAAACATTTTTGTTTCCATATCATCTTCTTCATCAGAGCTTTTATCAACAGAAATAGCCATGGAAATAACAGTTACAGAAAAAAGAAGCAGTAGCTTCATTGAGCGGACATAGGTTTAGAAATTTTAGGTTTTAAGTTTCATAGATTTATAGGTTATAATCCTACAGTTCATCAGTTAATGGTAGTTATATATGGATTATTCCAAATATTGCTTGTTAACTTTAAATTTTAAATATCCTTTACACCAAGCCTGTCTAAATTCATTATAATTATGCAGAGAATGTAAATAATGAAGCAAAACTTCTACAGTGGGAAAGGATGATGATGAAGAGCATTAAGAGCCCTGACATTTAGAGTTCATATAGGATTCTGCCTAGGCAAATGGATTAAGTTATATGCTTACATGTATGATTTATTCACAAAAGTTCATACTTTTAAATAAATTTTACATATATGTTTGCATATAAATACCCCATCTTGAGTGCCAGGCACTCACTGTTCTAAATTACGAAAGTGAATAGTACATTAATTTTAACTAAATTAATTAGGAGAACGAGAGGACAACATGGTAGAGAAAGTTGAAAAATGATTCATTGTCATTAATTGAAGGGAATCAGTTTGTTTTTGGGTCTTTTTTTGGGGGGGAATCCGTTTTTTTTAAGGTAATCCTTCTCACACTATGTTTGATAAAGGAGCAGTTCTATTTTAATTTCCAAACATATGGACCAGTACATTATAAAATGTAATAAAAATGTGACAGCAATACCATATTGCTATAAAAATTTCCAAAGATTTGCTCTCATTTTCTTCTGTACTTATTGTATGATAGACCATCCAGCAGTTCATAGACTGGCGCTAATATATGGCTCACACTTTGAGTAGCGCCAATTTATCATCAATGAATCAAGCGTAAAAGATACTACATTTATTTTTTAAAGATATGGAGATATCAGAAGAAATTTTTTAAAATAGCTGAAAGTGGTAATCTTTGGAGAGCAGATCTTCTAATGATATGAGAGGTTTTTATTTTCATTTTGAGCTCTTTTTACTGATTGACAGCTCTTCTGGCAGGTACATATAATACTTTTGTAAAAAATAATAAAAATGAACAAAAGTGCATGGAGGGAAAGAAGGTGGCAAGAATAAGTTAAGTGTAAACTTTTATACAATTATAATTCTTCCATGTCTACTCTAAAATTTGTCTGAAGTTGTAAATATATAAACTATATAAATAATATTTTATGTATGAGTGTTCATTGAAGAGATAAGATTACATTTCCTTTTCTTTAACATCATGACTGAGTAGATAAAGATATAATCTAAGTCTGAAGTTGTCTGTGCCCACAAAGAATTTTCAAGTGTGAAAATCAAACAAATTCTCTTTTCCTATATTCTTTCAATTGCTCAGAATCATAATACATATTTTGAATTATATACTTTTATATATGACTTTATTATACAGCTTTGTTTTCTGAGTTTATTCTTAGAGGAAGAAGAGAAGTGACATAGGAAACAAAGTGGTGTAGATTATGTAGCTGGTGAAGTGAGATATAATTTGCTTCAGTACAAGTCATCTTATTAGATGATAGCAAACCTGCAGCATTGGGAAAGCATTTGTAAAAGTACATTTCCGTCATCAAATTGAATTGATGTGTTCAATTAGAGATTCATGGTAAATTTGAGGCAGGTTAGTAATAGAGCATGAAGAGCATCATAGAAATTACTATTTTTTTTTCCTCCCGAGTTTTGATATTCCTTTATATGCCATTAAGGAGGCAAGCAGGCAGTAATCAACACAGAGGCAACCTCGGAAATTGTCTCACAATGAGCCCCCAACCCCCGCAGACAGAGATCATTTTCTGTGTTCACAGGTGAAATCTGAAGAAGCACCTATTCTCAAGTCACCTGCTGTGTTGTTACTGCTCAGCTTCAGAGTCACATGGTTAGTTGGTATTATCAAGAATTAAGATCAAACCTGAAGCCTTGGCATATATATGAAAGGGAGGGGGGTACAAATGCCCTTGCATTAATTCTGTAACTTATTTTTATTTAAAATGAGGAAATCATGATAGTGCAGCAGTGGCCAAGGTTTTTTCCACTTTTGTGCTCTGACAGCCTCAGTGGTAGTATTTGTGCTGCTTCTTTTCCCTAATAAGCACAGTTATAATTTATTCTTGCAATTGGTCTCAATCCTCTGCTGACATTTATGTAGACTATAGAATATATGGCAACTCCAAGCATAAAACAGCTTTAATGATATGCCACTAAATTTATCAAAGCACCTAAATTTTATTTTAAAAGCAAATTTTGCAATTCAGTTTGGCAAATTCAAATAAAATTGACCAAGTATGTTTTTTCTTGCAGAAATTGGAGATGAAAAATACAGCCAGTACAAACACAAAGCAAAGCTAAATAAAAGCCTAGCACCATTACCACATGTTTTCAAAATCCAAGAGTGTTCCAGAACGCTAAACACTTATGTTGGAAGTAGCACTTTGCCATGAAAAGGAACCAGCTGTAGGTCCCTCTTTCACTCCATATTGTTCAAAACAAGAAATAACCCCATTGAAAAATAAGCCTTGGGTAGATGAGACCCAGAAATCCAATGCTATGAGAAACAAAAGAAAGACAATTGTCATTTTAATAATTAAACTGTGTTTGTAACACTTTATGAGGCTTGCAGATCCAGCAAGCCTGCTGAATATTAATGGATAGATTGATTTGTCAACATATTAGTACCACTGGCAGGCATAACAGCATGGAGGAGTTGCAAGGGAACTAGCCAGTGAACTGCTTAAAAATACTTGACTAAGTGCCAGGAAATTTAATCAAGATTGATAAGCTGAAGTGATTTGTGTGGGTCAGAATTAACACTGGGTTTAACATTTTAAACAGTCTCTATTTAAAATTCTGGAATTGCTTGTGTTTCATTTTCTGAAAAAGTACATGCATTTAGTTTAATATAAGAATTGTAAAATTATGAGCCAGAGGTATACAGTGATTTAAAAATATATACTAATTTTGTGAATTTGTACATATATATATATACACAAACACACATAATTCAGAATCCAGTTGAGATAATATTTGAAAATATATCCCACCAGGAAAGGAATCATTTATTTTGATAGCATATAAAATAAAATTAATGGGATTTTCTTTAACAAATGATAATATGTAGAGAGAAACTGCTTAGAAGATTTAACAAGAACTTTGGTAATATAATTGCTCAAAAATTAGTTTACTGCCATCACCCAAAATGGAAATGTTTCCTACATATTGCAATTATGAAATTAAATTTTCACTGTGAATATATATCACAATGTGCCGAAATATGACATGCCATGTGGACATGTCAGGGTAAAGGAACAACAAAAGTTAAATATTCTTTGACTTTGCTTTTTTCCACTTAACACAATAATATTTTAAAATAAAAATCTTATGCTGTGGGGCCTCACCGTTGGCGCAGCGGTTGAGCACTGGGTTGCGAAACTGCCCACGGCCTCTGCGGCACCGGTTCGATCCCTGGCTGCTCCCCGGCCACCAGAGGAGGGTCCCACATGGTGCGCAGACCTCTCCTGCCACCCGCTGCTCCTCTCAGCAGTGTACTTGGGTCCTTCTGCCTGCTCTGCTCCCCGCTCTGGCTCTGGTGAATTCTCTCACCCTCCAGCGCTTCTGACTGTACCCAGTGCATGTATAAACAAGCAAACAAACAAACAAACAAATAAATAAATAAATAACATGCCTCTATAAAAAAAAAAAAAGAAAATATTTTAAAAAAAAATCTTATGCTGTGCCATAAAACCAATCCACTGAGCAATTATCCAGAATATCCATAAATTGCTCCACTGATAGAAAATACATAATTTTATGAGGATCCCTGCTTCTTCTTAGTTGACCCTCGCACACAAATGAAAGGCAAATATCTGTTTGGTATTTAATATTTTTTTTCTTTTTTAAATTTTTTTTTTTTTTTTTAGTTTTTAAAGGTAACAGAGGTTTATTTACAAGGGAAGGGGAATGAGGAAATGTACAACTCAGGGAGAAGAGAGGTAGATAAATTCTTAAATGGGTCCTACCCGTTTTGCTGACCTGGAATCCCAAATGACCCACCAACACCAAACCTGCCTGGCTAAGAGCACCAGCCAAGCCTGCCGACCCCACTAACATGGCTGGTTTTTATTTACAAACAGAGAAAATGGCTGCTTAACTCTGCCCTTTGGTCCTAGCCACTTCCCTTTGGGGATCCTGAGATTTGTAGTTCCCTGTGGTGTCTTGATGGAGTGGGGCTGGCATTGTTTAATAAACAAACTGCTAGAAGCAGCCCATTCCTTTTTCCAGACAAAGGCCTTTCTTATCATATCCCCCCAAGTTCTCTGCTTTCTTGTACTGCTTTTCCTTCAACCTCCTATTCACTCTGATCAACAGTCTTCTTTGTTCATGTTACTTATAAATAAAATGCCAAAGCCGTTATGATTCGAGATTCAATGAGCTAGAGTGAAGTGAAGCCACCGCTTCCCTAATAACAAAGGGGAATTTCTTTTATCATGGCTTAAATAACATTTGGTTTGGGGACTGTAAGTAGACTCACATTGATTTCACTGTTAGATTTAGAACCCTTAATTCTTTCTCATGCAGGTTGTTGATAAGCCAGATTCTCCTATTCTCTACTTAGACATTTTTGGGGAAGCGGGTGGGGAAGGGTCTAGACAGAAGACTTAGTTTCATCTGTCCCTATTAAAAGTCTTCTAACCAATACAGCCCTTAGTTCCAGATGGTAGTTATTTTGGAACTCATGTAATCCAACCTCTGTTATCTGTGTTGACATCTTCTGAGTGGAAGCTACCTTGAAACTTTTCTGAATCTTCATTCCAGAATATTAAACAAAATTAGACTGAGGAAAGATACTTTTCTCTACTTATATCCATCTGTCATTCAGGGGCCCTTGGGGCAATATTAAATCAGTTATTACCTTTTTTCAATGCTAGCATAACTTGTTACTCAAGTTGTTGTCTAAAGCCCCCCTGTTATCATTAAAATACAAATTCCCAGGCCGCATCCCAGACCTACTAAATCAGGGATTAGCTTATTTACATTATTCATCTAAATGTCTGAGAAGAACTGCCTACCATACTCATTCCCAGCATTACTCTTACATATCAGAAATACCTGCAAGGCCTGAGGCACTCCTGAAAATACCAATACCAAAGGAAGCCCCTTTCTTAAAGATGTTCACTAGACCTTTGGATTAAGTATCAGCCATTTCAGTAAACAAATGGAAGTGAGTCTCCTGGGCCATTTTAGGACTGTGCTGTAGCAAGCAGTCATATGAACAAAGCCACTTGTTATTATATCATGCTTAAAATACAAAACCTGAGACTCAGCTCACATCTGGCTTGGGGCATGACAGGCCCATTGGAGAGATTGGCCTGAGTTGTGCTTTGGGACATGCTAACTGATGTGTATAGTAGTAGGACATCACTTTTGATCTTTTGTAGTTTCTATTAAATTTGAACTGAGAAAAGAGCAAACAAACAGAAACAAAAAATCCCTCCAAAATTTTTTAATGTGTATTGAAAAAAAATTTACCCTGAGTATTGTCAGAATAATATAGATATATTTGGAAGTTGACTTTAAATTTTGAATCAATTTGGCATCTGTTTGGGGACAGCTATATGTATTTTAGTTTAAACAATTCATAATTTCCAAAACTAGATTGCTGGTCTTGAAAAGGAAATGAAATTGAATGTAAAGCAAAGGAGTAACCAGTGGTAGAATAACTTTCTAGAGGAAAGAACTGGAAAAGGAAAGACTTGAGACTCCAAAGGTCTTGCACTTCATTGGATTGCGGGTAATTGGCTCAGGAACTAGTGAGATGATGACTTCCAGCCGCCTTGTTTGCTGCTGGCAGCCTCTGGTTTCAACCCCTGAGAGGTGCGTCCCAGTCAGTGTTGCTGGGCAACAGCTTGCTGGGTTCAGAGCTGGAATGTGAAGGGTTGCAAAATGACTTTTAAAATAAACACACAACTTACCATCAGCGTGAAGTAAACCAAAGGGAGGCTGACTGGGCACTACTCTCTGACAGGCAGTGAGGCAGAATTGAAAGAGAAAAAAAGAAAACACTTTCTTAAAGGCAAAGAGCTTGGTGGTTGACAGATGATGGTTTCATCACTATAATCTGGTTTCTAATTTAAAAATACGTACCTGGATATATGTAGGTAGAGAAAAGATAGTATGGAAGAAAATAAAAAGTTCTGTGTCTGAACAAAATAGATCAGGCATGGGGCTTCAGGGGTAATTACTGTAAAATAAACATTGTAAAACAAACTTGATCTGTATTGCAGATATTCTCAGCATCTTCCATATTTTCTGATAGAAGTCACTGATCCTTGGTTCTCTTACATTATTTAGAGTTGTTATATCCTAATATCCTGAATTTTTTTTTTTTTTGCTGAAATATATTGTACAAACCATATGCACATAATGGGGGCATAAAAACTTTAAGTTGAGAACTGGCCATTTAAATTTCTAATTAATCTGTATTCAGTCTACCAAATACTATTTGGCAAGCATTTCTCTAATGCAGTAAATGATACATTTTATTTTAAATACTTGTGAAACTTACGTGCAAATATGTGTACACTATCTGTGTGTCCTTAAAGGAACTAAAATACAGTAAGGCATATAAGGAGAGAAATAATTAAAGATGAGCTATGGAAAATGACTGAGAGGTATGACCTGAGGGGTCTGTTAAGTATTCAGAGATGTTCAGTTACATTCTTCTTGTAGGATTTTCTCCAAGTTGCTGTTCAGTTTAGCCTTAGCAATGGCACATACAGCTGCATGCACAGATGCTATTATATCTATACATGTGGTATTTGCTTTGAAGTATAGAATGGCTGTAATGTACTTTCCACAATTTCCATAATTCTTTATTTTGATACCAGAAGAAAATGTAACCCATCCAGTGAACACTGTGATGGACATTTCTTTTCATATAAAAACATAAAACCCTTCGGCACCTGCATATACCACTTAATTTTGTTTTGTTCAGATATACTTGCGCACCTGGAGAGCAGGCAACACAGAGCTTCAGCTATCTTCATATCTGGTGAAAGGCCCATCCTGGTAAAAGAGAACATTTGATAAAATTTTCTTTTCGCTCTCCTGACATTTCATTCTCTCAACTGATGGGACAATGAGAGAAATTGCAATACAGGAAGTTAATGGAAAATAACTGTGTTAGCCAAGAATTTATTGTAGCAAAAAAAAAAAAAAAGAAACATTAGACTGCAAAAAACAAATTTTCTCTTTCTTCTTTTTTAATCTATTGGAAATAGTATGAATCCTTGGCTACAGACATTGTAGAAACCAAAAAGCTCTTTGCTCATAAGGAATAGAGAATTCTTTAAGAATGAAAATTCAAACCACACAATTGTTTAAAATTTTCCAAAAAGAAAGAGAAAGGAAAGACTTCCCATGACCCAATGTGGCTGTCTAAAGTATTCAGAGAGCTTGGACTTAAGAGAATTTATTAATAATGTGAGAGGAAGGCCTTGAGTTTGATGAAGAGAACAAAATTCAGAATAATATCGTGAAGGTTAACTCTGAGAATAAATAGGCAGGTACAATTAGAGAGTAATCCTACCACTCTGAAAAAGTTGGTATGTTTACGGCAGAGAGGGGAATGAGCCACAGCCTATTTTTTGCCCCTATTTTCAAGGAAAGAGGAAGGGAAAGTCTTCAAACTGAGAGGAGAAAGTGTGCAGCAAAAAGTGTAATCCAACAGAAAGGAGGATTTACATCCCCTACACAGCTCTGGCCCTTATCTAAGCCCAGCTGTTAAGTAACATCTGTTTATGGCCCAAAACAGCGGAATCAGCATGATTTTTCAATAAACCTCACCTCACCGAAGGCAGGTGTTTAGCTGACATTTTCTGCTATATTTATGGCTGCAGATATAGGGGAGTACAGGGTGCCAGGAATTTCTGCGGCATTCTATGCTTCCCCAGGTATCTTCTTCTCACAGGGTCCCAGATCTTCAGGGAGTTCCAGGTAACCTGGAGTCTGCATTCATTTCTCCCTGTGCGCCACCTTCCCTCTGTCACTTCCTCTGCAGTCCTCTGTCCTATTCTCCATACCCGGACCATGCCCTCCTTTGCTTTGTTATCAAAAGTCACATAATAACCCGATTTTTCATCTCTTCCATTGTCTGCCTCTCTCTGTTACCACCTCTGCCGTTCCAAAAGCATTCCCAATGGCATCCCCTCCAGATCATAATTCTGAATTTTTGAGTTTTGGGACTGGAGCTGACATCCCAGTTGGGCAAGTTTTTCTCAGGGTTGATTCTTTTCAGGGACTGTTGGGAATGCCCCGTTTCAGTAGTCTTTTTGTTACTTTGCTGCTGTTTTTTTTTCCTAATATGGATCTTTACACATCAGTCTCTGCTGGGAGCAAGACCTAGGAGATGGGAAGGCATCCTCAAAGGGTGCTTAATGGCAATTAGAAAATATGATCAGTGTTCAGGATTGGGTGTGCAGAATATTGATAAGCTAACAAGTGATCTTAGAGCCACTGTAGTAACTTCTAGCGAATCATAGATAAAGAGATACTGAAGACTTAAAAACAGGCCAGAGTATTCTGAATTTCTAAAATGGATGATGAATGAATAATGGAGTTTAAACAAAATCCTAGAATGAATGATTGAGTAGTTTAAAACACTTAGAAAATAAATCCTGGTCCTTAGAAGGAAATGACTAAAAGTGAATATTAATTTATTCAGAATCTATTACACCAGACTAATTGCATTTTCTTTTTCAAATAGACTTGCCAGTTAAGGACCAATATGTCTTAACTATCATAAAACATTTTAAACTATTTCCCATAATAGCCTTTGAAGAAGATTTTAATATATGGATTGGATGTATAGACGTGAAATACTCACTTCAAGGAAGAAACACTGCTTATTTGTCAGCCTTGTGCAAAGAATAATTAATAGGGCATAGCAGTTGAGGTGTGATCTAGGATACAGTGATAACCTGTTTAAGTCTTATCCTACAAAACATTTCCTAATATTTTGACTAATACATGGCAGATAGACTTATTCAGTTTGGAAGTGGTAGAAAGCTATGATAGAAGGTCACATAATATTCAGGATAGTCTCTGAATACTGAAATGTTGAGCTAAATTCACAAGAGTGTGTGTATATTTATATAGAGATAAATATATGTCCATCCATCCTGCATTTTTAAAGTACATTAAAGTATGGCAGAAGCATACTCACAAAAGAATTCCATTTGAAATTTAAAGAGTTTTCAACACTATCAGTTAACAATATTGAGTCCTTGATGTGAACTGAGTGTTTTATACCATAGTGTTTACAAGCCTGGGCTTTGTAGCTATTGCAGCTCTAAGAACTGTCTGACTTTGACCAATCTTTAGAAATTTCACTTTATAAAAAATGTAGATTATTTTCATAATAGTGTTATTAGGAGAACTACCTAAACATCTGACTTTGAAATATTCTTATTTTAAAAGAGAATTCTAAGCTACATGAATAATATCTGTGTGTACAAAGCAAGTTTGTAGTTGATTATGAGGAAAATTCTGGTCAATAATAACCAGGGACATTGTAAAACAACTAGTGAACTTCAAAATAAGGTGAGCCAGAAGACTGAGGAATCCTGAAGACAACTGAAACAGCTGTAGAAGGCAAGGTTAAGGGAAATGACTGTCTGAGTCTTGAACTGTTGTGTACAATAGAGTCAGTTCTCCACTGCATCTAGAACACAGATAGCATCAATGTAAGTTAGGAAGGGACAACTTTGAACAGGATATAGGAGAAAAGAATTCTTGTCACCAGTATCATGCAACACAGTTGACATATGAAATAAACAGGACTTCTGGAGATAGTCACTAAGATCATAACTATATTTCTAAAATGCTAAAGAAAACATTTTCTTTCTTTGAATAGGACATTAATTAAAGGCCAATGATTTAAAATAGTGCAGCTTGTCATGATGTATCTATGCATGTGTGTATGTTTTTGCCTTTACAACTAGATTGGGAGACTGAGGTTTTCAAGACCAGAGCTTTATCATTAACTTTTTCATCCCCTAGCTCAACAGTAATTGAGCTAAAGTCACAAAGGGGTGTGTGTGTGTGTGTGTGTGTGTGTGTGTGTGTACACTACCACAACAATTACTTAGGAAGATTTAGTGAATGAACTGATAACTAAGTGATGCAGTTATGTAAGGAACACGTCCAGTAAAGAGAACATTGGAAAAAGTAACTTTAGAATTGCTTTCAAAAATGGGTTTAATGAAAGGTCATTGGATGAGACAGTTAATAGTAAACTTCATGAAACTTGATTAGTAAAAAACGTATTTTAAGATTTTCCGAAAGTGACAAATAGAATGATTTTCTCAAACACTAATGATGGACCTGTTTTCTCAGTAATACCAGCTTTCTAATATTTAGCTATAGGTTTCAACATTTCATAGGTATTTCTGTTTTCTGCTGCCAACCACCACAAAGTATATTTTATATATATACACACATATTTATGCACACATACATTCCCTCTAATTCTCTCCTTATATCCAAACTATTTTCTCTTGGAGGTACTTGTCATTATCTTGCTGTGCTTATTCAGGTCACCCAAGTACTGTGGCTGTGGTCAGACTTGTGATTGCATGCTTCATTCAGCAGAACAATTTTTTCATCTTCACATATTCCATTCCCTTCAGACACTTCTAGTTTCTCCTCTGGCAGTACTTCCCTCCCCATTAGGCAGTGTGGTTCACTGTTGGGGCCCATTTGGGCACAAACCAGACCTTTTGTGGAGTTACTGTACTCCTACATTCCTAATTATAGAATTCAAAGCAGAATGAGTGAATTAATAACGTGTATTTATTCCCTGTGGTGTCTGGGGAAGCGTAATGCTGTGGCATGCTTACAGTAGCACATGAGCTCTCCCTTCGCCCCTCAGCCTCCATTTTTTGCTGTGTGACTTCACAGCAGCAAGAATGGAAGGTGCACTTTACTCACCAGTGAGTAAATCATGTGAATGGATGTTTTAAAGTACATGCCCAATACATAGTTCACTGAGAGAACTATACTTTCAAAAGCTCTCTGAGAACACATGCTTGGAATTTGAAATTGCACTAAGTACAATGTTTCCGAAGGCCCTAGCTAAGGCAAGGACATGTAGACATAGGCAGCACTTAAATGTGTACTGTTGCATTTATTTTCTTAAACCAAAAAATGCTTGGGTATTTGAGTCTAAAGTCCCTTCCATGCAGGCAAATTCTTGGGAATATTAACATCAAAGAGGTAGAGTTACAAATAATCAATAGGGTGTAGAAATTATTTCTGTTTGCTAGATAAGGAGAGTCATCCCATTTGAAATTATTTATGTTCCAGGTGGCCTCTAGACATCTGTGATGGTATGTATTTTCAGGTTCCTATAGACCAAACCACTTTGGGGGTGGGAGAATGTTTGTAATCAGCTACCTATTAGATTTTTGGTAAAAAGATCCCATCTCTCAGGAAACAATGACCAGTATAGGCTTAGGAAAGAAATTGATCTGGTGAAATGCAAATGTTCCCGTCAGTTTGTCAGATTTCATTAAGGTTTTGAGACAAGAAAATGCTCTGATGAAAGAAATAAATATGGGAAGTAAGTGCAAGAATGAATGGAAAGCATAAGGTAATGAATGTACTAAGCAATGAACAATTAATGGTATAGACTAAAAATATAATTTTCAGAAATGTCAGAACTATATCAAATGGTGATATAGATAATTAGATGCTGTGTAGATTGGTAGAAATCTCACTTTTTCCATCAAGTTACATTCCCTAGGATTCCCTGTCAGAGAGAGAGCCCTAGACTGAATGGTTCTAACCTCAGAATAATTCTTAGACAAGTCTCTTACCTGCCTTCCCCTAGAAAATAATGAAGGCTAATAAAAGTCCAATATATTGGTTATTTTTAAAAGCAAAGTGCAAGAGACAAAAAATATTTTCCCAATTGTGTTTTTGGTTTTTAGGTTCTAAATTTACATGGATCATGATCATTGTTCCTTTATTTTTTTCCCTTTTAAATATGGTTTCCAAATGTCAGTCCTTAATTCAAGACGATAAAGACCATTATCTGTATTCAAATATTAAACACATTTTATAAAAAATCCGTGATTATTTTCTCTTGAATATTAGTTTTAGCCTATCATTAATGTAGGACATTTAAATTATAATATAGATCTATTTGTATTACATATATTGTATATAATATTGTATTATATATTAAAACAAAATTCCTACTTAGAAAGCTTTATTTTGAAGACTGGACCAAGAGAAATTCACATCACATACTCCTTTCTCTACAATTATTTCCTTTTTTTTTTTTTTTTTTTGCATTCAATATACAATGAAGACCAAGGTTCTAGAATTCTCAAGAGGCATTTTCTTCGGGTTCTATGCCTGTTATCATTATGCTGCATCTAACAATGTGAAATAGCTTGTGGAATAAAGTGTAAATGAATTATGCTTATGGTCTAAATTTGTCATCTATGTTTACCAATGATTAACATTTTTTTCAGCCATTGATCTTATCAATAACTTGCTGCAAGTAAAAATGAGAAAGCGCTATAGTGTGGATAAGACCTTGAGTCACCCATGGCTACAGGTAAATATCAGTCACTAGATATTTTCTCTGTCACATTAACTTCTGCATAAGATTTTAATATTGTCTGTAAATTATATATAATATGTAAAATGACACAGAAATGTATAATATTTGTCCTATTTTTAAAAGCATGACTGTGTGTCAGTTTTTGCCATCAGGCATGTAACTTGTTAATATGTGACAGCAATTTAGTGTTTTTCTAAAACTCTTTCTCTACCAATACCAACAAACAAAACAACTAGGGTCATAACAAAACTCCAGGACCAGATTTCAATAGCATTTGTGCCTGTAATCCTGATATACGTCCAAATAGATGCCCATCTGGTCAAGCACTGTACTCACTTGAAAGCTATATTTTAAAATCCTAGGCTAATATTTATGGGGGAGATGCATGGCAATACAAATTATATGCATATGCTTATTTTCTCTTAAATATTTGCTATTTTCACATTGAACTAAAGTTTAAAAAAATGATAATCGATAATTCTGAAGGATTATTTGTGGGTATTAAATTTCAAAGGAATACCAACATTCCTAATTGCTTGACTGCAAGTATTAATTACCCACCCTTTGGTGCATGATAACATATAAACAGTATGCATTTACAAAATTTAGGCAAATAGGATGACTTTGGTGCTGATGAAAGATGCAGCACTGTTAGAGTGGAAGGGAAGGGGTGACTCATCGGCTGTGGGAAATGACAACATATGAAACAGTGTTTTAATGAGGTTTAATCGTCTCTATGGTGATATTTTGGAATTTTTCCCTCAGGATTACCAGACCTGGTTAGATTTACGAGAGCTGGAATGCAAAATTGGGGAGCGCTACATCACCCATGAAAGCGATGACCTGAGGTGGGAGCAGTATGCAGGCGAGAAGGGGATGCAGTACCCCGCACACCTGATCAATCCAAGTGCTAGCCACAGTGACAGTCCTGAGACTGAAGAAACAGAGATGAAAGCCCTCAGTGAGCGTGTCAGCATCCTCTGAGTTCCATCCCCTATAATCTGTCAAAACACTGTGGAATTAATAAATACATACGGTCAGGTTTAACATTTGCCTTGCAGAACTGCCATTATTTTCTGTCAGATGAGAACAAAGCTGTTAAACTGTTAGCACTGTTGATGTATCTGAGTTGCCAAGACAAATCAACAGAAGCATTTGTATTTTGTGTGACCAACTGTGTTGTATTAACAAAAGTTCCCTGAAACACTAAACTTGTTATTGTGAATGATTCATGTTATATTTAATGCATTAAACCTGTCTCCACTGTGCCTTTGCAAATGGGTGTTTTTCTTACTGGAGCCTCAGTTTGGTAAGAGTCTCCAGAACCTGTACATGAAATACTTCTACGCTGTGTGTCCCATTGGTGTTGTCATTATAAACAAACTCTTGAAGAGTACATTATTACCAGTGTTCTATGAACAGCTCCAAACTCACGTGGAAAAAAGTAATGATGGGAAGTGAGGGGAAGGAGATAACAATCTTGAGACACAAATGCATGAAAGAGTTTTACTCTAGTTTCAAATTTTTTGTCTGCCTGGTGTGCCTCGGTATATTTAAGCTCAAAAAAATGTACCTAGGCACACCTACTTCTCTAAAGCCTAAATGCCTTAGAAATGTAAACTGCCATATATAACATACACTGCCTCCTTTCTTACTATACCCTGCTGTACTATGGAGAATCAGCAGCTGAGCAACCTTTTGCCTTTGTGTATTTTTCAATAATAATAAATAAATATTCTTGTCAAAATGCGCATCCATCTGACTGAGTTATTTTCATTGTGTTCTCAGGCCAGTTGGGAGCAGAAGTATCTGTTCAAAAAGCAGAAAAGGTCAAGGTCTAGAATTTAGCTTTATTTACTCTAAAGCCCCAAAAGTGTGTCTCTTAGGACAGTGAAGGCTTTTGTCTTGCATATAACCTAGTTTGTAATAGAAAAGGGAGCTTTCAAAAAGAAAAGTGACCAAACTCACACATGATACTTGAAGGCATAAGCGAGAATATTGCAAATAACAGTTTCAGTGTAGCCTTCTGAGTTAGTCAGGATAAGCCAGGGATTTCTTGGAATAATGGCTCTAGTTTCTATGTTATCCAAACAAGATGCTTTTAAGATGAAGAACAGAAACACACAAAGACTATATTTTCCTAAAGAGAAACCCAACCGAAGTGAAGTTCTATAGTCCAGGGAAGAAAAACCTAATATTGAACTTAACAGACTTCATGTGTGTGAAGTAGGTAACATGAGCTGGTGTTCCATGTGGTAGCACAACAGTGAATAACCTACTACTACTGTTACTATGTGACAGAAATTCTATAATAAATGTTTGGAAGAATTTTATAAGTGTTAGGAGACACTTAGATATATTAGATAAGTATGTTAAGAGTATAAATGGTAATTAGACTTGGAGAGAAGGGAGTGGTGGTTGATCTTTCAAATGGCTAGTCATTACCTCATATTATTATTTCTATTTTAGGGGATTTGGAATATATTCTGTGTAAGTCTCAAGACACAAAACTTTGCGAAGAGTAAGCAGCATCAATAACTTCTAACAACTAGCAAAACAGAGTATGGATTGAAGATAGGGCAGGGAGAAGCCAAAAGATCAGCTAAAACTCTTATGAAAACACATCTGGGACAGTAAGACCTGAACTATAATAGTAAGTAGGAATCCGTCTTTTATATATGATATTAATAGGTGAAATCACTGGGATGTGGTTACTGATTGAATGTGAAATTTAAAGAAATGCAGAATGAATTTCAACTATCAGGTTGCATGATTGATGGATCACATTTTGGATTATATAAATATTGATGGATCAATATTTATAGTCTTAGAAAGAGTGAGTTCCTGTTTTAGCATGTTGAATGTAAAATTTGTATAGAGCACAAATTTTGTATAGAATGTAAAATATGTATAGAAGCTATTTAGTTATGTGTCAAGAATTCAGGGAAGAATCTGGAGTTGATACAGATCAGAGAAGAATCCAAAAGCCCACACTAAGTTGGTTAAATGACTTAGATCCTTGGGGGATAGAATGGGAAAGAAAATGATCTTAGGACACAAACCTGAGAAATACCAATTTGGAAGTTTCCATCAGACTACGAAGAAAATTGACAAGAAACGTTCAAAGACACAATTAAATGGAGTACTGTGAAAGTTAAAGGAAGACGTTGAGTTCAAGAATAGCGAGCAGTAGAAACACAATGGAGAGAGAATGGCTTCAGCCTTTTGTGGCTAACTTCTAGCAATTTGTAATGAACATGACTCTCCTACATTCAGAGTAGCAGTATCAAAAGGATCTCTGTGTGACAGTGGTATTGACACCTCTTTTTGGCAGTTCCTCAGGCCGAGGAAAGAAAATAATTGCCTCTACTAAGTGGGGAGAGGGAAATAGACCACCAAAAGTATGTCACTTCCATTCAGAATATCAGGGATGTTGTAAATAATCTTATTTCACTGAATGCACACCCACTTTTTATGCTAAACATCATCAGTACAGTTGTCGAAAGTTTACATCAGCAATATATAATTAAATGATATGGGCGGGTCTACTTAATACAAGAAGAAGACCAACATTTTTGATTCAGAAGCATCTTCTGATTCTGACAAAATAAGTGAAATGGCAGATATATGTTTTAGGGATGATGTGTTCTCTGTCATTGTCACAAAGGCAATAGTCCTTAACAATGACATCAGCCTCCCCAAGAAGCCATAAAAATAGCTGGTCTTTGTATTCTTAGCCATCAGTGCTGAGAAAAAATATTTTAAATAATGATGCTTTTGCTAGCTCCATTCTCCCTGGGAAGTTTGATTTAGTGAATACTTACTCTGATAGAGACTATTTTGAAAAACATGGTCAGTCATTATACTGAATTTATAAAATAAGCATAGCAATGAGAATAAGAAAGGCATCTGTCTCTGCATCCACTACCCAGCTTGTTACTAAGTTTACTTCTAAAAATAATTGTTTTGCATACTGTTTGCTTTAGACCTGTTTTAAGCAATCAAGTAATGGTTCATATGAAAACCAGTGAAAAGGGGCCAACTGCTTTTAGTTTTCAATTTTTAACAAACTCTTCTATCCCAGGATTTTCATGTTGCCTGAAATGCTGTTCTCGCCATCCTTCACCCTTGTTTTAACTCCTTTTCATCCTATTACTATGCAGTTGACCTATGACTCATGTATTTTTATTTCTCTGCTCCTCCTTACTACTTTCTCTTTTGACAGAATTTTTGTAATGTACTATTTTAATTCCTTTATTAGATTTTAACTATTTTCAAGTTAGATTCTGATGATTGCTTCAAAGAGTATAATAGGTATTATAGCATAATATTTAAGATCAATACTAACTTAAATCCAGTGAAATATAAAAACTTTGCTATCACATAGCTTAGTTTTGTCCACCCTTATTTGTGATATTATTGTCATATATGTTTTAGATTAGTAAGTTATAAGCCAAATAACATTGTAATTATTGTTTTATGCAATTATCCTTTAAATCAGCTGAGAGAAGAGAAAAAAAAGTCTTTTATATTTAATGACCTTATTCATTATGATTTATTTCCTTATCTTAACTGAAGTTAGTCTGGAATCATTACCTTTCTTCCTAAAGAACTTCCTTTAGTGTGTCTTTAAGGTCTGTTAGCAACAAATTCTCTAGGTCTTTGCTGATGATGGAATGCCTTTATGGCACATTCAGTTTGAAGAAGTTTTGATGGACATAAAATTCTTGATTGCCAGGTATTTTTCTCCCATCACTTTGAATATGTCATACCACTGCTTCTTTTCCTCTATAGTTTCTGATGAGAGGTCACCTTTAATTTAATTGTAGTTCCCTTATATGTGATGAATTATTTTCTCTTGCTGCTTCAATACTTTGTCTTTCAACAGTTTAACTGTGATGTGTCTCAGTGTGGATTCCTTTTGCTCACCCAGCTGAAATTTTTGAACTTTTTGAATATAGAGGTGAATATTTTTCATCTGATTTGTGAAAATTTAGGCCATTGTATATTCAAATACTTTTCTTTCACTTTATCTCTCTTCTCTCTACCTAGGACTCCCTTTCTATATAAATTAGTATGCTTGGTGAGCCTCACAGGTCTCTATGACTCTGTTTTTCTTCATACATTTCCTTTCTGTCTTTCAGATTGTATAATCTCTACAAATCTATCATCACATTTGCTGATTTTTCCTTCTTCCAAATCAAATCTGTTGTGTCTCTCCAGTGAACTGTTCAGCTCTTTTTTTTCCCCAATGTCCAAATTTCTATTCAGTTGTTTTTTTTTCTATTTTTAAAAAATATAATTTTTGGATGATTCACTGTTATCATACTTTCCTTTAATTATTTAAATGTGGTTTCCTTGAAATCCTTAAACATCTTTGTAGTAATTTTTTAAAGTTTTTTTCTGTTAAGTTCACCACTCCATTAGAAACAGTTTTCACTGAATACCTGTTTTCCTCATGTATGTACACTCCCCTTGTTGATTTTCCTGTCCCGTTTGTGTGTGTGTGTGTTTGTGTGTGTGTGTGTGTAAAACTGGGTGACCTAATCAATATATTGTAGCATAATATATTGTGTGTACATCATACACCAGCCACTACAGTGTCCATTGTTGTTTTGTTGTTGGTTGTTTTTTTAGTAATTTTCTAGTATTTTTTGTTGTTGTTAAAGATTTATTTATTTATGCATGGAAGAACTGGGGTAGACCAGAGGTGTGGGGGGTGAGAGGATTCACCAGAGACAGAGTGGGGAGCAGAACAGGCATATCTATTGAAATACAATGCTAAGGGGAGCAGTAGGCGATACAGGACCCTGGATAGGGATTGAACTTAGGCCCTACTGGTGAGAGCATGATAGTGCTGAGCCTTAACCCCTACACCATCAAGGAGGCCTCTCTGGTATTAATTCATGGCATATGTTCCCCCTGTAGTATACAGTGCTGAGGTCTCTGCTCATTTTTATTTTAACTTTTATTTCTTGGATGTCACCACTGGGATAGAACTGGTAAGTGCTCAGATAATGATTGTTCAGAGATTGTGTTTAAGCACCATCAAACAATAGAGGCTCTTTCCTTTGCTGATGGATCTGAGTGTGGGTTAGGGTCAAGCAACCAATAAGTTTTTTCCCCCACATAAATTTATTTTCTGTATATGTAAGGCCTTTTACTCACCCAAGTGAAGAGTAGGAATCTAAAGCATTCTTCAGTCTCTCCTGAGTGTGTATGCAACTTTGCTCATTTGTGTATTTTTTAGCCACTATGGATATTTGGGAAATTTCCTATCTTCCTATTACATTCTGATTGTTCTACCAGTGTTTTCATTGTCCCAATCAGTATTATAACTTCAGAGGGGTTGCAGTGCTGGCCTTCTATAATTGTTCACCACCTTCAACAAAACACAACAAAATAATATAAACAAATCAATTTGGACTTTGCTTCTTTAGCAAATATCTAATTTATTTATTTTTTATTTCTCTGGCAGTTTTCTCACATTTTTGTCTTTGAGTTTGTGTTTATAAAATAGAATCTTCATTTTTTATAACCAGTATATTCTTACAAGGGTTATCAGTGACCCTTAATTCAAAATAGATATTTTTCTCAATATAGCATAGAGATTAAAAACCCAAATGTAGAAACACAACAAACTATTTTGACTTGAATTCTGGGTGGCCATAAAATCATCCTCATTGCTCATGTTTGTTTGGGGTGTTGTAAGATTAAATTGTATGATACATACAAAACTCTTGGTACATAGTTGGACCAACACTTCAATAAAGCCACCATTAGGTGATATTTATTATTACATAGTCATTCAACAACAATTTTAACCACTTTCTATGTGCTAGAAATATAGATGAAAAGACAGATGTGGTTACTACCCATTTTCCCTATGCTTTCCTTCTCTGATATCCTGCCTCCATCTGTTGTTTTTTTTTTTTTTTTTAGATTTTATTTTTATTTTATTTTTTTTTATTTTATTTATTTATACAAGCACTGGGTACAGTCAGAAGCGCGGGAGGGTGAGAGAATTCACCAGAGCCAGAGCGGGGAGCAGAGCAGGCAGAAGGACCGAAGTACACTGCTGAGGGGAGCAGCGGGCGGCAGGAGAGGTCTGCGCGCCATGTGGGACCCTCCTCCGGTGGCCGGGGAGCAGCCGGGGATCGAACCGGCGTCACAGAGGCTGCGGGCAGCTTCGCAACCCAGCGCTCAACCGCTGCGCCACCGGGGAGGCCCGCCTCCATCTGTTTTGATGGGCTACTGGAAAGAGTGTGAACTTTGAAGCTTAATTGGGATGGATCCAAATCCACTCTAAGCCTTGTTGAGTGAATTTAGACAAGCCACTATATTCTGAGTTGTGGTCTTCTCAGGATTAGAATGACAATGATATGTAGAGTTCAGTTGGGATAAGTAAGTATTAAGTTACTTAACCAAATTGCTGGTATATGTTGCAGTTGAACAGATGCTAATTTTCTCCTTTCTCTTACCTCTATATTAATTTCCCAAGGTCTTTTTGTTTTTGTCCCTTTGAATGGTTTCTCCTGATGTATTTCCATGAGTTCAACTTGTTTAAATAACATTTCCAAATCCATATTGACCACCCCAAACTCAAAAACCCTGTTCTCCATCATTTATAGAATATATCTATTTAGAAATCTCACCATGACCTGAATTCAACATGTCTTAAAATCATTATTGTTTTAACCCTCAAATCATCTGCATTTATGTTTAAGTGAACCATTTCCTTCAGGCTCTTGACCTTCCCATCTACTGTATACACCACTGCCAGATGTAGCTTCCCCAACAATTGCTTTCATTATTGTACTCACATGTTCTAATTATATAAATTCATATACCTTAATGTTACAAAACTGTGGGCCAAAAATTAACAAAGGATTATTACAATAAATTCCATGTATTCCCACAGATATCTGGAACACAGATATGAAGGGCTTAGGCAGAAATAATTTTCACCTCTTTGAAGTTCAGTTTTTATTTCTGTAGTTAGACAAGAAGCTGGACAAGATGACTTCTAACTAATCTCATTCATTGATTTTATGAAAGCATGGTTTATTTGAATATCAACAAGGTGTCAATGGTACATATTTTTTGTCAGTTTTCTTGTCTTGACATTTTCTAATTCCTTGGCAAATGCTATTTTGAAAAGGGAAAAGTCACATCCTTCCCTGGACTTGTGTCATGGATTATGTATAGGAACTTTTGACAGTAGATGTTTTCTTTAAAGACTATCAGCTTTTCTCTATTGAAAAGTATCAGCATTTGCTGCAAAATTTCTTTGTACCTCCAGTGAAATGATACAATTTTGAATGTACCTAAAATTTTGGATTTTTTCCTTTTTTTTTGCAATATTTAGCCTGATACGGTCTGAGAAATGTGGGTGGGCTTTTCTTTATCTTTGGGCATTTAGTAAACTCAGTTGTCAAGGAAATTCAAATGGATTCTTTTAAATTTTTCTTCATAGTTTTGCCTCCACAGTTAAAGGTAGGTTGTTGCCTAGTATTGATAGACTGCCAGACTCCCTAGCTTCCAGAGAGACAAGATTATTAGAAGCAAGGTGTGATCTATAAATGACCTTGTGCAAAATCTCCAACAGACTGGATTCTTGGTAGAGTTTATACCCCTCTATATTGAGGCATAGGGACAGGAAGAATCACTTGAGTAAAAATGCAGAAGAATGAATCTGACATGGATAGATAGTAAGGCTCTAATAAAGTAGGGATTTTAATATAGAGATGGAACCAGGAAATGATGTCATCCAGGTTAGGAGAGCTATAATATTGAAGACCACAAAATGCAGGAAGAACTCACATTTTATCTGAAAATAAGAAGTTATTGGAGATTTTTTGATAAGGGGAATTGTGGAATTCTTTACTCAGCACTTAACAAACGTATAATACAATTTTTGTTTGGGATTCAATAATTTAAATTTTATCTTTAATTAATGCTTATTCATAAAGACATTAGATGGCATTTTAAAAAGTCATGTACAGTCTAACTTTAGCCAACTGCACTTTCATTATTTCCTCTTGAAGACTGAATACATTTTTACTATCAGATGTGAATCCCTTCCTCATAATTTATTTTTTATGTTCAGACACCAGATGAGCTAAGAGCATCTCAGACAAGATGGTGGCTTGAAGTATGCTCTGTAGACAAAACTGCAAAATAAGCCATACTTGGACTTGATAAAATTGTATCTTGTGTACATAGAGAAATAATCATTAGAGCCAATTATCTTTAGACAGAATGATGTTTCAAATTCTAATTACAAAGTTTTAGCCTCATTAACACATGTGTTTCATTTTATATCTTGGCTACCACATTTTATTGTTACAATTCATTAAAAATAATGTGAAAAATGAAGATGATCATAAACTTCATCATATAAGCAAAAGAAAAAAAATAGTGCCTGGGTAATGATAACAACGCGCTATATTTGCATAGCAACTTCCTTTTAAGGAGCTCAAAACATTTCACAAACACTATCTCATTAATCCTATGAGTACAGCAATAAAAATAATTTCTTAGGTCTCTGAGCTAGGAAAATTGATGCCTTAAATGGCTCTACTTTGTTTCCAGTGTGGCACATTGAGTTCTGAAAAAATAAAATAAATGTATTCAGACTTATTTATTATTTTTAAGTCAATATATGGTAAAATTGAACTTTATGTGGGGGTCTGTATTTCTATGAATTTTTACACATACAGGGTACTTTAGCTACCATCACAGTTGGGATTTGGAACAGTTCTATCACACCAAAAATCCTCAGTATACTTCCTTTTAGTGCTACTTTCTCAACCCCTGGCAAACACTAACCTGCTCTCCATATATATTGATTTTCCTTTTCCAGAATTTCATATGAATGGAATCACAAATATATAAACTTTTGAGATTGGTTTCCTTCTCTCAGCATAATGCTGTAGTTTCAAATCAGCTCAATTTTTCAAAGCTTTGCTGTGCTATTTGTACCTGCTTTGCGTCTGTGCCACCCAGAGGTAGTTCAGAGTTTATGGAACAGCCTCTGTCATAATTTAATCCCAAAAGTCTGAGATGTTGATTAAAGTCAGTTTTAAGTACACACAACTTGTAATTGAAACTGTGACAAGTGGCTGAAGCTAGGCTGTTACAGGTGGCGCCCCCTGGAGAGGGATGCTGGTGAGGATGGATAGCCCCAGAAAAAATGTGAACAAAGTATCTGTGGGAGTGGAGACTGATACGAAATATAAGGGACTGAGAAGCAACCCCAGCATTCAGTGTTCAGGATTCAGCGTTCGTTAGGAGTTTCAGTGTTTTCGCATCTTCAGCGATCCAGGGTCGGCAATTTCCGCCCCCACCATGCTGATCTTCCAGAAGGCTGTTGTGGGCCTCTGAAAAATGTGGAGAAGTTTCCAGCAGCCAACCTCAGAGAGGAAAAGTTCAGAGGCTTTGCAAGTAGCTGAGCCACTGAAACTGTTCCCGGTTTTGCTGCCGGTATAGCCTGGGGGTGGGGGGGTTGGGGAGGCAAAGACCTGGGGCTGGAGCCTCTCTAAGTGAGTGTGGCAGTTTGCTGGGCCCTTCAGCTGCTGCAGCTGTTGTTTTGAGTGTTGCTTGTCGGGTGCTGTGCTGGGGCATCTTGGCAGCTCTGTGAGCACCTCCTGTTGTGTCTCCTGCTTCTACACGAGTTGGAACCTGGCCTGTAGTTTGGCTGCAACATGCTCCAGGTCCACATTGGCAGGAATGCACCATCGTGGGGATTTTGTGTTTAGTACTTGAAGGCACAGGACAAGGCTTTGGGTGAGGTAAATGGCCATTTTTGGCCTCAGTAACTCTTTGGTTTTCCTTGATTTGTTAAATCCCATTATTGTTGTTCTCTGAACCTGAATAGTCTTGCAATTGTGCGCACGAGTAAAGAACTCAGACAGTCACCTGTAAACTGTTTAGGCAGAGTCCTTGGTCAGCTTTAATGTCCCTTGCTTTCTTGTATCAAAACCAAGAGTTCATATACAACTTTTATCCAAGAGTTCATATATAACTTTTATGAGTTATTTTCTTGAGTTCCTTCCTCTTTATGGTCTCCCTGATACCTTCTGCAGCACAGGAACCCCTTTATGGTCATCTGGCTCATGAACGAAGGTTTTAGATTCTGATGCATGATTACTACTGCTGTACCTATTTCCAGGGCCAACCAGAAAGAGGATATGTAGAAGAAAAGAAACAATGAGGCATTTCCATACAGTCTTGGGATCAGAGTTTCTCTAACCAAAGGAGAATGTGTTCCTTACTTGAATTTTAGGTGCTTGCCTGATAGTCACTGCCATTGTCACCATGCTTTGGGGCTGCTTGAGGGTGGGCTAAGAGATGAAAGAAAGAAACAGGGAATTTTATCTACAAGAGAAAAAAAAAAGAAAAAAAGCACAAACAGAGAATTTCCTCTACTTTCTCTGACCCTTGGGAACCCCTTTACTCTTCCTTATTCAAGAAGTAGAAAACTTGTCTTGGAGTTGTTTCCCTTTACATTTGATTCACAGTCCAGGTTTCCATCTGCTTTTGAGCTTATTGCCAAGACATACCAGAGAAGAAACTCATCTCTGATTCAGTGGTACTTGAAATCATGGCTCTTTTTCCAAATGTGCCTGCTACATTCTTTTCAGAGTCCTCTGATCGTTCTATGCATTGTATCCACCATTTTAAGTTGTACTGGAGAAGAAACAAGGCAGAATTTGTTTGTTCCATCTTGATTGGAACCAGAAACCAAGGTTTAGATTTCTTGAGTTGCATTTATCATATCCTGAAAGTTTGCTTTCGTTTAGAGTCTAAAACAAAAGTCCAAACAATAATAGGCATGTAAGATTTAAGTAACAAAGGTGTCCCAAATGCAGGCATTTCAAATAACTTAGCCTTGACTCTATGTGGTTATATTGTAAGTGTTTTAAGTGATTTTACTTTACAGATAGGGGACAGAAGTACAGAGATAAGAAGTAACTTACCCAAGTCACAGCTAATAACGATGTGGTCAGGATTTGAATTCAGGTGTCTGGTTCTAGAGAAAAATCTCTTAATCAAGAGCTTGTTCTTAGTTCTTTATTTTCTCTTTTTGTTTTGTTTCAATGCATGTGATACTGCACTTTTATGGGAAAACACTGAGCATAATGGCTATATCTAAAAGCAACTTATTTTATTCTAACTTAAGGACAGAGTAAAGATTAGTTGGCAAAGAGGTGATATTAACCCCTTCCTAAAAGAGGAAAACACTTTGGGAATCAAAACAATTTTAAAGTCTCATTGTTACTTTAAAAGTATGTTTGTATCAGTAGGATTTATTTAAATATGTCTCCTTACTCCTCAGATCTTAAAAATTTAATGTTAATGGGCCTCCCCTGGTGGCACAGTGGTTGAGCGCTGGGCTCCGAAGCTGCCCACAGCCTCTGCAGCGCCAGTTCAATCCCTGACAACCGGGTGAGGGTCCCATATGGCGCACAGACCTCTCCTGCCACCCGCTGCTCCCCTCAGCAGTGTATTTTGTCAGTCTGCCTGTTCTGTTCCCTGCTCTGGCTCTGGTGAATTCTCCTGCACTTCTGATTGTACCCAGTGGTTGTATAAATAAATAAATAAATCTTTAAAAAAAATTAATGTTAAGTGGAAGAGCATATAGAAAGTAGACAGTTTTTGTTAATAATTACTTAGCCCCTCCTACCAAAAAATTCTTTTAACTAAAACAATAGCTTTCAGTTATCCATATTATTAATACCAAAATGAAGGCACTAATGTAGTGCTATAAAAAGTAAAATCTGTGTTGTGTGGTAGGGCTAGCTTCATGCTACCACAAGAATGGAAATTGAAAATAAGTGTTTAAGAATTTTTAAGGCAATTAGAGTATATTTATGTTGTTTAATACAATAATTAAAGTGTGGACGTGTTTTTTATTATCATTGTTTTTATTTTATTCTTAGAGCAATTAATTTTAACTCTATTTTTCAAAAGTATAATTAAGCCATGGATTGAAAATTAAAACAGATGACAACAACACAACAACAACAACAAAACAACAGTTCTTCACCACAGTCTGAGAAGTGCTGCCCTAAAGCATAGCAACTGCCTTCTAATTTTATAGAAACAACGAAAAAAATTAATTAGAACACAAGTTCCTATGTGATTTTTTTCCAGTTATTTTTTAAAGGTTTGAAAAAAATATGCCTACAATTTTAAGGAAGTTTGTGTTTTTTTGTAAGGGCCAAAGACCTGGAAAAAGACCCCAAGAGCTGGTTTTGAACCGGCTAAAGTTGCTATTTATAGTTATTGTTTCTTTTTTTTAGGATTTTAGGTTTGGAGGGTAAACTTCTAAAAGCAGTCGAAAAGCTGCTGTAGTGCTACAGCTCTGAAGTCAGGCAAGCTCCTGGTCTGGGGTTTCTCAGGGAGTTGGAAGACCTTTTGAAGCACATGGCATTTAATCTTAACCCTTACAAGATGAAAGGAAATGAATACAAAGACAGGGAAGTGGAGGCAAATGCAGTCCAACACATGTTCACTGTTTTCCTTATTACTCAACTCTATCAGTGACAAAAAGCTCTTACTATTGTACTTTAATCAAGTCGACTAATATCTGGTGATACTGTTATCTGCTTGCTATGTAAGTATTAATGTCTAGTTCAACATGACCATCAACCAACTTCTCTGGAAGTTCCTTAAGTATCTTGAATTAGATGTTAATATAAGATGTGTTGCCACAAACACCATATGTGTTCTAGAGAAAAGAACTGCCTACAGTATTGGAGATGTATGCCTTATGATAAAGTTTTATTTTTTGAAAGGTTTATTTATTTATGCATACAAGAAATGGAAGTATAGGCCAGAGGTATGGGGAGGTGAAAGGATTCACCTGAGACAGTGTGGGGAGCAGAACAGGAAAATAGACTGAAATAATACACTGCTGAGGGGAGCAGCAGGCAAGACAAGAGAGGTCTGCTGCACCATGTGGGTTAGCTTCCTAGCCTGCCAGGGATCAAACTCGTGTTACAGATAGCTTCACAGTGCTATGCTTAACCCCTGTACCACCAGGGAGGCCCCTTGTGATAAAGTTTTATAGCATTTAATCAGAAAAACATATCTAAATTTGCTTAACACCTTTTTAAAAAATTCTTTTTGATCCAGATCTCAGTATTATAAAAAGAAAAATATTCATAGAACTAAAAGTTGGGGCTGTCTTATTTTTAACCAAAATACTACTGATAATTAATAAAAGTAAAATACATTGTTAGTCTTATTCTATGAACTAGTCCATCAATGTTGGTTTATAACCTTTAGTTACCTAGATGTACTCAGTCTTTCAGTCTACTTGAGCTACACCGTCCAGTACAAGTTAGGTAAATGTTCTTTGTAAGGTAGGAAACACAATGTTTTATCTTGGATTTCCTGGATATTCTAACATCTTTTCCTGCTTAAAAACTTTTTTCTTTATATTCCTGTTTCTTTTTTAGTCTTCATTACCAAACTATGTAATATATTATTTAATTTTCCCAAATTATCACTCCATGATGACCTGCGTTTTGTAAACCTTTCCTGAAGAGTAAAGTTCCTACTTCATAGAACAATTAACAATATAAATTTGTAAAAATAAAATGACTGATCTACAATAATCTGTTATTATTTGTTTACAGGGAATGCAATGGGGTGACCTAACAGAATGAAATATTAGATGTCCTTGTTCTCTTTGAAATTCTTTAGCTTGCTCAACAATGGGTATTTCTTACTAGGTCAAACTTACTTCTGTAAATGGCTTATTAGCCTTTTAATCTAGCTGTCCATATTTCAATTCTTATTACTTTTTTTGGGCAGAGGACCTCATTGCTCATATTCTCTATCTCCTTTGTCTTTTGACACCCATGTCCTATGGTACACTGTAGAAGAGAGAGGATTAGGTTTGGATATGGGACCAGAAATCTTTCGATGAAGCCCTTATCTTCTAACCCAAGTACTATATGAATGAGAAATTGTGCCACCAACCTAACAGCTAGCATCCGCAGGGCCAGCCAGTTGCAGTTAAAGGTTACAGCAATCCCCACATTCTAATTTTATTTTAATTAAAACTGTTTCTGCTAAAGTATAAGTCAAATGTGAAGAAGAAAAATTCTTGTACCTTTTTGTAAACAATTCCATTAACATTATATTGAAAACATCCCCCCCCCAAAAAAAATCCAATGTTAATAGACTCTAAAGAAAAACAATTTTTTTAAATATTTAACCAAACCAATTCTTCTAATTAATGAATTTCAATTATCACTTATGTATTGGCTTCTTAGGGTTGCTTAATGAAGTATCACAAAGTTGGTGGCTTAAAATGGCGGAAGTGTATTTTCTCATAATTCTAGAGTTCAGAGATCAAAATCAAGATGTGGTCAGGGTCATGCTCCTTCTGAACACTAGTAAAGACCCTTTTCTTTCTTCTTCTTTTTTTTTTTTTTTTTTATAAATTTTATTGTTATATTCCCCATACAATTGCAGCCCCCCATTCTGACCCCAATCCCTCCCCTCCCGCCCCCGCCCCCCTAAAAGTGTCTCTGGTTCATAGTTTTTTGTTGATTTTGATTTTCACTTTCTTATAGTTATTCATTTTCCTGGTCCCTTATTTAAGTTTTCTAGATTCCTAGGAATCTTTCTTCTTCTTACTTCTGATTCCTCACTCAATGGAGACATAATTATAATCTCTGCGTCAGTTTTTACATGACCTTATTTGTGTTTCTTCCCTGTGTATCTTTTATAAGAATATATGGCATAGAATTGAGGGTCTACCCTAATTCAAGGTAGTCTCATTTTGTGACCCTTAACATAATCTGTGAAAACCATTTTTCTAAGAAAGGTCACATTCACAGATATGAGAAACTAGTATATAAACATCTTTTTGAGCCAATCAACCTATTAAAGTTAAGAAAATGGATAATAAACTGAGCTGGAAAAAGAAAACTTTCAGTAAAATTGTACTAAAGGGTAGATTGGGGTAATGAGATCAGTATCTGATTATATTTTAGTATGTATAATTTTAGCAAAGCAGTCTATTAAATGAATTATAATATCAGTGAAATGAGAATGGTACTCTGTAAACTTGAAATGGCTTCTGTTCCTTAAAAGAAGATTCTTTATATCACTATGTATACTTTCCAGTATGGTTAGCAGATAGTTTCATCACAGATAAAATCAATTTGAGTTGAACTCTTTTGAATGATCAAAAATTTTTCAAGTTTGAATTTATAAAATATAACTCAGAAATTTTAAGAGTTGGATGAAGACTTCCATGGCTGAAGAATTAAAAGTTACCAGAATTCACTTGGGGACTTACTTTTTCAACATATATTCCTGTAGGTTAATATTATTCCATGTTTTGGAAGAAGTCCCACTTTAATGAGATTAATAGGGGATAAGAAGAAATTGAAGTCTTAAATCTTGACCTGTGATATCACAGGTATGTTAGAATATCAGTAACTTGAAACCAATTGGCTAAGCAAACTAAAATTAATTACCTATTTTATCAGAAGATAATTAATACAAAGAACCTGAGGCCTTTCATACCTACTTCTCTAAGTTAGATTTTGATCTGGAGAATTCTCAGCCACCCTTAGAATAAATCAGAAGACTATCATAATTTGCCTTTAATTATGTTCATTAATATTCATTTGGGAAAAGTGTATCATAGTTTCTATTTCAAGAACAAAAGCTGAAATACTAAACCTTGTTTTCTGCTAGAACACTTGGTTTGAGGCTAATCTTTTCAAGACCTTTTTTCTGAGGAGATTATTGTGCTCTAACAGTTCAGTTGTTGAAATGTAACACTTTTGCCCTATTGAATAATAAACAATTTCTCTAGGGAGTATATTATATAGGCCAAAGGTGAATAATTTTAAGTTGGTTTAACAATTTGCCCCATCATTTTCCTAAGACCACATCAGCATGGGGAATTAATGAAGGGATATGGCTCAAAACAGCCATCAAGAGTGAATGTCAGTCCTCCCCTGGTGGTGCAGCGATTGAGCGCTGGGCTGTGAAGCTGCCCGCAGCCTCTGCAGCACCACCGGTTCGATCCCCAGCAGCCAGGCGAGGGTCCCACATGGCGCGCAGACCTTTCCTGCCATGCCCGCTGCTCCCCTCAGCAGTGTATTTCGTCAGTCTACCTGTTATGTTCCCGCTCTGGCTCTGGTGAATCCTCTCACCCTCCCACGCTTCTGACTGTACCCAGTGCTTGTATAAATAAATAAATAAATAAATCTTTAAAAAAAAAAAAGTGAATGTCAATGATTTAAAAGTCACTGGTAAAAATCAGCAGAACTCTAGGCGTGAACAAGAAGATTAGCATACTTTTATTTAGCACTACTATGTGTCAGCTACTGTCAACACTTTTTACATGCGTTAACTCATATAATCTCCATAGCAACTCTATTATTAGCATTCCAATTTTATAGATGAGAAAACTGAGGACCAGGGAAATTGAGCAACTTACAGTGACAAACTGAAAGAGCCAAGATATGAACCAGGTGGTTTGGCTCTAGAATCTTCTCAACCCTCTCAAACTTACCTTTGACTTGATATACAGTAAACATTTTTCTTAACCATTAACAGTATTTGAAAATTTTATTTACATAGCTGCACATTCTTAGAGTTTTACTGTAATTTATTTTACTATTTCTCTGTTGTCTAAGCTTTCTGGATTTTTTGCTGTTACAAGTAATATTTATACAAGTGTCAGACTCTTTGATGACTTCGTTTTTTAAAAGTAGAATTCACAAGACACAAGAGTATGAATTTTCGAAGGTGCTTAATACATGATGTCAGAAACTTCCAGAAAGGGTGCCTCCCTGGTGGTGCAAGCGGTTAATACACAACCTATGAAGCTGTCTGCAGCCACTGCAGCACAAGTTCAATCTCCAGCTAGGGAGCTACCCACAGCAGACCTCTCCTGACTTGCCGGGTGCTCCCCTCAGCAGTTCATGTCATTCCATCTGCCTGTTCTGTTCCCCACTCTATCTCTGGTGAATTCTCTCACCCCTCCACATCTCTGGCCTATAGTGCAGTTCTTGTATGCATAAATAAATAAATCTTTGGGGAAAAAAAAAAGAAACTTCCAGAGAGCTTGTATCAATTTACAACCCCACGTGTACTAGCTAGATAACAACCACAAGAAAAAGCCTAAGCAAAGACACAGAAGGATGAGAGAACATGGTTTGAGGAAGACCATGGAAGAGTGGCAGAGACTGAGCCCAAAGAAATGATCAGGATGCAGGCCCTAAAGTGTACAGGGAAGCAAATGAGCAGCTATTAAGCAATCCCAGGTTCCTGACTTAGATGTCACAGTCCACTTTATTACCAGGAAATAAATCAGATGGGAGGATTAGGCATTGGGAGCAAGATAATGGAATCAGTTTTAAATAAATCAACTATATTTTGTTTATGGTATATCCAGATGACTATTTTAGATTTTTTTTTTGACTTAGGACTTGTGATGTAGACTTGACAGTTATTATTACATAGTGGATCACTGAAAACTGGTTGATCCTTCAAACTACATTATGAGGTGAAGAGAAGCCAGAGCAGAGACTTGGGAACAACAACATTAAGAGGAAGTTTAATAATCTGACTTCTCTGAGCCAAAAATTTTTGAAATATAAATAACTGTAATTTTGTGATAACTAGCACTAATCATATAATCACATCATGGTTCTGAATTTGTGTAGCAATACGCCCACCTCCTGACTGACTCATATATACATATCAAATGGATTTATAATGTTGTAAGAGAAGGACCCAATAATTTTGCCTGTAAAATATATATTTAGGATTTAAGAAATTCAATTCTGCTCTAAAAAGGAAAATTTTATAATAAATTAGAATAATATGATACATATACTCATCTCAAAAACCAGGAATTTGGAGTAATTATGAAATTTTAAGAAGTTAGTATAATCTTACTATTCTTTAGTAGGTAATCATAAAAGACACCCTTCCCCCACCTCATCCCCCATACTGAAAGACATTTTCTTCAGGAAGCATCCATCTAAATGATGTAGATTTGTGTACTTTGCCACCTTGTGGTCATTGTGGTTATTTGCATGACTCCACCTATCTTGTGGCTGGAAAATTTTCTTTTTAAAATGGCTACATGTCTTTATATATTTAATTAACAATACTAGCAAACGATGTTAGCGTAAACTTGAATTACCTTGGGAAAAAATGGCCATGCCCAAGGTGAATACCTTTCTAATGAATTATTGTGGAGTGCTGCTTCCACTTGAACCTCTTCTGGACCTTTCTTATTTTTTTTTCTCACATTTTGCTACAGTAATTATTCTAATACAGTATAAATGTTAACAAAAATAAGAAAATGTTATTACTCTTGATAGTGTATTTACATAATCTTTTCTACATTTTACTAAGATTTGAAAGAGAAAATAAACTCATGACTTCATATGTATGGAATATGACATAAATACACACATATACACACACAGATATATATATTACTAAATAAGACAACTTTTCATAAAACTCAAAGCAGAGTGCACATGAACAGTTAGGTTAAACTCTAGTTTCTATATTTTTAGCTCAATCTGTAAGAAACCAATGTGCTGGAGAAATAATCTTTTAAACATTACTAGAGGTTCAATAGTCACTGCCAGAATACTAATGGGGTACAGATGCATATTTAAGAGGTTCCTTACAAGATACTAATTACAGTATATTTCATTATACTTTTGTTTCATCTTCTGATTCCTTTTCATAAGAGATTAGATCTTCCTGTGTTTGTAAATCTACAAAATATTCAAACATTTGTCTTGGAAACCATTCAAGGAATATCATCTTGGTTTTAGTGTTCTTTTGTGGGCATAAACAGAGATTTTTTCCATTCCAAGTCACTAGTTCCCTGTATCTTGAGGCAATAAACTGGGATTTGAACAACAGTTTCACAGGGATTGTCATTCAAAAGCTGCATTTTATTATTCAAAATTCAGGCAATACTATTAAAATGTAGCTGTCTGAAGAGCTGAGCTAATTTTTCTCTTTTTTTTAATCCATTACAAATTGTATGCACTTTTTACTCACTAAGCATTGGTCACTGGGTTAGTAGATGCCATATTTACTCATGTTATTCAACTGAAGAGACTTTGCCAAGGTTACAAGAGTAGTAAGGGCCCCTGTACAAAAGTCTGAAAAATACCCATTCTTGACCATAAGAGAAAATGCAGGGAGAAATGATTGTCATTCTATCACAGTTCTTAGAAAACCAATCCAAATTATAGATCACCTTGGTATTAGGTCTCTAGTGCTTGTTCTACATGATAGACTATCAAGAATTATTGTGGCTTATGTGTCTAATAAAGAAACAATTTCCTCCAAACCATCAAGTAGCCAGGAAACATGTTCTTCTGCACATATTTATTCCTAATTACCCATCGGCTTTAACTAGAATAGAGAAGGAGGAGATTTCTTAGCGGACATCCTCTGCTGTGTATGGGAAATGAATTGCAGCACTTGTTAAACTTCAAATGGTGAAGGTGGGTTTTTTCCTCATTGGATACATCTTTGCTTATGCAATGAGGATCCTCACAGTAGCGATGCAATGAAAATTATGAGGATGAAAGGGGATCAGAGGAATCACTTTTGTTCACATATCAAGGAGATTTGATGTAAAAATAGTCCATCTCGTGTGACTTTCATTTATATGCAAGTCACATTATATGTGTTATAATAAAGGAATAGCTTAATTAAAAAATGTATGCATTCAAATGAAAGCTATATACAAGTCGCAGCTTGACTACTTCTTGTTTAGGCAAGTTATTAAATCTCTCCAATTCTCAGTTTCCTCATACATATTATAAAAACAATCATATTTGCATCAAGTGGACAATAAATTGGAAAATATTCATAAGTATACTAATGGACTAGTTGGGATAGGATAGACTATGCTGTAGTAACAAAGAAACCTCAAAGTCTTGGTGGCTTAATACAAGAAGGTTTATTTCTTGCTTATATTCAGTCTGATTCAAGTCTAGTGAAGTTCCTCTCCCAGTCCGGACCTAGCGATCTGGCAGAAGAAATGGGAGAGAGCACACAATAGAAAGCATACCCAATGTTGGTTGTCTGGACAGGAAGTGACATGTTACATTTCATATGCTGTTACTGAGATGGCTACATGACCTGATGTGGTTGCATGGACACTGAGAAATGCAGAGAAGTACTTGGAAATATAAAACCCTCTATTACAAGCAATGTATTTTTACTGTAGGAAAGCTAGAAAGGATAGTTGCACCTATTAAGCACAAAGATACCTATTAAGCACAATCCTATTATCGTCTCAAAATTTCAATCTCCCTTCAAACTTTTCTACATATACAGTCATATAATTTTAAATGGGTATACAGGTTCTCAGGAAATGCTGTTTCTTTTTCCTTTGGAGACTACACCTATTTCTCTTCATTTAAAAAAATATAAGAAAATTGAGAACAAGAGTGTCAATGTAGAGAGAAACTTCAGTCTGTTCTAATTTCCATACAATGTACATCACTTACACATTTCTGTCATTATTGGCAACAGATTACTTGTAATACAACTTGTGGCCTATTTATAAGGTGAAAACCCCTGCTCATAGAATTTTCCAGAGGAGTTAGGTAGTGACTGAAGGAGTCATTTAACTTGGAACATCTTTCCCCAACCACCAATGTTGCTATCTTAATGTTGCATTACAAAGTAGTGTATATGGTTTTCACTGTTTTCTAATGATGTTTATATAGGCAATAAGTCAAATTGCAGCATTCAGTAAATCCAATGTTTCTGTTCAAAACAAATTATGATGCACATAGGCTTCTTTTCCTTTCTCTGGTCTCACATCAAATCAGGTAGCTATTATAAGTAATACAAAACAAACACTTTATTTTAGAAAATTACAGAAAATAGTATCACCTCTTACAGTATTGCAGAAATATGTGACTATTTAGAAACTCTAAGTCAAAATTCAGATGAATGACTATTTAAACTGACTGGTAAAATGAGACTAATTTCGTAAAATCACCTTTTCTATTTTTTTAAAGATTTATTTATTTATGTATACAATAACTGGGGTGTAAGCCAGAGGCGTGGGGGTGGGGTGAGTGGATTCACCAGAGAGAGTGGAGAGCAGACCAGGTGGTTTGACTGAAATACACTGCTGAGGGGAGCAGCGGGTGAGACAGGAGAGGTCTGCTGCTCCATGTGGGTTGCTCCCCAATGTGGGTTGCTCCCTGGCTGCCTAGGGATCAAACTTGTGCTGCAGTGGCTGGCAATAGCTTGATAGTGCTGTCTTTAACCCCTGAGCCACCAGGGAGGCCCCTTTTCTAATTTTTAATGCAAAGTACATGTTTTATTGTGTAGAGCAGCTACAGAAGTACACAAACAAGACAAAACCAGCCCAGGTTACTATATAACTTAAGTAGCTAGAATTAACGGGTAAAGATGAGCGAGAGTAAAAAACGATACAGAAAGGAGAAAGAAAAGAAAGGAGAATTAGAGACAAACATATGTGAAAACCCAAGGAAAAATGGATAAGTAGTTGCTCTAATTTCTGAAGAGTATTCCTTCTCAGTTCCAGGTCACATATAACTTAGTTGCACTTCATTTTGATGAGCTTATTTTATTATTACAATAAACATTTTTTTCTCCCACTGGTTTAACTGAATTTCTCACTTTTTCAAACACACGCATACACACACACACACACACACACACACACAGAGTCTCTGATACTGCATTGGGTTTTTTTTGGTGTTTTAAGAAAACTTGCTATATCTAACAATTAGAGTATATTCTTCGGAAAGTACAGAAAGTATGAAAATAAAGGAGTTGCAGTCTACCTGACTGGTGTGACTTGGCACAGCCAAGAAAAAGAACATCTTTTTCCTTTTGTGTTTTTTTTGAAAAGCAGCATTTATAAACAATTCATGTTTTCTGGGTATTTATAGAAGAACAATAAAAAGGTATAATTCCCAACCTGGAGCAGTTTGATTGCAGCAGTGGAAGTTCAGTCTGGGAAACTCTAGATGGTTCTGTTTTGAACTAGAAATATTTCTGCTTTTGAATTGAGGTTGTGAGCAACTTGGAACTGACCATTTCTGCTATTGGCATCAATATTCCTGCATCCACTCCCTTATGAATATATTGGTGCATCTCTCACTCCTTAATTATACAAGAATGCATTACCAAACTCAATTATTTACCATGAGAATCTGGTTGGGTTTTTATTTGTGTGTGTGAACAAACCAGTTTCACGTGTGTATTGGTCAGTTGGGCTGCTATAACAAAAATAGCATGGGAGGCTTAAACAGCAGTTCTGGAGGTTGAGAAGTCTAAGATCAAGGTGCTGGTTGGTTCATTCTTGGTGAAAGCACTCTTGCTGGTTTGTAGTCACCTTCTTGTTATTTACTCACAAGGTGGAAAGTGCTCTGGTTTCTTCATTCCCTTATAAGGGCACCAATACCATCACAGAGAATTCACTCCTATGACTTCCTAAAGCCTAATTGTTGCTTAAAGCATCTATCTTCAAATACCACACATTGTGTCTGGGGCTTCAACATATGGATTTGGGGGAAAGGGAGGGTATCCACAAACATTCAGTACCCAATTTGCACGGGGTCACCTTTAGAAGGATATTAGTTTAAGATGAACCAAGCATCTGACTTGTTAAAATTTCACCTAAATTATAAAAACCAAACATGTTCTTTTGATCAATTGAAATATACTTGAACCCTCTTTCTGGAAATCTACTGAAAAGGAGAGTTCCAACCCTGGCCAAGTTTTCTCAAATATTCAAAATACTCCAGTGACCTACATCTTTGTACACTGTTAGCAGTCAAAAACCAGATCATAGTGTGTTAAGGGTAGAGATGCATGATGTTTTTAAATGGTTCTAGCTTTGTAAATTACTCAGTCCTGCATATATTTATTGAATTCATACTCTCCATTTTGCAGGTATTGTGCTGGATAGTGAGGACTCAAATCTAGAAGGTGAAGCAAAGGTACAATATGTCAAAACTCTCAGAGATAATGGCCTATAGCAATTCATAGAAGTCTCATGCTGGAAGGAAAATAAAACATCTGGCCTAGTCCTTTATAGACAGAGCTATAAAGTTCAGCTTTACCTTTCAGAGAGTCACTCATATGGATTTGGCAGAACTCAAACACAGGGCTTCTGATATTCATATGACCATTATTTATTTGTCACAGAGTGGGTGCATGTCACAGATTCTAAATTCTTCTATCAGTTTTCTTGGGGACTCATTTAAGTTTTCAGTTTTCTCAACTTTTTTAAAAAAAGATTTATTTATGCATACAAGAACTGGGATACAGGCCAGAGGTGTGGGGGATGAGAGGGTTCACCAGAGACAGAGTGAGGAGCAGAACAGGCAGATCTACTGAAATGCTCTAAGGGGAGCAGCGGGTGAATCAGGAGAGGTCTGCTGCGTCATGTGGGTCACCTCCCTGGCCAGACATAGAACTCATGCTGCAGTCGCTGCTGATAGCTTCACAGTGGTGTGTCTTAACCCTTTGCACCACCATGGAGGCCCGGTTTTCTTAATTTTTAAAGATACAAGGGCCTCACTACAAAGAATATTGTGAGAATCCAACTTCAAAAATGCCCAAGACAATGCTCTGAAAATTTTAGAGTGAATTTACTTTTTTTTAAGATTTATTTTTTATTTATACAATAGCTGGGGCATAGGCCAGAAGCGCAGGAGGTTAAGAGGATTCATCAGAAACAGAGTGGGGAGCAGAACAGGCAGACGGACCAAAAGCACTGCTGGGGGTAGCAGCAGGCACGACAGGACAGGTCTGTGGCGCCATGTGGGAATCTCCCTGGCCAGCCAGGAATCAAACCCATGCTGCAGAGGCGGCGGACAGCTTCACAGAGCTGTATTCAACCCCCTGCACAAATGGGGAGGCCTACAGAGTTAATTTACAAGTCATAATTATTGTCCTCTATATTTTTTATTCTGACTCCTAGAAGGCAGGAAGTTGTACAAACTGGTATCCTGAGAACATGGAAGAACACATGGTTGGTGTGAAGTAAACCAGGTGTTAGATTAATAAATGTTTAAATAGGGGAGAGGGAAATGCAAAGATGGGCTTTTGGAAAGAAATAACTGAATAAATTATTATGAAAGTAAGTTTACCTCATAGCAAGGTATCCACTTGAGTTATAAATGACTGAAAATAGTGATTTCTATGAAAGCATAAATCTTATGTCAGCCTTGCCAAGCAAAATTCTAGTAAGATTTTCAAGGAAAATCATAGAATAAATGACAGAAAAATGAGTGGCATGATACAAGGGTTAATACAACATTCTTGTTTTTTGTGCCTTTGCATTTCACACAAACTCAGATTGAACTTCTACCAGTAGAAAGAAATCTTGGTCTCCTGAGGGGTACCTTTGAGGCTCAGTAACCCTGTTTCTATGTGTGTGTCACATCTTATGGCCTGCTTATCAGACTGTGCTCCTGTGCAAAGCCATGGGCACTGCTGCAGCTGCTCCAGGGGAAGCTCAGAAAGGATGGAAATAGGTGGCATCATTGTCAGTTCCCCCATAGTCACCAAATTTCAAACCCTGGGTGTCCCTGGTGGTGCAAGGGGCTAAGTCTCAGCCACTGCATCATGAGTTCAATACCCAGCCAGGGAGCTACCCACATGGCGCAGCAGACCTCTCCTGTCTCGCCCACATTTCCCCTCAGCAGTGTATTTCAGTACATCTGTCTGTTCTGTTCCCCACTCTGTCTCTAGTGAGACCTTTACCACCACCCCTACATCTTTGGCCTATACTCTAGTTCTTGTATGCATAAATAAATAAATCTTTTTAAAAAGGAATTTCAAAACCTCTTTTTTTCTTTTGAAACTCTGACAAGTGCCTCAGAATCAATCTAGAACATATTTATTCACCTTTAAGATCGCTTCAATCTCCTTTTTTGAGCTCTCCTTTTGTATCTCCATACACACAGAACAATAATATTTGTTTAAAAGGCATGGGTTTTTAAAAAATAAGCCCTAATTTCCAATAGGTGGCATCCACTGTGCAACACAAAACTGCCAATTATTTGAAAGAACACTCTACATTTAGAAAAGATTCAGAGAATAAAAAATAATAATAATTAAAAAGTTCTTGCTCGGGATTAGTGCTGGCTATTTTCTGTTTGTCCTCTAGATCCTTGCTGGTGCTCCCAGTGCTCCTGGCTGCTCCAGAAGACTGTCCTGGGTGCACCGCTTCACCTGTGCCTCCTGCCCTCTGGCTTCCATTGGCTTCAACGAGTGGGAGGAAAGAGTGGGAGTACGATGGAGGGATGGAAGGAGGACTGAGAGGTCTGGGGAGTGATTTTCTGGGTCATTTACCCCACAGGCTGCCTGAATCTCCTTAATACAAGCCTCTGTTTTCACACAATATTGTTTTTTTAAAAAGATTATTTATGCATACAAAAACTGGGGTTTACAAACATCAGAGGTGCAGGGAGTGGGGTGAGAGGATTCACCAGAGACAGAGTGGGGAGCAGAACAGGCAAAATGACTGAAATACACTGCTGAGGGGAGCAGCGGGCGAGACAGGAGAGGTCTGCTGTGCCATGTGGGTAGCTCCCTGGCTGGCCCTGGATCGAACCCATGCTGCAGTGGCTGGCATTAGCTTGGTAGCACTGTGTCTTTAACCACTGCACCACCAGGGGGGCCCTCACACAATATTCCTTACACAACCTTAGAATTAGAATTTGGATTACCATACCTTTTTTTTTTTTTTTCTCTCTACAGGGAGAATCAGTACCAGCTCCTCTTCTTGTGAGCATCAAGGTGTTTTACTATCTCTTTTTTGTTTTCCTTCTGGGGATTTGACATATACAGAAAGACATAAACAAAACCATATAGTTAATTAATATATGGGGTTAGGAATTTCTGACTCCTAGAAGGGTACCTGGCAAATAGCAGGCATTCAATACTTATTTATTGAATAAATTGTTATACATCTAAATTTTTAAGAAAATTACAACTGTTAAGTGGATAAAGAATATATTTATGATTTGCCAACATAGATTAGAAGTACATTCTAACATGTACATAAAAAACCCAACACATAGCAATTTTTATTATATATACTTGATAGTTGCTACAAATAAATTAATAAAAGAAAAACTATTAATGAAGAGGGTGAATTGGCTTTGTCCTAGCGGAAATAACTGAAGAAAGATGTTCACTACAAAGACAACCTTGTAAGTAGGAGACAGTGCATGCTTTATCTTTGAATGCTACCTAAAGAAACACTTCTACAATACTTTATGCAATAAATAATGATTTAACTAGCCTCCACAGGGTCTGTGCTGCTGCAGAAGGTGAGAATACAGTAATGAATTAATAGGCCCTACCTTTTTCCACCCTGTTAAAATGTGATGCCATTCCTAGCGGTGGGGTAGATGAACCCTGAGTATTATGGGAACACAAGAAAGGGTTATCTGTTCCTCCTCTTGTGATGTCTTCACTGGAGAGTTAAGTAATAAGGGGTATTAGCCAAGTGAAACTACTGGGCAGGAGAAGGGTGTTCTAGACTCAAGGGGCAAGAATATGACCAAAGGTGGGAAAGTGAAGGTATAGTTTCACTGTAAGCGGGAACAGAGTTTGAAAAAGGGATTCTAGAGAAATAAAGAAGCAGAAGGAAGTGGAAGTGAGACCATGACAAGTTTGATAAAACAAAACAAAACAAACATGGAGCTATCCCAAGTCTGGGAAACACTCAAACTCAGCCAAGGGCTGTTGAGAGTCACATCCATGCACTTCTACCAAAGCTGGGGCATAGGCAGTGCAGTCTCTCCCGCAGCAAAGAAGGGAAGGAAGCCATGTTATCAAGGCAAAGAGGGCCCAGGATTGAAATTCGACCAATCACCACTTGACAAACTTTCCACCAATCAGAACAATACTGACTGAAAACCTTATTTGCTTAAGGAAGATCTAGCCACTGACCTTTACCTTACATAAGCACAATCTCCTCAAAGGTCCTTGAGCAATCAGATCAAGTATCTATATCATGAGGTTCGCAGTCCTGATACTCCAAGGAAACATTTGATGTAACACTCCAGCTCTTACTCAGTTTCTATAAATGGGTCAGAACTAAGTATCCTGGTGCCCAGGATTCCTGAGACATGAGAGATTTGAGTTCAAGTCAGTTTAAGAGTTCACAGAGTAGGAAATAGAATTATTCTTCTCCTTCAGTATATAAATGCACATACACATTTTATGTTTCCCAGTTGGAAAGAAAGTAGGGGCCCCTAAATAACTGTAAAGCAACAATTGTCAAGTTAATATTAACCCATGTCACTATGGGTGCTTTGGTGGGAGTGCTATGGGATGTGTGTGGGCGGGGTGGAGGAGAGGGTGTAATCTTTAATTTGCAAAATTCAAACAACATGTAAACCAAACATACTTCAAAAAATACATGTATTATTCCATATTCCTTGACATACTTAAATAATAGCTGATAAAACAGCTAACAGTTACTGTGTTTACTAAGTTACAGGCACTGTTTTAAGAAGTTCATGATTTCCCGTAACACTCGTGATAACCTGATAGATAACACTATGAAGTAGTTACTATTATTATTATTATTCAAAATTACAGATAAAGAAGAAGAGGCACAGGGAAGTTAATTGACTTGATTAAACTTACACAAATAATAAGTGATAAAGTTTTAACAAAAAGGGGGGATGTGTAGTAGTTGAGTTTCTCACCTCTTATAGAAGATAGGTTGGGAAAAGACCTGGGATTAGCATTGATATTTAACATGAATAATAGGAACTATGCTGATGAGCTTGCTTTATGGTAAGTCAACAAATTGTGTATGTACTTTATATCGTGTCAGAAAGAACAAATTTAGTGAATGGGTAAATAAAGCCTTTACCTGTTGAATTGGAAGTAATCACAAACAGAGCAGTTAAATTGCTTTTCTATGGGGAAAATTTAACAGAACATCTTTAAAATCAGAGGAGCCATGGAAACTAAAAAATTAAGGTTGAATCCAAACAAGCAAGGGGGCTAGTAAGTCAAGGCAATATTTACTGCTTCCCTTCTCCTAACTTTAAAGCTACATCTTACATTGCCATACTGTGGTGGGAATGAGACACCAGAGTGCCATTTGAAAAGAATCTAAACAACAGTGTTAAATGAGAAAAGACATAAGTTATTTGAGTCAAATAACTTCTATGTCCTTAGTTTTAATGAAAGGGTACTATTTAATCTTCAAGAAAATTAAGACTTTGGTGGTTTGACACCAGCAGATGGCACCCTAACAAAATAATTTGTGTGCCATAGGTGAACTTTTTACAGCCCCTGTGCATTCAAATGCAAGACAAGCTCACTGTTTCCAGACAAGCAGGGTAGAAAACAGAAAAAGCAAAGACAAGACTTGCTCAATTTTAGTTAGATAATTTTTATATGGAGAGGTAAAGGCAGAAAGAATATTTTCCTGACTATTCTTTATTTTGTGTACACATACTAGCGTGACTTGTTAAGAAATCCCTCTGTAAGTCTGCATAAAAGTCCAACTGTAATAAAAAATAATGATTATAATTGAAAGGAATAAAATTGACCCATCTATTTTCTAGGCCCTCCCCACCTCATCAAATAAGATTAGAGGGAAACAAATATTTTTGATTGCTTCAACTGGCAGAGGAAAAAAATAGTTTTTTTGTTTTGTTTTGATTTTTATATTTTAATTGAGAAGAACTTATCAATGTTAAGTCTTCACTGAAGTTGCATGCCACAAAACCCATTTCAATTTCAGACCTATTCAGTATGAATTGTTCCAAATTAGGCAATTGGTGTTTGAATGCCCCCCTTACCTTCATGTGTTAACTGTTTTTATAAAGCAAATACAAGGTATTATGTCAAGATCATGATAAATGCACCTATAAAGGAATGTGTATATTTCTCTTCTAGAAGGAGTCAGGGTTGCCATTTTTTCTTTCTTCCTATTGTCATTCTTTTTACTTAATTTCAGGCATTTGATTTAAGAAGTCAAGGAGGTTTACAGTTCACTTATATATTTTTTTTTTATCTCAGGAAGGAGTAATGGCCAAAGTTACCAGCTGCTTTTCTAAGCCTTCTCTACCTCAGTTTCCTAACAAATACTTTTTTTATTTTCTAAAAAGATAATGGTTTATAGTTAACTTTGCAGATGACTATAATAAAAGAATCAAACTTCAGCAGATAAACAATCCCACTGTAGCCCTCTCTCTAAGATGGATGATCCAGGTATGAGGCAGCAAAAACAGGCTACTTCCAGGAGCAGTCCACTTTCCTGCTACACTATTGCAAAGAAAGACGGACCTGGAGGGGTATGAGGGATAGGCATCCGTGTGGTCCTGAGAAGATGTGACTGAGCTGTGAAGACCAATGGGGATCTGAAAGAACTGCAGAAACCATTGTTTCTCTGCCTTCTGAACCTTGCTCAGGAGAAAAAAAAAAAAAAAACTAAAAATAAATCCATAATTCCATCCTCTTTAAGACCTTGAATGAGAAGAAAGAAAGGCTAAACAGCCCAATTAGTTATTTTAGGGGTAGGAGTGTGTGGGCAGAAATCAGGGTGATTTGCTTGCTGAGCAGACAGAATGGTTGCTGGAGGCAAGCTCTCTCACATGAAGAAAACAACTCACTTCCACCAAAGCTTGGGAAATAAGTGAAGCCAGCTCTTGGAAGATGAAATATAGGATGAAGAAAATGAAACTGCCTTGAGAAGATCTTCCAGTTGCAAATAATGGTGAACATTTGGGGAGCACAAGCTATGATTTAAGACTCTCCTAGCATTTCACATTGATTAAATTCATTCATTGATTAAATGCTTATAATCTATGATGGTGGTGCACTTTTTAAGCTATTTATTGAAGTAAGATAAGTGTAAGGTAAGTGTAAGGTAAGTGAGGTTGGTCAGACTTTTAGGCCACTAGCTTCTGTGACTGTCACCTGCGCCCTTGAATACAGAGGCGCTTGGGAGCATGGGCACAGGGCACACTGCCTGGTGGTGCACACCTGGAGTATGGCGTTGGCGTGTGTGAGTGTGTACACCTGCACCTGGAGGATGAAGCTATAGGGGTGACGTCACTCAGCCAAAAACAGCTACAGAGGAGCGGCTACAAGAGGAAGAATCCAGAAAAGAATGCCAGAGAGAGCCCAAAGAGAAAGAGTAAAGATTCACTGGGGGCTGGAAGGTCAGCCTCCTAGTCCCCTTACCAGCCTATGGATTTGCTGCACAACAATTGGAAGAGAAAGAGCAGTAAAGCCTGAAAAAGCCACTGAGGTTGCCAAGACTCCTCTTTATCTGTCTGCCTGGATCGATGGAGAAGTTGCCCTGTGTTTGCTGACACTACTTTTGGTGATAAATTATATATATTTCAAGTGTGCATCATTATAAAGCAATGTTTGTCTATACTACCTTAAGTTCATCAGTAAAAGTCCAATCTAGCACCTTCTAGGCTGAAGAACCTGCAGCATTAACAGCTTTATGAAAATGACTCCGGGGGTCTGGGTCTACTTTTAACCACCAACTTGTACCACCTGTCCAATACTTTTTTAGGAACTTTTTGTGAGTACTGAACCTTTTCTGGAGAAGTCCATACCCGGCTCCTATCACCACTGTCTAAATAAAGTTGGAGAAAAACTGAGGTTTTGTGTAACAAAATGAGAATTGCTTTTTCAGCAGAGGAACATTCTGAGTTGATTACAAGAGCTCAGCACTGACACCTTCTTCACCACCTGGAAATGTGGTTCACCTGAAGTTACCCCAGAGTGCCTGGTCGGCAGGACAGATCTGTCAGTGTCTGCCGAAGGGGAAAGTTCGCACTCCTCAACAGTGATGTCAAGGTAAGAGTGCTCAGGAGGCAGTGGGAGGCATGGTTGGAAAGACAACAGCAAGTAGAGGCTGAGTAAAGGGAGTGAGCACTTTAGACCAATGCGGGCAGACTGCTTTGGGCTGGCTGTGAGGGAGTGGTCAGCAAAGAAACACTAGGACAACTTCAAATCAATGAAGGAGGCCCTAAGGCTTTTCTCTCCACCCAAAGGATCCTTGTGTACTGACAAGAGAGGTGCTATCAGTTTGGAGTCCCCACCCTTTAGAGTAGCAGTCTAACCCTCTCAAGTGAGTTTTATTTGGGGTCTTCTTAGCCCAATGTTATCAATATCATTTGTGTGTCTGTTCTTGCAGCAGAGAGCACTTACTACTGCCCGCCCTGCTGGCTGACATCTTGATCAATAAAGCACAGTGTTAGATATATTTTCTTTACTGTTCTTGTTTTTAAAAGATTTTATTTATTTTTTCATACAAAAACTGGGGCAAAGGCCAGAGGTGTGGGGGTGAGAGGATTCGCCAGAGACAGAGTGGGGAGCAGAACAACCAGTTCTACTGAAATACACTGCTGAGGGGAACAGGGGTGAGACAGGGGAGGTCTGCTGTGCCCTATGGGTCACCTCTCCGGCTGGGGATCAAACTCAGGCCTTTGTGTTGGGGCATTGCAGTTGGTAGCACTGAGACTTAACCTTAGGCCCCCAGGGAGGCTCCTGTTCTTCTTTCACTTCCAAGAAGAGGATGGTCCCTGGGTCTTCTCCTTCACTCACTTCCCGTCAGCCCAATTTGTTTTCCCACTTTATCCTAAAGAACTCCAAGGAGGGAAGTTAATAAAACCCATTAAAGGCAGTAGTTGGGTAACTACAGTCATTAGCTTCTCTGAAGTTTTTTCCCCCTTCTGTGTATTATCACCATCAAGGCTAGGCTGATGTTTAGCAAAGAGCACCTGTCAAAACAAAAGAAGAGTTTCACACCTCACAATTTCAAGCCCCAGGTAAGAAACTCAGCCTGGTGGATCAGCAAAGAGGAAGACAAGAAACCTGAAACTGGAAGACTTGGAGTAGAGTTAAATGAGTTTCCTCTGGGTACCAACAGGCTTTTGTTTAACATGATTAAATCCTCTTTGTTTCATTACAGACATCAATGCGAAAACAAACAGTGTGATCAAGATAAAGGCCTGGAGCAGCATTCTGTTTCTGTTTCTCTTTCTTCTTTTTCTCAGAAAGCTATCACCACCTCTCAGTGGACAGGCTTAAGGGAACTTAACTGGCTCACAGAAAATTGATGAGCTGAGCTGAGCAGGTGTACAGGAAAGCTTTGGGCTTTGGGGTGAGGGAATGGAAAAAGTGTGAAGCACTTATGTCCATGACCAGATCGAGTGATAAGAGAACCAGCTTTCTTTGCTATCTAATTAATTGTCTTTCTTTTCAAAACACAGTCTTTGATTTTAAGAAGCACCTGTAGAAGATAAGACCCAGTCCTAGAAAAATACAACCACCACCTGAAAATGCATGGTGGGGTTGGGGACTGGACCTGGTGAGGAAAAGGGGAGGCTGAAGAGGGCAGGAGGGAAAAGTTCCTGTGACCAAAACGAGGAAATATTGATCTGTCAAGACCACCGTCAATAGGCCTGAGTCACGTAGACAATAAAATTAAAACTGGTGTGATTTTCCCAAAGCAGCCCTTTCTATATTATCAAATTGCTTATTTTATTGTTATGCAACACTAACTCCTTTCCTAAACAAAACATGGACATTGTCAGCGTAACAGCTACAGTGAGTTGACAGAAGTTGGGGTCATCCATATACACATTTTAATTACCTCTCTTCAGTCAGGAACATCATTAGAAGTTTATTATTACCAGCCACTATCTTGTGATCTTAATTGGCTTCCTTCACAGACAACACCATGAAGCCAATGCCGGAGCTCTGGCAGCCTCCCAGAGAGAGTGACCAGATCGGTGACACATTACACTGATACTGTCTTCAGCTGAATAACAACCACCAGTTTAAGTTTTAATGCTAGACATGAGGTGGAAGCTTCTTTTAACACCTGTATGCCGAGATGTTCCTGATCCCATGGTGTTGAAAAACACACCGAGAGGTAAGTGACTTCTCACATAACTTTGTTAGGGTCATAGAGAAATTACCTATATGTAGCAGAGGGATAAGCCACATAGCCAGTTATTCCGTGATTCTCTTGGAGTCTGGTAAAGTGAAAACAATAGTGTGCTTACCAAATGAAAAAAATCTGAATATATTGACACATCAAATCTGCAGCATGGGATGTGATTATCTGGCTGCTTAGTACTCAGAAGGTATGGAAACACAATTAAATTAATAGTATGCATTAATGATATCGGATCTGAGTCAATAATAGTTTCTAACTTTCCAAAGCATTGCAATCATGTTGGAAATAATGGCGAATTTTGAGGTTGGGGGAAAGAGAATGATTATGAAATAAACATTTTGTCATATCCTCAGATGGATAAGAAAGAGGTTTTTTTTTTGTGAATAAAATTAGTATCTTTGTCTCTGCAACAGGATAAGAAATAAGATAAAAATTTTTGAACACTGGAGTTCATTCTTGTTCTGCAACCATCCCATGCCAGGTAAGCTCACCATCAGTTCTAGCAATTTGAAAGTTTTGGAGCCCTTGGCATCATTTTCACAGGGGTGTGTGTGTGTGTGTTTAATTTTTTATTTATACAAGAGCAATTTTACAAGTCAGAGGCACAGGAGGGTGAGAGGATTCACCGGAGACAGAGCGGCAGAGCAGGGAGCAGAACAGGCAGATGGATTGAAAGCACTGCTGAGGGGACCAGCGGGTGAGATAGGAGAGGTCTGCTGTGCCATGTGGGTAGCTCCCTGGCTGGCAGGGACTCAAACCCACGCTGCAGAGGCTGTGGACAGCTCCACAGCGCTACTGCCACTCAACTCGCTGTGCCATCAGGGAGGCACCTTCACAGGTTTTACTGTAAGCTGGGGATGGGATGAGGGGGCCCAGCAGGGAGACAGCAACTTGAACTCCCTGAGTATCTCTCTATTCACTCTTTGGGCTTCCTCTGGGGTTCTCTCGTGGGTTCTTCCTTTTATAGGAAGAAACTCGTCCTCTCATATCTGTACTGTCTGAGTAACTCAGTTCTTATATCTCTGACCTATAGATTAAGTTGTGCACACTTGCACATGTGCACACACCCATGCTCAGGTGTCCATAGTCAGGCATATGTGCCCCGCGCCCACACACCCTGTATGTTAACAAGATCAAGGCCACAGGTGATAGCCACAGAGGCCAATGGCAATCAACTTCATTTACCCTACAATTCTCTATGAGACTGGACTGATGATCTCTGGGAAAAATATTATTTGGAAACCTTATTATAGGTTATTATGCTATTGATTCTTGGCCAATTGGGTTATTGTTATTGTCAGGCATTCTTAGAAAATGAGCAAAATTACAAATATTCTAACTTTGGGTAATTATCAAAATTCAGTAACATCTTGAACACCACCAAAGAAAAAATAATTTTAAAAGATATGCATATATATGTAAATGAATTTTTATGCAGAATAATGATTACAAAGTTTGTTTATATTTTTAATGGTAAAGATTCAAATAATATTAGGATTACAATAATAATATTATATAATAATATTGTAATAATAATATTGTAATCCTAACAATATTAGGATTACAAGTATATTCCTGGCATTCTTTCAGAAGAGAGTTTTGTCATCATGAAATGTGAATTGAAGGGATGCATCTATAAACATCACTGCAGAAAGAGCCTGGTTAATGAGTAGCCTCTCAGGAATAAAATGTTCCACTCAGTGAATTGAACTAATGTAGACATTACAATCTTTGGAAAGAAGCACCAATCCATTTTACCATTTCCCCAGAGTCTGGGTTATCTGAAGATTAATACATCTGTTTTCTTTCTGGAATACAGCAACCCAGAACACATCGGCTACTTTTCTGGGAATTTATATTTCACTTCTTAGTAGCACTCAACTTTCTAATTATAGGAAAATTTTATAAAAATTTAAAAAAATATATAAATGATAAGACCAACTTCAGTTTATGAAATTCCTGGAATGTAAGGTCATTCCATGTTTATTCATATGGAAGTGTAATTTTATACCATATCTATATGCTTAAATTTTAAGACATGACATTCATATATTCTTTCTACAAATACAGCTGAATTCAAAGTGAGAAGGATCTTGAAATAAAAAACTGGATGAAAAATTCATATCACCATAATTATCTGAGACAACTAAATATGGTTTAAACTACACACGGTGAAATGGGGACTAAATAAAATACTTCTCTTCCCCAGCACTACCAAGCATAACCTCTTGGTGGCTCCACTTCTGTTACTGGAATGGTCACCTTTTGCCTTCAGCAAAGAAATGATTTCCTTCTCATCCTCATTTTTTTTTTTGTTTATTTGATAAATTTCTTTTATTAGCAAGACATGAAAATTAGATTTACATTTCAACTGGTTTTCTGTATCGACACAGGATGATGAAAATACAGCTGTTTAAAACATACTGTGAGCAAAAGGCAATGGAATATTATTTTTAAGAAGAGTTATCAAAATCAGGGTGCCAATCACTCTTAGAAGCAGGGTAAAAATTATTTGCACTTCAATATTTATATTTATATTTATAATAAGAAAAAAGTTTTTTTGTGGAAAGAAGGTGCAGAAAAGGGCACAGTATTAGCTAAATATTGTACCTTAGAACATCAGTCATTTCCTTCTCAATAGTACTGAAAGGGTCTAATTTATAAGTTTTTCCATCTCCCTGTTATGCTGGTTTGTAAGTTCTGACACTGCTACTGGTATGTTAATGAGAAGCTAGCGTTCCATTAAGAGAAAACCATATGCTCTGCTGCCTACTGTGAAAGAGAAAGCATGTAATGTGGCTGTTGCCTTAGTAACACATTAATTCATTTTGTCAGTGTTGGCACAGATCATTTCATTTATAAGAAAACAAGTATAATAGTTTACCACATCTATAATATTTACAGTGTTTCTGTTACAAAACAGTGACAAAATGAGTTTAAAAAATAGAGTTGGTATAATATCATTAAAATATGGAATTTGTGGTAAAATTTTCCCTGTAAAAATGAAAAAATAAAGATTGGTGTAAAATTTCTTTTCACAATCCTACTTAAAACATTTTAACACCAAACTGTTTGCTTTTTAGCATATTTGTATTATACTAATAACGTGCGTCTGCTGCAAAAAATTTAGTCCATGAAAAACACAAGTGCATTAACAGTTTTTAATGAATGCTAAACAAAATATTTCATACAACAGTTTTGTTAAATTACAACCATTATAAACCTAATCGTATGCTAGTGTGTTACTCATAACAAGGCTAAACATTTATCTAGTTTTATCTGTTCTTCCAGATGTTTATTAGTATTCTAGCACTCCTAAAATATTTAAATTAAACCACTCCATTTTCTCATGTGAATGCATTTTGGGTTTTATTCACAGAAAATCTAGTCACATGTATATCCAAATAAATATAGTACACTGTATATGCTTTATGCACAAGTGATACTTAATGTGAATTGAGATCATCCAAAAGCGTGATAAAGGAGAGAAGTGATTAGAGGAAAGACAAGTTCCTGTTTATTAAAGTCTGCACCTGCAGCAGGATATCAGTCCTACCCATCCTTAGGGTATTCCACACCTGTAAACACACATTCTTAACAACAAACATTTTGCATCTGTGATGTTCACCTACCTTCTTTAACCAATAAAAAGAGACCTGTGTACAAGACAGCGAGCAACTATCATTTACCAGTTTATGTAGTGATTCAAGTTTTCTGTAATTTCAAAGGAAGCGTTTATACATTTACATAGTTATACAAATGGGTGCAAAGCACTGCAGGGCTGGCCATCTAAGTAATGAATGGCCAATTATACTTTCAGCATTAAGAAATACCTTCCTAAAATATCAGTATTCAATAGGTTCATCCAAAGCTTCATGAACCAAATGGAGGTGTTTTTGTTTGTGCTTTCCTGACTATATTCACAGCAGTGCTCCCAACTTTGATGGAATTCTTTATAATTAGAACCCAAGACCAGAGAGTACTTTCAAGAGTCTCCTTTACAGACCTGCAATGCGATTACTCTGGGAAGCACTTAAGAAAATAAAATTTATGATTAGCTTTGATGAAAATGACTTTAGTTTTAACTTCATAATATCTATGCTTTGATAAGGGTAAAATACTCTGAATGGCTACATCACCAGAAGAGAAAATATAACCAAACATCAATGTGATTTTATATGATGGGGAATTAAATGTCTCTGAAATGTAATCACATCACATTGATTCACCCAATAAAAGTAACTTAATGAAGTATTTTATCTAATTCATATGTTTTTACTTATTAGTTTGTAGTACTTGAAAAAATAAAGCTGTAAACTTTTTCAAGACACTTCTTTCAACTCAAGCTATTTCTATCAATAAAATTGGTTTGTCAGCAGTTAAATGACATCACATTTATGATTTAAGTACACTAAATTATGGGTAGCTTTATAATAAGATTCACTGATTACACTTACTATAAATAAATTGACATGTATTACTATGACATTGGTTAAATAAACTATCGTGTGGTATAAAACACATCAAATTTTAAACCTTTTGATTTTCACAGCTTATTGTTATTTATTTCCTTTTCCATTAGTTAATGCATTAATTACTTTAAGGGTAGAAGATTAAGATTATAAAAGTAGAAAAATATGTATATATACACAAATGTTTTTTACTAGTTAATACATTAGTTTTTCTTAACAAGTAAAACCAGGTATTTTACAACTAATAGTACCCAAGTGAATTCTCTTGCTATTTTCTCATGATGATTTGATTACCAAATTCACATTTACTATTAAGAGAAAACTATTGCATATACATGATCATGGAAAAAAAGATAAAAATTCACAGAGAAAAAATTATGTTTAGACATATTATTCTCTACAGCCAGGTCAACTATCTTTTTTCCATTGGTAGCAGCCGTGTGAAGGATAACACGGAACGACACTTATGAAAGCCAGCTACATGCAGGACCAGCTGTATATTCATATTTGGTGACATATTGGTGTCCAAGGAATTCAAGTCTGATACTATTATTTGCTTCATAATGTCTTACCTATAATATTATAAAATGTGTTTAAGTTCCTTAGTATACTGAGTACAACTACTGTTTTGAAATTTATGTGAAATATGATCTATACATACCAAATAAAAGTGGGTATTTTTGAGCTTTCTAAAATATTTTAGGACTATAAAATTTCATATGTAAATATATAACAAATAAGCCTACATTAAATATCTTAAAATTAAATGCATATCAAAAAAATAAGTGCTTCATAAATACTTGTTTAATAAACAAATGGCCCATTGAGCATTTAACTATACTTACATGCATACTAACTCTCTTTGCAAATACTCACTAAATTTATGATAAAAACTCATCGGTGGAGCATTTTGATTATGAGTACTAAAAGTATGTAAAACTTAACAGTAGCTAATGAGGCTTAACTTTGGAGTTGATCTTTTATGGAATAATGTTTCAATTCAATTTAATTCAATGTAAGTTTGCTAAATGGTGGGGAAGGAGTGACAAAAGAAAATGACCTTTCAAATCTTGTAGAATTTTAAGATGTGAAGAGATTAAATATGCCAGTATTTGAAAAAGAACTAAATAATTTTATTTTCACATTTATAACTCTTTAAAATTTATCTTCACTTTTGGCAAAGGCACTTTTTTTACCAGTCATGTAGTAAAACTCAGTTTCCCCCAGATAAATAATTTTAAATAAATATCTGATTATTCCTTATTCCTGAATTAAATAAACTAGTGTACTTATGTATTACTTCAAGTGCAAAAATTTATACTTACATATTTTTTCATACATATTCTAAAATAGTTGCACAGTGAGAATGCAAATCTTAATGGATAGCAAAAAATATTTTAACCTGAGATGAAATTAGTTGTCATAACTTATTTAAAGAATATATATAATATATGAATAACCATTCAATACTTTAAATATGGGGAAAAGTTAATCCAATGCATTATGAGAGTAGAGACAGAACTATATTAATTGTAGGAAAGTGATATCATTTTGGTTCTGTGTTGAATTTCAGGGAAATTCAGTCCTTGTCTTGAGTTTTTCTTATTTGTTATCCAATACATGAAAATATATTCCAATTAAGCAAGGAAGAAATAAAGTTTTTGTACATGCTATAACTTTTTAGAAGATATATGTAATATTGTTTTATATTTTTCCATTAATTAAACTGCAAACAATTGTTGGCTATGGACTTATTTCTAATGATTCCAATGACGATGGCATTTTAAAGAATTAAGTACTGGAATATTGTTTTCTAAGCAAAATTCCTATGATACAGGAGAACAGATTACATGTGACTCACTCTTTTGGGGTAAATAAATATATAAAAATGTATGTTTGTAGGACCAGATAGCAGTCTTGTATATTTCTTTATGTTGATGTAAAAAGAGCCTGTAGGGAATAGAAATTTGCCCAAGATGATGTTAAGGTCTTTCAGGGATCATGTATTTTTTTTATGTCTTGTCTCCTTTTAACTTTTGGCCAAATTTATAAACAGCCCAGCTTCAGAATTATATAAAGTAGAGGCATAATCATATCTGCCGTCTAGATTTTTTACTTATGGGATTTTATTTCCTAGCTGATCCAACAAGTTTTTTCTTTGTTTATTTGTTTTGACTTTTCTTCTTAAATATGTAGAGACTCATGTCTCAAAAAGAAATATTTTTATGGGGAAAAAATGTAGTAAAAACGGCATACAAAATTAAATTTGAATTCTTCCATAGACAAAAACTCGTTAAGAGCTCTATGCCCATAAACTATGCCCTATTTGATAAAGTCAAAGAATATTTTTATAACAAAAAGTATATGCTAAGATGCTCATGTCAAAACTGTTAACATTCTACTTTAATAAATTCTACTTGTAGAACTTTCATCATGATAATATTTACTTATTTTTAAATTAATAAAGGGTAATGTGAAATTTTCTACAAATCCAATTCTTTTCAAGTCCTCTTAAGGCAACTTTACTGGATCAGTTTCATAAATTTTGCTAAAAAATTTTTACAAAACGGTGACAAGATTCACGGTATCAGTAGAGCATTAATCATAAGATCTTGAAAGGCTTGCTCAGGATTAATGTTCAATAAACAATTGAAAAAAAGTTTCCTATTTTCCTGCTTGGTTCAATCATGCTCTAGAAGGGTGGATATATGACATTCATAGTACTAAGGTATTGCACAATAAATGTTTGATAACAGAAACCCTATGAAAGATGAATTTGACCTCACAGGAAATGACATTACATGATACACTAAAATGTTTATTAAATGCATATAAATAACTTCATGAGATATACCTAGACAAAATATAATTCCTCTTATTGGTTTTCATGTACTAAATGTAAAAAATTTTGGTCATGAGGGCCTCCCTGGTGGTGCAGCGGTTGAGCGCTGGGTTGCGAAGCTGCCCGCAGCCTCTGCAGCGCCAGTTCGATCCCTGGCTGCTCCCCGGCCACCAGAGGCGGGTCCCACATGGCGCGCAGACCTCTCCTGCCGCCCGCTGCTCCCCTCAGCAGTGTACTTCGGTCCTTCTGCCTGCTCTGCTCCCTGCTCTGGCTCTGGTGAATTCTCTCACCCTCCCGCGCTTCTGACTGTACCCAGTGCTTGTATAAATAAATAGATAAAAATAAATCTTAAAAAAAAAAATAAATAATAAAAATGTAATTATAAAAAAAAAATTTTTGGTCATGATTGCTTTATTGAAGTTCACTCAACAAATTTAAAATAATACCTGTATGATTATATATTAAAGGTTAGAAGGAATATAGAATGATATAATATCTCATGCGAGAGTGGATAAGTAATAAATTCTCATACCAAATGCTTTTCATAAGATTAATTTTTATATTTAATAACTCAAATATATACAATTATATTTGTTATCAATGTTTCTCAATGAATTTATAAAATACTCAGTTACACAGGAAGTTTCCAGTCAACTGAGCATCTAACACGCTGAGTAATTCCAGAAATATTAGTTTGCTTATTCAAATTATCATATAAGTGCTACCCAAAATTCAAAATTTTCTGCTGGCTTAGATAATTTATAGATATAGTTAATTAATTTTCTAAATTATAACAAACTTGCAACATTAATAACAATATAGTTGGGGTGAGGAAGTGAACAAATGTACACTGATAATTATAAAATGAACATATTTTTCTTTTACATTTTAAATGTTTATTTACCTGTTATTAAGCCCACAAAAATTATTTCACTGGATAGAATAACACATATCTATATCTATCTATCTATCTATCTATCTATCTATCTATCTATCTATCTCTATCTGTTTATCTGTGATGTGTGTATATATATATATATGTATATATACATGTAAGTCAACCATTACTTAATAATAGCAATTCATTGAAATTATATGTTTGCTAAAGTTAGTTATTCAAATTTATCTCCAAAAGAGATCAAGGACTTAAGTATTACCATAAAAATTCTAGAATTTTATGCTTTACCAGGATGCTAATGAGACCAACATATACTACTTTGATTTTTGTAACTCAAAGGTATTTTAAAAATTTCTGTCTTAAAAATAATTATAAGCTAAACTTTGGAAAGTAGGCTTTAGGAATTTTGAATGTATTTTTCTACAGATTTAATGTAATAATGAAGAAAGCAGAGGAAGCAGCCAAGAGAGGAAGAGATCAAGAGGAAAATGGAGGAGGTAAGAAAAAGAGAGAAAGTAGGGACAGGGAAAAATTTTGAAGGAAATTTTCCTGACTGACTGAATAAAAGTAAAATAGAAAGACAGGACATTTAGAATGATGGGTGGGTACATGTGAGAAAGAATTTGACTAAAGTTTATTTATGTGTTTAAAATTGGAAAGAGAGGTGATGACTAGGAGAGTGCTTTAGGGGCCTGGTTCCCCTAAAAGAAGGAAGGGAATGAAAAGAAATACATGAGGCAGAAAGGGGCCAACAGGTGGCACCAATGGATTGAGACAGTTTAGTATTTGTCAATTTAGATGGTCAGTTTGGAAATGGGAAGAGGAGTATAAGACTAAAAATCTGCATTAGGCACACATTCATGGGGATTAAAATCTTGAACACAGATTGATTTCTCTAATGGAGAAAACAGGAGTTGAATTTATTCAACAAATAATTATTGAGTCCCAAAGATGTGCCAAATTCTGTTCAAGACCCTGGGATAATAATGGTGAGAAAAGGGGTACAGCCTCATGGAGTTTATGGTCTAATGAGTTCAATAATCAGTACTTATCAATGTACTATCAAATAAACATTTAAGTATAAACTGTGATAGTTACTTGGAGAAATAACTAGGAGTGTGTTAGTATATAATACAGATGCTATACCTGTCCTGGGGTAGTAAGTCTTCTCTGTGAAAGTAATGTTTGGAATTAGGGGGTGAGTAGATAAAGCAAAAGATTGTAGAATAAAAAATGTGCAGATGAATCTTAACAAATGAAAGAATTTAATGTATTTGGGAGACTAGACTAAGGCCAATGTAGCCCAAAGAGTGGTTTTATACAGAATAGGGAAATAGACAAGAAGGTCAAGAACTTTAGCAACATTAGATTAGACACTTTTTTCAGAAAATGGTAGAAAGTTCCAAGCTCATGCATCATCTAATCATATTTGTAGTTTCAAAAGATTACTGACTGTGAATTGGAAATAGATTTCAAAGTATGTGTTTGGGGTTGGTGGGAGGGCAAAGGGTGGAAATAGGATTCTTCACATAGCTAGTAATGGTAAAGGTGGAGAGAAGTGGAGCGATTCAAGACATATTGAGGAAGTAAAATATATAATAATGACAATACATTGAAATATGAGAGTTGAGAAAAAAGAGAATGCCAGAGGCTACTCTTGGGATGGGGAACCTTTTCAAATATCGCAACTCACAATAATTTCTTACATCATCGTGCACTCGAGTTTAAAATTCATAAATAATTGTGAAATTGAAGGACATGATTACTTGGAAGGGATCCCCAAATAGAAAATCACAATGTATGGGCAGCTATGCAAAATATATTGTGGCCATTTCCAAATGATGAAGATTAAGTGTCCATTGATCCCAATGTTTCCCTACTGGAAGTAAGAATGACCAGCATCCTGTTCATTGCTCTCTCCTCTGACATTCCTTTGTCCAGAATGTCTGATTTTCAACATAAATCTCTAACTCGTATTCTCTAAATTCCTTTCACTGCCCATTGGTGATAGCAAGACTTTGTAAATTGGGACTTCCTGGTGGCTCAGGGGGTTAAGATGTAGCACTGTGAGGCTGTCCAAGGCCAATGCAGCACAAGTTCGATCCCCGACCAGGGAGGTGACCTGCATGGTGCAGGAGTCCTCTCCTGTCTTCCCAGCTGCTCCCCTCAGCAGTGTATTTCAGTACATCTGTCTGTTCTACTCCCCACTCAGTCTCTGGTGAATCCTCCCACCCCCCTCCATCTCTGGCCTGCACCCCAGCTCTTGTATGCATGAATAAACAAATCTTACAAAAATTAATATTTTTAATTTAGGAAAAAAACTGTGGATCTCTGCTACTTATTGGGTATTTTACTACCAAGAGACTTTAGTTAAAACAATATTTTATTTAAGTACTTAGAATAAAACATACTATTTGAGTTAACAAAAAAGTATTAATAGGATTCACATTATTTAATTTTCTTATCATTCTCATCTGCTGTGACCTTAGGCATACTATATATATTTCTATTTGATGGCTAAAAGAATAGTAAACAAATAATGAATAGTTACTGATAGCTGGTCATCTTGGCCACAAAACAAACTTAAATTGTTTTCTTTAAAGTCCTTATCACAAATTTAAACCTTTTCAAAAAACTGGCTATAATCTAAGTTTCTACTAAAGGCAAGTGGATATATACACATACACTATATATATATATTATATATATACTATATACTATATAGTATATACTATACATACTATACACACACACACACACTAACATTATATATGTGGAGCTGTCTGCAGCCTCTGCAGTGCGGGTTTGATTCCTGGCGGGCCAGGGAGATGCCCACATGGCATGGCAGACCTCTCCTGTCTCTCCTGCCGCTCCCCTCAGCAGTGTATTTCAGTCAGTCTGCCTGTTCTGCTCCCTGCTCTGTCTCTGGTGAATCCTCTCACCCTCCTGCACCTCTGCCTGTACCCCAGTTAAAAAAAAAAATCTCATGAGGTAGGTTATTATTATTCCCACTCTTTCAGGAAAAGAAAGTATTTTTTAAAAGCAAATATAAATTATCCAGATACAGGTTTGGCTCATTCCAAAATTCTGTTATATCATCTTAAGAAGAATATCAAGATTTATATCCTTACTGAATGCCATTCTAGGATGAATCTTGGAAAGAACAGTCCCTCTATGCTTTGAAACTAAAGTCAGGTATTCTTGGCCCAAAACAGAGTTTCAGAAATCAATTTTAAGATATTTGCTCTTTGAAAAGTCTTTGCTGATGTCTGATTCTTTTTTTTTTTTTTAAGATTTATTTATTTATTTATACAAGCACTGGGTACAGTCAGAAGCATTGGAGGGTGAGAGAATTCACCAGAGCCAGAGTGGGGGACAGAACAGTCAGACTGATGAAAATACACTGCTGAGGGGAGCAGCGAGCTGCAGGAGAGGTCTGTTGCACCATGCATGACCTTCTCCGGCGGCTGGGGATCAAACAGGCGCTGCAGAGGCTGCGGGCAGCTTTGCAGTCCAGCACTCATCTGCTGTGCCACAGGGGAGGCCCTGATGTCTGATTCTTGAGTGTGGATATGTTGAAAGCCCATGGAAGGACATGTGTTGGCCCACAGGCTGTGTGGTGATGAAATAACTTTGATCTCTGAGCAAGTCATTTAACTGCTTTAAGAATGGTCTCATTTTAATATAGGACTAATAATAGTCCCTTCTAGGAATTCCAAGATGACCAATGAACTTAAATGAGATAATTGGTTAAACTTATAAACAATTAATAGAATTTATTTGTGAGAGAATGGCTTAAATCAATTTATTCATTATCTTTGAGCTATCACATTGGGAAATGTGTAATAATGCTAATATATTTCAAGAAATGCAGGATAAAGAATCATTTCACAACATCTAGAATGCTCTTTCCATGTGTATCAAAGCGGAATAAGGTAATGGTAGAATTAGAATCTATTCTAGGACTTTCTAATAATTACCACACACAGGGAATAGTGTTATTGTACATTTTTTTCTGCCTAAATTTCAAGGCATCACATAGCTTATCAAAAAGTGATAAATTAATTTGGTCACATAAACTATAAAACCAATTTTTTTTCTCATTGAAATGTTACAGTCTATATATATATTATTTTAGAATAAAAAACAAAGTGAATAAGGGAAAAAGCAGTTGCATTTTTGGAGACTGTCACAAGAGGGCATTTATGGATTAACTCAGTACATTTTTCTATATTTGAAAACACTAAAAAGCATTCCCAACTCCCAAAAGCAAACTAAGAATAATTAATAAACATTTAAAGAGCAAAAGAGGAAGTCTATAAACATTTTACTTTATATTATAAATGCTGCACAGGGGAATTGACTTATTTCTCAGGCATTTCTGTCAAATAAAATGAAATGTGTTCTTTTAAGTTTTAGATATCAGTGACTCATTTGTCCAAAATCAGAGATCCTAAAAAGATTGTATCAGCTAATAAAAAATCCACCCCTGCTTTGTTCCTAGCATTTGTTTGTATACAATTGCAAAGCAAACATGTACAATAAATCTTATTACTAAAACTTATAAAAAGTAATTACATTTTAAAAACATAATTTGATATTTTGTGCTGAAAAACAAGCTAATTGATATTCCTAAGTATTTTGAAAACAGGTGCCATTTAGACAATACAAGAACAAATGCCTTAATAAAATAATGAAAAGCTTAGTTTTATTAGGAAATAGGTAAACTGCTAGAAAGAGAATGTTTTGGGGGCCCAGATAAGGGGGGGAAACAAATGGAAACAAATGGTAAAATATTTTTACTTATGGTAGCCTGAACTCTTTAAGAGTCATCTGCCATACTAATCTTTGTAACAACCCAGCATGGTGCTGAGCATACAGTAGGCACTCAAAGAATATAACTGCATGAATAAATAAAAGCTTCTCTTTAATTAAGGATAAATTTAGAAGTGGCAGGGCAAGGGAGAATTTTTAGTGATTATTAATTAAATTAATGACTTTCTCATTGCATTAATTGATGTCAAACCTTCAAATATAATGGGAAAACTTCATTCAATCACCTGGGGTTTCCAAATAACTGCAATGTTGGTGCCATATAAACAAAACATCAGGAGAGCTAATGTGATACTATGTATATATTCAATTGGCAAGAACAAAGATGTTGCAAATATGAGAGTAACTATGTATACAAGATAACCTGGGAATCCTAAAGCTGTAAATCTCTTTTTAATCATCCAGTGCACCCCATATTAACCAACTTACATCATGAAGGATAACTATAATTTCATCAAGTGATCTAGTGTTTTTGTACTATTTTCTTTTTATTCCTCAAAGTCCTCTAATGGGCAATGAATATTTAATAAGCATCAGATAATTCTTGTTATCATATGGTTTTATATAATTTCAATCAAAGTAAAGAAATGTGACATTTCAGATAACCTGCAATCTTATTAGAGATAAACATACAATTTCCTTTAGGCATTTTAACATAATTAAAGCAAATTTCAAAACAAATTCTCCTACTTATGCCAAAGCACAGCTTTCAAAAGCCATGTCCATTACTCAAGGAAGATAGTGAGTGTAGAAAAAACAGTCTCACTGATTTTTAAAAAATAAATAGTCCTATATTCAAAATTCAACTCAAATTCTTATTAGGAAAATTGTTTTCCCTATATCTGTTTTTCATCAGCAACATTGGGATAATATTGCCTATCTTAGTGGATTCATTTAGGTAAAGTTTTAACATATATAACGTTCCTGATTATAGAGATATTCAATAATTTCCAACCTTTATAGGAAACCATAGATCTTAAAATTTTATGTGTTTTTTTCATATTTCTCAGACATCTTTGCAGAGGTTGGACCATGAGTCTAGTTCTGACCAATTGACTATGGTGGAAATGATGTGCACCACTTTCTGGTGGAGATAATTCAAAGCTATGTGATCCCTTCATCAATGTCTTCCATACCATGGGGCCCATGGTGGACCCATATAATAAGGCCTCCATCAGCTGTACTGCTGAGTGACAAAATGGAACAGAAGTTTTGTAGGCTAATATGTGCAAGACACATACATTTATTGTTTTAGAACACTGATATTTGGGGGTTGAATTATCACAACTTCATAACTAATCATTTTATCAAATCCAAACACTTCAATTTATTAATTAATAAACTGAAGTCCAGGAAATCAGCTTGTGTAGAATTCAAGATTAGGATACAAAAAATTAAGTGAATATAAAAACACTATGGATCCTTGCTCAAATGTTATTTCTTATCTCATAAAACTTTCTTAAATTCCTCATATATATCTAATATATATCCCTATATATATTCTTCTAGGGAGATTGATATCTCAAGTTATTTTTACTTATCATTTTTTTCTTCCTCCCATTTATATTCAATATAAAGGCCTCCAGATCAGGCCAGAGAGTCTTTGAGGTAAATACTCCCTTGCTTATCTATTATTGTCTTCATCTTTATACAAATATCATTATTTTTATGTTTTAAGCTATGGCCCAGATATCAAATTCTATTTGTTAAGAACATATTTGAAATCAGAAAGTTTGTCCCAGGTCTTATTCTTTGACAAGCCATTAGTTGAATTTTTCAAATTAAATATGACTTTAAATCACTTTCAGTTCAAATTAAATCAATTCGATCCTACACCCTATAAAGGATTGTTTTATGCCACTTGCCCTTAATAGAACATTTTATTGTGCTAAGATACATGTGGACTGAAATTTCTGGTTATAATTTGAGTTTATTTTTCTAATGTTTGGCTACCTCTTGAAAGAAGTGACTCTTTTTTTCGATCATACTACACTAATGAGAGGAGGGATTATTTAAATTTATATACTCATTTATTTTGTCCTCCATCTTTTTATTTCTTTGTCCCTTAATTTGAAAGATTAAAAGCAGTCTTCTGAGTATTTTATGGAAATGGCAATGATTGTTAAAAATGAAAGAAAATAATTTTGCAGAACAAATAATACTTGAAAGCAAACATGATGAAAAAGAGCAGTGAAAGGAGGATTAGGTGCAGTCAAATAAGTACAAGTGTAACATGTTTTTAGGTATAGGACAGAGAGTTTCAAGAAAGAGACAGTAAACACTACAGGGCCCTAAGAGAAAAGGATACAGCTGATGAAAAGCATCTACTTTGATGATAAAAAAACATCTTTGGTGGTTTTTGAACATAGTGATCCTTAAACACTTTTTTTTTAAGATAAGATATATAACCACTCTCACCAGGGTCTATGAGTTCAACATGAAAAAAATTTAAATTCTCCTTCATTTTAGTTGAATATCTACAGTTAATATAAACATGCATCAATTATTGAATAGAATAGCCACTTGCCACTCTACCAGTGCTCACATTTTCACATAAAATACAATTTTTAAGGAGCCGAAGAACATGTGTCATCTCCACAGTGTGTGCTGTACTGGTGCCGCTTTCCTAGTACTTAGTGGGGACAAGTAGAATGTGACTTGGCACGTCAGAGTATAGGCACCTGAGATCAAAGGAAGTAGGACAGTAGCAGGTAATCCGTATTCACTTTGTGATCTGCAGTAATGTGTACATTCTTTTTCACATCAATCATTAAAAGTAATACAAAATCCAAATACCTTAATGAAGGACTTCTGTTTCTTTGGTAGCATTAATTAGATTATGTGGGGATTTAACATAGATAGATTCCAACAATATAGTGATACTAAAATTAGCATTAAGCAAAGAAGACAAATTTGCAGCTTTCTTTAGGAAATTCTAATAAAAATTGACATTTTTAAGATTGCTCCCTCAAGGAGTTTAGGTTAAGTGTAAGATCTGATTATCAAGAAGCAGAATTCAAAGATAATATTACTCATATATTTTATAAATCTTGGTTTATGTTTAGGCCTAAGATATGCATATAGATAGACATAATTATTGATTTCAAAAGACAAGCAGATTAGCTATATGTGTACATAGTATTCTTCATTAGATTATTGTAAACACAACTAAATATTTCTGAAATAGAGTAATCAATTACATTTATATCATTAATTTATAACCTGTTGGTGTTTATTTATACTTTTGTGGTCACATTATCATAATTGATAACAGTTATACAGAGTTTAAGCTCAACTTACATTATGCATATATAAGTAATATGAAAATACAAGTAATTCAGTACTGTCAATGTGTTAGAAGACCATATGTTACTACAGGGATATGTCTAAGTATAAGAAAAATGGTTCCCAAGTTAGTGCTTCATAAATGAATACAGATGAAAGCCTGATTCCTTTCACCTAAAGAGTCTATGGTGAGAAAAGAAAGGTTGTGGTGATATAAACTATCCATTAAAGAAATGCAGTGGGAATGAGGAAGAAAAATATGATTGATGCTAGAGAAATCTACTGAGTCAGGAAGTCTGTCCCAAGACAGAGAAGACCCTATATGAAGGTCACCAACAGGATCAGAAAGCAATGGGGGAAAACAGATTATGGTGGGACAAGATCTGCCCCCACACTTGCCATGTGGAAATAGGCGGGTAACACATGATCATTTGCCATATGGCTTCAGTCCATGAAGCAGCACTATGCAAAACACAGAGACACTATCCCTACAGCCCTTCTCTACTTTCTGCCAGAGGTCTTTTGTTGGTAGGGAACCCCAACCTTGCCTGATGAGAAGAATCATTGAGGATAACTGTGAAAACAAAAATTCCTCCATCACATGCCAAACACTTTGAATCAAATCTTCATGAGTCTAGTCTGGCCAACTGTGTTATAATTAATAGGTTTTTCAAAGGTGTTATCTGCTACTTGTTGTGGGATAGTTTAATAGTGTTTCTCAAAATGTGATTCCTGGATCAGCAGCATCAGCAACATTTATGAATTCCCACTCCATTCCAGACAACTAGACCAGAAACTCTAGAAGTGAGCTTTAGAAATCTGCATTTTAGCAAGGTAGTCAAATGATTTTTGAAGCATGCTAAGCTTCGAGTATCACTGAGCTAGTGGGAAACCAGTTGAAAAAGGCCCTCTGGAAGTGGAACCTAGGTTTGAATTTTTAAGTTTTTCTAGATTGTATTCCTGTGTTGCTGTGGTTAAGAAACACTGCACTAAATCACAAAATAGATTAATTGAAGGACCTTTGGTTGATAAGGGTTGAGCACTGTTTACTTTACAGCATTGAGGAAAGCCTTCCTCCAAGGTCCTTCCTATATATACTTAGGCTAGCCAAAGTTCTTTCTTATCTGGGGGTCCTCTTTTACCTAGGTTATCCCCTTTTGTCTGTTTACCATATACATATTTTGATATCAGTGGTGGTTCATTGACTGAATAAATTGTTTAGTGAATTGTCCCTAAACAGCGTCTTTACTATAACAGCTTCAAAGGATAATGTTTCTATGAAGAATTCTTACTTCATTTTCTGAATGTTCCAGTTATAATTTCGTTTTTCATTCCAGAAAAGATTGGATTATAAATGGGTAAGGGTGATATTGCAGACAGGGCATGTACTGAGTCTTCTCTAATTTATTTATAAAGGTAACTATTTGCATATTTTTGTGGCTTATTATTAGCAACAAATTACTGGAGGCACAACTGACAATTCATCAAAGCATACCGCAGTACTGAATTCTTTCAAGATAAAAACAATGAAATTAATATATGTGGAAACTGGTCAAGTTTTTGACTCCAGCTTAGATACTTTCATTCTAAGATTATTTTGCCCAAGAAAGAGTGCATATAGATGGGTTAACTTTAGGTCTCTTTTTGATCTCTCTTCCTTGTGTAATCACGATGGAGCCTAGACTGGAGTCTTCATTCATTATCCTAATACCTAGAGTTGATTTTCTTTAAAACTAGGCCTCTCCCATCTTGTGACCTAGTAGAAAGGGTTGGAAAAAGATTTTTGCAAAAGAAAGCAATGTCAAGGTTTTATGTACCTAGGGTAAGATTGAGATAATCCGGTACAAAGTATTTCTTTACTGTTGTCAGGATTATCATATCTGAGGCTTTCTTTTCACATGTGAAGAAACTGAGGCCAAGAGAATTTGCCTTTGCTCATTTTCTGCAAGTGTCATTCTGTCCTAGGTATGAGTTAGTACAGAGAAAGTATTGGTGAAGGTGAGTAGGGGCTCTTTTCTCTATGTGAGTCATATCCTGGGATTCTAACTTATCATCCAGAGTCCTGGAAAGCTGAACTCTTGCATTCTTATTAGAAGATAAGAGCAGCTATTGTCACTGAGTAAAAAACAAAGGCTCAAATTGAGTGAAAACCAGAAAAGGACTGCGATAACTGGATAAGTAAAGAAGAAAACAAAGACAAAGAAATGAACATAAATTCTAGGTCACTTGATGAAAGGAAGTTGTTTTAGGTAATACATAAAAATTATTTCCAGTTTATGAAGAAATCTTTATAATTATTTTATATAAATTGTCATATAAAATAAGTTATTTTTGGGCCTCCCCGGTGGCGCAGCGGTTGAGCACTGGGTTGCCAAGCTGCCTGCGGCCTCTGCAGTGCTGGTTCGATCCCCGGCTGCTCCCTGGCCTCTGGAGGAGGGTCCCACATGGCGTGCAGACCTCTCCTTCCGCCCGCTGCTCCCCTCAGCAGTGTACTTCGGTCCTTCTGCCTGCTCTGCTCCCCACTCTGGCTCTGGTGAATTCTCTCACCCTCCCGCGCTTCTGACTGTACCCAGTGCATGTATAAACAAAACAAACAAACAAACAAACAAATAAATAAAGCATGCCTCTATTAAAAAAAAAAACTAAAAGAAATAAGTCATTTTATCATACACTATGATAAATGTCTCAGAAATTCTTGAAAATGAATGTAGGAATTGGCTATGCTAATGGGGATGGGGATTCAAAAAATGAAGAAATAGAATTTATCCATTTAACCAATTCCTTTTTGCTGTTGTTCATTCACCTACTTGCATACTTATTCACTGGACACATATTTCCTGAAAGCCTACACTGACAAAATCTGTTTTTATGGAGTTATTTTCTGAATAATAAAACTCGAGACCAGCTCATTTAAAGAGCTTAAGAATTGTAGCTTGATGTGGCTAAAGGAAAACATTCACAGGACAGCATTGGGTGACAAAGCTAGAGACTTGGGAAAGTGGCACTCAGAGTTCCCTTTAGAAATGTTACTCAAGTTAGAATGTGAAAGAACTGGTTGAAAGCAGCAAATTTGGAGGATTGGAGGAAGATCATTGTAGAAAATTTTAGCAGGGACAGACTGTATGGGATGGACACTGTAAATTTAAATGTTGATAAGCAATAAAACTTGACCTCGTTTTTGCCGTTTTGTTCTAAATATGCCTCTTGTCTACAGAAAAAAAATCTCCATTTTATTTATTCATTTAGCAGTATCTATCAAAATTTTATTTTTTAAGTGAGGTATCATTGCTTTACAATGCTGTGTAAGATTTAAGGAAATCTAGGATAGAAAAAGATGGAGAGCTTTCCAATTCATGTTAGAAAAAGTAAGATATCACTAATAGTAAATTCTCATATACTTAGTTTTCATACAGAACTCCATAGACCAATCTCATTCATTCATACAGAATGAATAATGCAAATTATACAATCACATTTTGTACTTTATTAAAAGTTATTAATTTATTAATAAGACAGTGAAAAAATATAGGTTATTCTAGGAATCCAAGGACTATTAAATTCTAGGAAATAGATCAACATGATTGTGTAGTTATTTATAGTGATTGTAAGTATGGGCTCTGCATTAGACTACAGGATGCAAATCCTTGTAATGCCACTCAAAGCTGTGTGACTCCTCATTTTAAAAGTAGGGACAATGATATACCTCAATGAGTTTGTAAGTATAAAGTATAGTTCTGCTGACAGAACTACATAAGCATCACTTATTGTTATTGGCAAAGTGATGTAAAAAATTGTTATATAAAGTGATCACAAAAAGTACAGTCTTCTGATAAATTCTTTATAGACAAATGGGAATAATATACCCTAAATGTTATAAAATATTTATTAGAAATATCAAATTCTGGGATTGTATTAAACTCTGAAATAATATATACTTATCCTATCATACCTGAGAAAGGACTGGTCTTCTTGGTAGTCAGTGTTGAGCAACTGGATTCATAGATTTTTGTTTTTGATGTATTTATGTATGCATACAAGAACTGGGGTATAAGTCAGAGGTGCAGGGGTGAGAGGATTCACCAGAGAGAGTGGGGAGCAGAACAGGCAGATCTACTGAAATATGCTGCTGAGGGGAGCAGTGTGCGAGACAGGAGAGGTCTGCTGCACCATGTGGGTTGTTCCATGGCTGGCCGGCTGGGGATGGAACTTGTACTGCAGTGGTTGGCAATAGCTTGATAGCACTGTCTTTAACCCCTGCACCACCAGGGAGGCCCCATGGTTTGTTTTAGTTTGTCAAGAAAATGAAAAAGAACTTAGTATTTATATTTTATATTTTTCCATGAAAACTAGAAATTGTAGATACAATAATATGAGGAATGTGATGAATTCTTCTAGAAAGACACTTGAAAAAATGGTGTTTATCCTCAGGAGAAGTGAGAAAGTTAGGGACATCTACCTTGTGACACTCTGGTTTCAATGACCAAAGGCCTTAAATGTCTTCTTCCGTGAGCATGCACAATTTCAGGAAGTAATTAGATGTAACTATGTCTTCTGTCAAGCCAGCCATAATAACACATTTGCAGTTAATCTGACCATTTATGGAACATTTTTCTTACTCTCCCCCATGTAGTTCAGGTGTATGTGGATTGAGGAAAACTTTCCTGACTATGAGTTCCACAAGAGAGGGATGATTTTTTTTTTTTTTAAGATTTTATTTATTTATTTTTTAAAATTTATTTATACAAGCACTGGGTACAGTCAGAAGCGCGGGAGGGTGAGAGAATTCACCAGAGCCAGAGCAGGGAGCAGAGCAGGCAGAAGGACCGAAGTACACTGCTGAGAGGAGCAGCGGGCAGCAGGAGAGGTCTGCGCGCCATGTGGGACCCTCCTCCAGTGGCTGGGGAGCAGCTGGGGATCGAACCGGTGTTGTAGAGGCTGCCAGGCAGCTTCGCAACCCAGCGCTCAACCCCTGCGCCACCGGGGAGGCCCGAGGGATGATTTCTTTCTCATGGATTTTTCCATTTAGAAACACATCCTAATATTTTTGGAACCTCTTGTGGAGAAGCAATTGTAGGGGCAAAACTTTCTTGATACTCCTGAGATTACACAAACTCGATGAATTTACTATTAATTTGAAATTTATATTTTATAATGTAGAGCATAAATTCATTTTCTTTATTTAAAAACTCAAATATTCAATAGATGGCCAGTTGACTTCTCATTGGACAAAATCACTGGAAGAAAAATAGGAGCCGCTAAGCTAAAACCTACTATGCCAAGTTGTAAACTACAGCAAATTTTCATGGTTGAGTGGAAAAAAATCCTGAAAGACCAGGCTTATAATGGAAATGCTGACAAAACCAGCTCTAGCAGCACAAACGCAGGACTATTACCAGGCCCTTAGGGTGGACTAGTTGATATCATTTGCACTTTAAGCAGTTTAGGTGTTAAATTGCATGCAATTGCACAGTGTGATAAAACACCCTTCAAAGATATGAAATAATCCCTCTTTTTTCCTGCACTATTTTCTTACAGGAAATCTTAACTCATAAATGGTAGTATTGGGTAATTTGTTTCTAGTAAAATGCAGCATAATCCATTTAGTTACAATGCTTATCCTGTTCCAGTGGCAAAATGTAACAGGTGTAGGGTATATTCAATAGACAGTGAACCTAATTTCACAGATCTGAGTTTAGATTCAGATTTCCCCACCTTATTATTCCCTTACTGATCTTTAATGGCAATTTAAAACCATTGGACCAAAAGAAAACAGAAAAGTAGCCACAAGTGGATTTTTTATGTAAATTTTTTAGTGTAACTGTTCCTATATCATCTCCTTTTCTAAGAGGGACAGACAGACTTTTGAGGATAATTTCTCTATGGAGATTATCAACCTCTAATTGTTCAAATAAAGATATATTATGTCAGGTTCCATTTTTTAATGAGGATGCTAGAGATTTTTAAAAATAGTCTGAACACTTTTTAAAGCTTTTATTTAAATATGAAATTTTTTAAATGATTTTTTTGAAAAAAATATTATTTGATAACCCCTCTTAGAAAATAATCTTTGGAGAATAGGGAAAGGAATTATAAGAACCAATGAAAATAGTTGACCAAACAGGTGTAAATATACAATACTTTTCATAGATGAGATTACTTGCTAATAACTTGAGTTCACCTTTGAGAGAGTGGTTAGGAGATTTAAAAAACTATGTTTTTATTATAATATACCAACCCAGTCAAGTTAATAAAATGCTTAGCAGTTATTAAGAACTACACACTATTTACCTCTCTAGAAATTTTACACACACAGTTCTTTCAATGAAATAAAACTGAAACTTGTAAGTGAATACATCCATCCATCACTTCATTCACACATTAACTGGTTTCTATCTCATATCTCTATGCCAGATAAAGTTAGGTAGATCTTAAATACTGAAAATACAGCTATGAGGAGATTTGACCTAAGATGGTGAGCCAGGGAGCCCGGTGTCATCTTTATCTCCCTGCCATAGTCAACCAGCATTAATGATGAAGCAACTGCACTTTGGACAGAACTGAGGACTTGACAATCACCTTCTCATAAGAGGTGAGAGATCACTGTAAAGGATAAGAAGACCTGAGAAATGCTCCCACCAACAATATTGGGATACTGGAAGGCAAATGCTGGTGAATAAGATGTTATTGTTTACATGTATCACTTTCTGGGTAGCTATGTAAACTGCAAGAACTCAGAAATAAAACTCTCTCAAGTCAGTGGGCTGCCTTAAGGAACCACAGGGAATCAGAACAATAGCTACTGTTGATTGCACCACAATGTATGGACATGCTCAACATGCTCCAACAAAATTTTCAAATTTTTAGACACATTTATGTATTATTGAAGCTACCATTAAGTTAGCAAATTTGGTGATCTTTTGAATGTATTTTCCACTTAATTGGTCTAGTCAGTAAAATGGCCTTGGAAAAAGTTACTCTGACTTGAATATAAGAGCATGCACATTTCAACTTTTTTATTTCCTCTTAAGCCTACTTTTGCTGGTTGATTGATGAACATGGAGATCTGGGCCTATTGTCCTGAATGGGAATATTCTTTTTTTTAAAAAAGATTTATTTTATTTATACAAGAACTGGGGTATACGCCAGATGTGCGGGAGGGTGAGAGGATTCACCAGAGACAGAGCGGGGGACAGAACAGGAGGACCTACTGAAATACACTGCTGAGGGGAGCAGCAGACGAGACAGGAGAGGTCTGCCACACCATGTGGGATTGTCACCGGCCGGCCGGGATTGAACCAGCGCTGCAGAGGCTGTGGGCAGCTTCACAGCGCTGCACTCAACCGCCTGCTCCACCAGGGGAGGCCCATGATTAGGAATATTCTTTAGCTCCATAGTTTGGGTCTTTATGAAATTTTGAATATTGTTCAGGTAACCGCTTTTAACTATATGCTTGTGCCCACCAGCTCCATGCTGTTTTGCTGTTTATTCACACACACACACATACACACACACACACACACACAGAGAGAGAGAGAGAATAAAAAACTTAGGTAGGATCACTGTTTTGTTATTTGATTCCAAACAAAATTTCAAAAGAATATACAAGTTGTCAATTGCAGTATCGTGTTTTGAAAAATACTTTTTTTTAAAAGATTTATTTATTTATGCATACAAGAGCTGGGGGTACAGCCAGAGATGCAGACAGGTGAGAGGATTCACCAGAGACAGAGTAGGGAGCAGAACAGGCAGATCCACTAAAATACCCAGTGAGGGGAGCAGCAGGTGAGATAGGAGAGGTCTGCTGCACCATATGTGGTTAGCTCCCTGGCCAGGGATTGAACTCATGCCACAGTGGCTGGTAATAGCTTGATAGACCTGAGACTTTAACCCTTGTGCCACCAAAGCTACTTAATAAAAATACCAAAGGGATTCTGATAGACCTCAAGTGATTTTGTCTATAAACTTTGACTACAATGCTTGAAAGTGATTGACAGGAGACTCAAGAAAACCAGCATCTCAATGCATGGGTGGGTTCACCATGAAGAGACAGTACACCAAAGTATTAGTACAAATGAATTTCTAAGTTTTCTAATCAGTTAAGATTTTCCCAATTCTGCTGAAATCTTAGACATTGTTGTGATTATTATTAGGTTTTTGTATCTTCAGACTGTCTTTATTAGGTCAACAAACTTTGAAATAGAAAATTTTCACAAGAAGTATTAGTCATGTTTCCACTTTAATTTGCCTGATTCCAAGTGGGTTTTTTGAGTCTGAATTATTGTCTTTAGAGAAATGCCTTTTATATTTGATTCTTCCTTTTATTTTCATTCATATTTCTTAAAATATATAAAATCTTTGTATATAATATCTATACTATCTTCTAGCATTATAATTTTATTCCTCTGTAAGAATATATATAAATGATATTAGATTTTGATTACCTTCCCAGTATTTTAAAATTCAATGATTTCCCTTCAGTTTCAAAGTTTATTTCTGAAATGAAGATAATAGAATCCCCCATGTAGTTGTATGTGAATTAAGTTAAATTGCAAAATGTGTGCTTAGTAAGTTTTAGTTATTACTGAATCGTGGCAAGGAATTGTGTTCTGCAAAGATTCTCTTTTGGAAAATACTTAGGTTTCTTTTGTTAGTGGATGATTAATTATTTTTTCAGTTTTTAAAAAAAATTCACAGTTAGGTACATATTCTCTGTATATGTTACTAAACATATTGGTCAATCAGTAATTCAATTCTGGTTATGTTGAATTTTAAAATCTGCCAATCCACAAAGTTTCATCAAAGTTCCCTTATACTATTGATGTTTTTACTTTATATATTGTATTTCAATTATACATTTGTTGGTACATGTAAACTCCTTTGTATGTTTCTTTTAAATTTTTAATCTACAGAGTATCTATCCCTACTTTTCATTATTTAATGATTTTAAGTTTGGACTAGTAAAAAATAAGTCTTTTATTATTATTTGTGCTTTTTATTATATGTTTTCCTCCCAGATCCCTCTTTACCCTTTTCTATCCTGTTTTAATGCTCTATGCTGATTTGTAGGGAACACACACTGAGAGGTGTTCTTTCCCCTGACTTCTAATTGGGTTAGACATCAGGGAGCATTGGCTGGACATCCCTAGGAGGGAGGAGAATGAAACTGGCATACTATTTCACAGGTTCCTTCCTATAGAGTTATCATGTTTTTACCAAAGGTCACAGCTCCTGTCAGATGCTCTTCCGTTATAGCCTCTGCCTTCCTCTAATAGCTCCCTACTCTACTCTCTCTTAAGGGAAGTAATGATTTACTATCACTAACTGAATTACAATTAATAAATTATGTACTATCACTAGTAAATTGATCATTTGGTATAACTAGTGCTGGTTTTCCCAAACTTTGCCCAAATTAATGCTGGACTTAATTGGTGATATTTATTAGTGGATTTTTTTTTTCTGAAAAAAATTAACTTCTTGTTGCCAGATTGAAATTAAGCAGCCCTAGTTCCATTTTTTTTGTTAATAAAACTTGGTATTATAAGTAAATTTCAACAATAGCCACTTCTTTAATAATGCAACAAGTGCTATTTATGAGATAAACTATTTTAAAAATGATTTGGTTCAATAATTATTCCTTAACTCACCCTATATTATTGAATGCCTTCTGGGTGCCAGCCTGGGCATACATCAGTGAGTGAATTAGATAGAAACTTCTTCCCTGGAGCAACTTATATTCATGGGGTAGAAAACATAAAAATAGCATGCACAATGAATAGAACCGTTCTTCTTTGCTTTTCTCTCAAGCTATTTTAAACTGTTTCAGGTCATGAGTAAATATTCTTGCTTATCTTAGACCTCATTACATTTTATCTCTTCTGAGGTCTTCAACATGGATGACCTAGTTCCTTGCTTATAAATTCTTATCTTCTTCGGGCCTCCCCTGTGGCACAGCATGTTGAGCACAGGGCTGTAAAGCTGTCCACAGCCTCTGCAGTGAGGGTTCAATTCCCAGCCAGCCAGGGAGATTCCCACAGACCTCTCCTGTTGTGCCCGCTGCTCCCCTCAGCAGTGTCTTAGGTCCGTCTGCCTGTTCTGCAGAAGGACCGCTCTCTCCAGTGAATTCTCTCACCCTCCCGCGCTTCTGGCCTGTATCCCAGCTATTGTATAAATAAATAATAAATCTTTAAAAATTAGAAAGAAAAAATTAAAATCAATAAGCAACTATAAACCAGAGACACACTACAGGGGGGTGGGGTGAGGAGAGGAGGGATTGGGGTCAAAATAAGGGGGTTGCAATTGTATGGGGAATATAAAAATAAAATTTATAAAACAATAAATTGTCATCCAAATTAAAAAAAAATAAAAAAAATTTTAAAAATTTTAAAAAATTAAAAAAAAACTATTATTTCAATGAAATTGAAACATGCTTATTATAACAAAAAAATGGTAGAAAATAAAAAATCCAAGTCACAAAGTCAAAAAAAAATAAGGGGAGTGGGAATTGTATGGGGAATATAACCAAAATGAAAATGCATACATTGTGCAAAAATGAAAAATGATATAAGAATTATATTAAATAAAATGTATTAAAAATTATTTTATTCTTCCCTGATTGGGATAACAACAGATTGATTAGTTCTACTGCTTTTTATTCCTGGGTTTTTCTATCTTATCCTACTCTTTAGCTGAGGTCATTTTTATAAATCTAAGATCTTGGCTCACTTCTTTCCCTGCAGTCTCAGGGATCTCATTTATTCTCATATCTTAATGATCATTTTATTTTTTTAAAGATTTATCCATTTATGCACACAAGAACTGGGGCACAGGCCAGAGGTGCAGGGGGTAAGAGGATCCACCAGAAACAGAGCCAGGAACAGAACAGGCAAATCAACCGAAATACACTGCTGAGGGGAGCAGCTGGCATGACAGGCGAGGTCTGCTGCGCCACGTGACATGCTCCCTGGCTGGCTGGGGATCGAACTCATGCTGCAGAGGCTGTAAATAGCCCCATAGGATGTGTCTCAACCACTTGCTCCACCAGGGAGTCCCCTTAATGATCATTTTACATAAAGTTTTCTGATTTCATGTTTTTTTCCTACTGTGTATTTCTTAGTTGATAATTTTCTCTTCCAAAATTGCTGTGCTACCCCCCCATTTTTTATATATCGTTCTTGTTTTTCCCATTGGCAAATCTCAATTATAGTGTACTGTTAATAAAAATGCCAATAATAAAGGATATTTATTGAAACTTCACTATGAAAAGCACTGCTCTAAACACTTTCTATTTAAAAATGCATTTATTCCTCACAAAAACCTATTATGAACTTAGTTTCAGCATTTTATAGATGCTCTATCTATTGATGTAGAAACTAAGGTACAGAGAGGTAGAAAATTTTATAAATAATCTACCAGAATCTACAGAAACTACTGTTTTTCCAAGTCAACTACCAGTCAATAAATCAATATTTTTAAACCTTATTATGTCAAGTTCTTTCCAAAACTCTTTAAGTGTTTGTATATTGTGCATTTATTCATAGTAATGACTATCATTTATTGAGGATTTATGATGTGTGCTAAGAACTAATCTAAGCCCATAGGCCAAACTTTGAAGTTTGCCTAGTGCTAAGTGCTCTTTACTTGCTTTGCATGTAAGTAAATACTTTATTCAAAAGTAGTTTTAGATTTATGGAAGAGCTATAAGCAGGTTTATTATCACATCTGGCCTCACTGAGAATTAAGAGGCATACACCTATGTTTTATTTTTCTCCCTTTTCCTTTCTCTTCTGCTTGTTGGCTCCCTGTTCACCCCAACTTTGTGCGTTGTTTTAACTGGTCCAAGTATGAATCGGTTTCAACTGATTTGAACTAGTGCACAGTTTTCACTGGAGCCAGGTTATCTTTCTTTCTCTACCTTCTCGCCTGATCTTACAGGTCTGTGCTTTGAGTTCTTTTAACTCTGGCATAATGATCCTTCCAAGATTTGGGTGGGGAATGGATGCAGCTGATTGGAAGTTTGAGGGTTCTTACATATATATTCCCATCCAGATTTTCCAGAGTTCTATACATTGCAGAATTGGATGCTGCTCCAACTATTATTAAACTGGCCCATTGATTTTTTGAAGTTGTTTTTTGCACATGTTTCCATTGATGACACGCTGTGAGGACAACTAATGGATAGTTCAGGGTTGCAACATTCCTGAACATAATTTCATTAAATTCCTGCCAAATTTTACCTCAATTCTTAACAGTGTGATGGTTCAACTCCTTTACAAGTCTCCCAGAGGGAAAATGGGGGTGTCCGTCTGGAGGTGCTGAAAGAAGCACTTGATGGTGATCTCATTCTATGTTATCGTTTAAACTTATGCTTAGTGTCTCTGCCTTGTGGGGAAAATCCAGGTGGAGACTCTGAGAACAGACTTGTCATGGCACCTCCCTCTCTTATTTTGTTACCCTGAGAATGCCATCCCTCCCACCAAGGAGAAGTGTGATTGCTTGCATATGCCATCTGCTTACAAACCCCTGTGAGCTGAAATTCTCCCCCAAAAGGTTTACATAAGCCCCCTGTGAACTCAAACCACTATGTTTTGCTCAGCTCAAATAAACATCGAAAAAAGTATCTAAGCATTTGAACTTATAATAACATATTTATCCCAACACATGAGGCTACTCATCATTGGTGTATGTGTAATATATAATTGCAGCATGCAGAAAACAAACAGCTCTCGATCAGAGAAGTCTCTGGATCCCACGGGGCACTAATCATCTACCAAAAATAGAGATGGTTGGGGAAAATAACTTATAATTGCATTGGCAATCCACTATTAAAGTATAATTTCATGTTGTTTTCATTTCTAGAAAATAAATAATAAAAAACTGATTTGAAAAATTGCTCATTGCACTTAGTAGCAGACTCAAACATAAAATCTAGAAATTGAGTATGTATACATATTTTACCAAGTGTACATTTAAAAAACCTAGGAAATAATATGTGTATGCACTCTGGTCAGAAATAAAATTTAGTTTATACTCCTCATAAAATTCAAATTATACTCTTTAAAAATATAAATCCATATGCTCTTGCTTTGTAAATAAAATTGTAAATCTGTATTTCTTTTTAATGATTTTAAAATATTTATGTTTATAAAGACCTAGCTTTTCTGTATATTTTCAAGGCAGAGAAATTGCAATTTAACAAAATACATATATTTTTATATATGAAATATGAAGTTTCATGTTAACCAGCAAATTAAACCCAGAATTTAATAATAATTGAACCTGAAATGATTTGAACTATTATTAGTCATATTAGTAAGAATTATATAGGTTTAATCAAACAAGAGAAAAAAATATTATACAAGGTCTCTGTAAGGGGGTTTGGGGTTGAGTGTCCTCCAAAAATATTATAAGGCAGAGAAAATTAAAAAAAAAATGATAAAGATAATGGGTGACCGATGCCCATCTTTGGATATTTTGTCCCTATTTCTCCTTACTGCTATTTCAGTGAAATTTGTTCATGAACTGGGTCACAGCTATAGCATGCTAGGGAAGTAGCTCTCATCTCTGAAATACTATCCATGTAAGTCTCATTTGAAGCTCCTTCTCCAATGGCTAGTTGTGAATATGACCAATAAATTTAGCCACTTGTTACCACAACAGAATAAGTGGCACCATACACAGTTAAATAGTTGCTATAGTAATATATAACTAGGAATAAAACTTTATTTCCCAACTTGCAGATTGAAGGCAAGAGATACTTCCCAGGGGGTAGGACATTTGTTGGTGACATGGGCAGCAATAGGACACCTCTCTCCATTACCTCACTGCAGAGGTTGGGTGTGCCTTTTGATGCTAGAATATTCTGGGTGAAGTCTTTTCCTTTAAAAAAAATGTGTAAGAAAGTCTTTCTACTGCTGAAATGAACTCCTAGGAAAACATATTCTGCTGAAGCATCCCCGTGTAGCAAGGGTTAAATACAAGATAAGGGAGGCATTCAGAGATGACTCCAAGAGTTTCCTATCAGTGAAAAAGGAACATTTTGGGCCTGAGGTTCATGGTGTATGTTTGATTTTCTAATCAATAAAATATAGATTTCCAGCAGTGTCACTTTTAGGATATATGCTTTGCTTGTCAACTGGCAGGGTTGGTGACTACTGAGCAGTAGGTTTTATTGATGAACCGAACAGAACTTCCAATAGTGGTGCATTTTGGAGGAGGGTTGCAAAAATGAACATTGGTTTATGGGTGACAACAAATCAGTTAGTCTATAGTTAAAGATGGAAAATATGGAGGAAACCCTGTAGAAGTCCAAGTAGGGGTAGAAAAAAAATCTAAGACAGCTAGTTGTGTGGGTTTTACATAACATATAACCTTTTAAAATAAAGTGATCTGCATTGGCTCGTGTAGACTGTGGGAAGGCTTGGCGAGGAATGCTTTGGGGTATATTCAAGTCTGTATAAATGACTCCCAATGTGTCATCTGAAAGCTGTTAGGATTGAAAAAGGCACTGGAACCAATTCTTTCTTTTGTCTCCAGGAGAATTCGAACAGCCCACTCTCCTGGACTCAGAGAGAAATATTTTCACACCTCTCCCAAAGACACTGGTGCCGGAAGGATGCTCTGGGCCATATGTAAGAAGCAGCTCGTGCAAAGATAGCCTGGCCGGTGTAGTCCTGATGGCCTTTAAAGGGCAGGGGTAAATCGATGCAATGCCCTCATGCCCACTCACACACTGTGGTCTTTCTGCTGTGTGTTTTGCAGTATATTGGAATTATGCTTATAGAGGTGAAGGAGATCTTTTTTCTTCTTCTATTTTTTTTTTAAGATTTATTTTTTTTATGCATACAAGAACCGGGGTACAGGCCAGATTTGCGGGAGGGTGAGAGGATTCACCAGAGACAGAGTGGGGAACAGAGCAGGCAGACTGATGAAATACACTGCTAAGGGGAGCAGCAGGGAAGAAAGGAGAGGTCTGCTGTGCTATGTGGGTAGCTCCCTCTGGCTGGGATTGAACCCGTGCTGCAGAGGCTGCCAACAGCTTCACAGCACTGTGCTCAACTGCCTGCGCCACCAGGGAGGCCCTTAAGAAGATCTTATAAAGCATCCTTACTCCATAGGGAATGATGTCACTGACTTTGAGTTTCCAATATTTTAAACGGGAATATGATGACTCTAAAATGTAAATGAAATAATGAAAACATTTTAAATCTTATAAAGTGCTAAATATAAATTATTACATAGTTGATATAAAAAATCAGTTTCAAGTGGAAATGTAACACTGTGTGGAGTCCTGTCTCTAGCCAGTAAAAGTCTGCATTTTCTACTTTTTGTAGGATCCACTCCCATCCCTACAATGTCAGAATCATCTCATTCCGAGACACTGGACTGAGTTTATGGCCCTTTGAGACTTCTGCTTTTCTGTTTGTATGCCAGCATGGGGGCTGTATCCCAGCACCACCAAATTTTAGACTGGTATGGTTCTTTGTGTTCCACATTGAACTGTACTTCTCCGAGGACAGGGTTGCTAAAAGGGGCCATGGGACTATTGGGAAAAACATATCCCTAATCATTAAGTGTTTTGACTTATGTGACCATTAACTTAGTGCTATCTAAAAGTTGGGAAAATAAGTACAATCAGCCCAGGGATGGGGCACTCAGGGATTTGTGCTCCTAGAAGCTCACCCATCTAAGAAAGTGACCAATTACATAAACTGTAGGTGGTCATAAAGCAGTAAGTATTAAAGATAGAGCTTCACAAGAATTGTGCTAGAGATAAGCCAAATATGAATGCCTGGGTATTTCACCAATTTTATAGAGACTTACATCAAATGCTACTTGCAAAATGTACATATTTTTAGTTTCTCTTTTTTAAATGTCAGAGTTTCATTTTTCTTTAACTTTATAATTTCCTTTCCATTAAATGTACTATAATGAGATTCACAGAAAATATGAACGAACAAAACTAAAAGCAAGCTCATTTTAAAGCTTTGGACACCTATGAATTTACATTTCAGAAAAGTTATAATCTTAAAAACTCAGTTGAAGTTCATTTCCTTGCACTATGACCAGCATTGAATTTTTTTTTTAAAGATTTATTTATTTATTTACACTAGCACTGGGTTCAGTCAGAAGCGTGGGAGGGTGGGAGAATTCACCAGCGCCAGAGCGGGGAACAGGCAGACTGACGAAATACACTGCTGAGGGGAACAGCGGACGCAGCAGGAGAGGTCTGTGTGCCATGTGCGACCCTTGCCGGCAGCTGGGGATCGAACCAGCTCTGCAGAGGCTGCGGGAAGTCTCGCAGCCCAGCGCTCAACTGCTGCGCCACCAGGGGAGGCCCAGCATAAATATTATAATTTAATAAAACACCAATTAATAGATGAAAAAAGCTACATTTTGTTTTTATTGGGATTGTTTCAGCATAGAGTTGGATATCTATATATTTAATATGTTTGTCATTATTTTAAATTCATTCATTTGTGAATAATTACATAACCTGAACTACTTTTAAGATGTTCAGTGGAAAATCTTTAACTCTCAGGTTCAGTGATAACCCATGGTCAGTATATGAAACCAGGGAAATACCATGGGTTAGATTCCAGAACACCATGATAAATGATTATTTCAATAAAATAAGTCGCGCAATTTTTTTTGTTCTTTTTTTAGTGCATGTAGAAGTTATGTTTGCACTACTGTCATTATGAAGTATGTAATAGCATGTCTAAAAAGAAATGTACATACCTTAATTTAAAAATACTGTATCGTCTACCTCCAAATCATATACAATATTATAGACAAATATTACCTCAATACAAAAAGATTATAATCTGTAAACAGTTAAAAATTATTTATTGTTAAAAAATGAAAAGCAAAGTGAGTGCATGCTGGAAAAATGACACCAAAGCTTGCTTGAGACAGGGTTATGCTAACCTTTGATTTCTAAAAAGCATAATATCTGCAAAGCACAACAAAGTGACTCTCAATAAAATGAGGCATGCCTGTAAATTATTACTTTTTAGAAAGATTTATTTTTTATTTATGCAATAGCTTGGGTACAGGCCAGAGGCACGGGAGGGTGAGAGAATTCACCAGAGGTAGAGTGGGGAGCAGAACAGGAAGACGGACCAGAAGCACTGCTGAGGGGAGCAGCGGGCAAGACAGGAGAGGTCTGCTGCCCCATGTGGGTAGCTCCCTGGCCGGCCAGCAATCAAACCCAAGCTGCAGAGGCTGCAGACAGCTTCACAGCACTGTGCTCCACTCACTGCGCCACCGGGGGCGCCAACCTGTAAATTATTTCTAATCCAAGTTATAAGTTTTCATCTTATTTATCCTCACTAGCAAGGCTTGGTATTCACTGAATGTTAGCTATGTGCTGTATGCCGTGGTAAAACATCACACATAAGTCTCACTATTCACCCTCCAGTTGCTTGTCTGCTTCTCAACAGCCCTTGACAGTAAAATTTTCTAAAAGTCTATAGTCACTGCCTCTAGGTTATTACCCTCCCCAATTTTTGCATCCGTTTGATTACAATTCCCTCTGTCATTTCTGAGTCTTAAAGACACAGTCTCTTTTTCGTCTAATTAAAAATCATTTCATATGTATCATTTTGTATTTCTAACCTTCCTCCACACTTCAGCAGATTCCCACAAAATTGAACAGTTTCTTTTGGCTTCTGTGATATCACACAGTCTTTTGGCCTATCTCCTCCCTCTCTGACAGCTATTTCACTCTTTTCTATGTGGACTCTTCCTCATCCTGTCATTCAGTGAATATGGGGATGGCCCAGAGATCAGCCCTGTATCCTCTCCTTGCATCAACATTTTCATTCTAGGGGATCTCTTCATAGAAAATTAGCCTCACAAGGGAAAATTATTTTTTATCTGAAAAATTTGCAATGTTATATTCCTAACACTTAGAATAATACCTTTTTCATAGTAGGTGCTCGATAAATACTTGTGAAATAAATGAATGAGTGACTCTAGTCTCAAAGCATAGGTATCACCAATAAGCTGATGACATGCAAATGATAACCTGTTGGATTTCTGTGAACTCCAGATCTATAATCTGATCACTCCCCCTGTCTCCACAGTTATGGTTCAAAATTGCTCCAACTTATCATACCTAAAGCACAGCTCTTACTAATTTCAAACTGTCCTCTTTTTCTTGTCATCTCATAACAGAGGTACTCAAGTGACAAACTTATAATCATCTTGATTCTTTTGTCCCATCTAGGAAAAAGTCTATTACTTTTTATTGAGGTAATATCAGTTTACAATGCTGCATATGATTTAGGGGTGTTGGTTCATACCTCTTCAGATGTATGTTATGAAGCCACAGCCCCTTGTAATTTATCAGAAAGTCCCTGAGCTTATTCCCAAAATTTCCTGATTCTGTCCATCTTTCACCATCTTTACTACTATTCCCATTTCTCATCTGATTTACTAAAAGAGATTCCTCAGTCCCCATCCTAACACTTAACTCTCCACACTAATCCACAGAGAATTCCAACAGGGTGTTTTAAAATGTGTTCTCACTCTCCTACTTCATACTTTCTAATGATGTTTTACTGCCTTGATTTATCTGCCCTAATTATACAATCTATATTCCCTACCAAAGGCTACAATATTTGAATCATCCTGAGTATGAACTCAGGACATCAGCTGGATCAGAGATTTTTAAAGTGGGCAAGATTGGGAAAAGTTTTCTGGTTTTAGATGGAAAGTAGCAACTCCCTCCCAACTCCACGAGAACTAATGAGTAGCTTGTCAGAATTTTTAGTTCCAGATTTTATTTCCTAAAAGCTGGTACTTTGTGGGGAAGAGGGATGGATCGATGACATTTTACTTAATTAAGACAGGTACTAAAGGAAGACATTACAAATGAAAACTTTAATAGGGTAAATAATACTAACAACAAATGCTTATAGTAAATATTACATTTACACTTACAGCAAATACTTTGGAAAACTGCAACATCAGAAATGACCACAGGCTGTTGCTATTTACCCACAATTTGGTGAATAGGTACCATTTCTTATTGTACAGAAATTACTTTTTAATAGTCATTTCATTGGTGTATATTGGTTAATTTATTAGACATGTCATTATTATGTATACTGAATATGTGTAAACACACATATCTCAGCACTTTGAAATATTTTCATGATTTTTAAAAATTTACCTGTGGAAAATATGAAATATCTTTTTTAATATGCAAGTATCCTAGAAGGAAATAGTGTAGAATAAATGATTTTTACTTTTATTTATTTTTAAAGATTTATTCATGCATACAAGAACCGGGCTATAGGCCAGATGTGCGGGAGGGTGAGAGGATTCACCAGAGACAGAGCAGGGAACAGAATAGGCAGACTGACTGAAATACACTGCTGAGGGGAACAGTGGGTGAGACAGGTGAGGTCTGCTGTGCCATGCGGGAATCTCGCTGGCCGGCCAGGATCGAACTCATGCTGTAGAAGCTGCAGACAGCTTCACAGTGCTGCGCTCAACCGCTTGTGCCACCAGGGGAGGCCCTACTTTTATTCTTGATGATAGATTATTTTAAAATATCTAACCTTTTCTCTTAAATTTTTACAATTCTCATATAGGTATTTTATAGTCTTAACTATTTTGAAAAACATAGGCATATTATTTACACAGGTATGTATATCCATATTCACATATGTCTTTATGGTATCTTTTTAAGGGATCTCATATCCTGGCATTGTTAATTCTATTTCTTTACTGTCATTGTCCTTGTTATTAAATGATAGACCTCATTCACATTTAGGTTGTCAATCTCTTCAAACATGTCTTGCTTATTGTCTTTATCCTACTCTTAGATTTTAGCATATTTGTAAGAAAGAAAGAAAGATTTAATGAAATGAATCACTACACTAATCAAGTCTGTCCACTTCACATTTTGTAGAGATAAATCAATATGTCATTTAAAATATGTTATTTAAAATTAAACAGCGTCATCTGTTTAATAATCTCTGATAATTGGTATGAGAAACAAACTTCCTTTGGAGTGTGATATATTTTACTCAGCAGCACCCACCTATTAAAAAGATTTTCTATTTATTTTTAATTTAAGTGACTTTTGAAATCAAGCCCTTAATTTCCCTTGATATCTGACAATCTTCTAGTCTTTTGAAATCTTTGGTTAAAAAGTGTACATCAAAATAGCCTGTCATTAATTTCATAGAAACTCTTAAGTTTGAATCCTTCACAATCACCAAAAGAAAATGAAAAGATTAACTATTACTTTTTAACAACTTGGAAAAGTTGCTAATGTATAGAGCGCAGCCTAAATTTCAAATGCAGATTTCACTGTCAGGACAATGACTTAAGTGCCACATTAAATGTGGCAAAATCTAACTGAGGTTTTGCAGAAGACTCTTTTAAGGTAGTATATTGAAATACCAAGACCTAAACTCACTGATATGAAGTAAAATAGTAAAAGAAACATCTGTTACAGAGTTTTAAAATTGTCATGTTTGTTCCTTTCTGAATATTTTAATCTTAGGTTAACTGATGTAAGTTAAAATAAATAATAATGATATATGCTAAGGAAAAAAACCTCAGGGTCTTTAGTTGTGTAAGAATTAATTTGTAGTGTAGACTTACTACTGCTTAAGAACTTAATTACAGTTCTAAATTGGCTTTCCTCAAAACCTTTAACAAATTTTAATTTAAGAATATTTTTAAGAAACACAAAGGTATAAATAATTATAAAGCAATAATGTATGTTTCTACTATCAAGATTTATTCTGAATTCAATTCTTATGAGTAAATACAGGAGAAAGAAAATTTAAAAATTCTTTTTACATTATAATCAGCATTTATTTTTACTTTAAAAAGCTATATATTAAAAATGTCAAAGACACAGAAGTGCCTAATATTTAGTTAATCTGAAAAGTTTGGGTAGCTGATAAAGTGCAGTGTTTATAAAGAGGAATGAAAGAGATTATGAAGAAGGAACTTTGGAAATAAATGTTTGCTTATTTTCAATTTAATTTTTTTATTCGATTTACTTTAAATTGAAAATATGCAGATCCAAATACAGACATAAAAACCACTAGATGCCAGAATTTTAGTCTCGACAAGACATAGAGCAAAACTTTATAGACTACAGATTCTAAAACAAATTTTCCTTCCTTTATGGGCCTTATTAGAGCATGTATGAGGCATGTGAATGGGTAAGTGTTTGGCATGTGTGTGCAAAGACTCATTATTAGGAGTATCAATTCATAAAATGATGTGGCATTTTGTTTACAAAAAAGAGACAAACATGTTATCTGACTAAATGATTTGTTATTAAGACAGTGAAAATTCCCACATCTAAAGTTTTGTAAAAATTATGAGAATGAAGTCTTTCTAAAAATGAGTATTGTAGGGCCTCCCTGGTGGCACAGGCCATTGAGCCTATTGAGCGCAGTACTGTGAAATTGTCCGCAGCCTCTGCAGCACAGGTTTGATCCCGGCTGGCCGGCAATATTCCCACATGGCGCGGCAGACCTCTCCTGTCTCACCTGCTGCTCTCCTCAGCAGTGTATTTCGTCAGTCTGCCTGTTCTGTTCCCCGCTCTGTCTCTGGTGAATCCTCTCACCCTCCTGCACATCTGGCCTGTAGCCCGGTTCTTGTATGCATGAATAAATAAATCTTAAAAAAAAAAAAACTTTTAAAAAAAGTGTTGTAGCATAAATCTCACAGGACAGATAAAATTCATGCAAAATTATTTTTATAAAAGTTATAAAATGATATTTTCCAATTCTCTAAGTCATATTTAGTGATATAAACCAATGTTCCCTCAATAAATAAACAAATAAAATGAATGCTAGGTTTCATATAATGAGTAGTTCTTAAAAGTTATAAAATATACACTGATATATCACAAAGGCTCATTGATTTATAAATTACTAATGACATTTTAAGTATCAGATTTTAACTTCTAAATTACTGATTCTTCCAATCTTGGCATTCTTTATTCACAGTCAGAATTTCTGTTTCCTATTTATTTGCATTGCTAAAATTTAATTTGATCATACACTGAGTATTTTGCTTGTATTAACTAATTTAGAGTCTTAAAAGCCTGTGAGGTGGGTCCAATTATTAATACTACCCATTTTACAGATTAAGATATTGAGAAGAGGTGAATAATTTACCAGGATTATGGACACAGATAATCTAACTCTAGAGATGACACTCTTAACTTCTATATCACAGAATTATGCTACCTTTAATACCTGTCAGGACTGTATATCCTGGTTTAAAGATGAAGCAAACCTCACCATTTATAGTAAAGAAAAATTACACTGCATAATCAACTCAATAAAATTCTTCTGTCACTAGGTTCTAAAACAGCAAAATCTATCTGTACTTACTGAAGGACAAATTTGTAAAAGATTTAGTGTCAGATTCCAGATGGATAAAAAGATATATGGTCTTTCACCTTAAAGAAACCTAACTGGAAGATGGATGTATTCACAGATAGAGATATAAGCAAAACATTTTGATAGCATAGAGAAAATCATGAAAATTTCAACTCGTAGTGGGTATAAGAGTGAGGAGAGAAAGTCATCAATATTAAGAGGCTCTGGCAAAGAAATTGAGATAACATGCATATTTGACACTAATCAAAGTTTTTTTCTTAAAACATGTACAAGAACAAGAAGTACAAAAATTTTAAGTTAATTACATTCTCATTTATTTTTAAAAAGACAAGAGACAAACTGAAGATAGTTTCTATCCCTGTCCTTTTATACACCCACATAAATACAGAGAAAATACAAATCATTTTTTAAAGATGAGTCACGGCCTACACCCTTTTAACTTAATTCATGGGACAAAGATAATCTCTAAGCCTCAAGTAGAGTGGTTAGGCATTTCTAGGACAGTTCTGACATGCAGACTTTCCAGCCTATGGATCACCCAGATCTCAAATTGAATGGCAGGATGTTGCTTGAGGTCCAGTGGAAGGTGAACATGAACAGTAGATCACAGCTACTTCTTTTCAGTGAGGGAGCTGGTTTTCAGAAGTCATAAATCTAGAGTTTATCAATCATGTTTCCTCTAGCTTTGTTGATGTAAGAGTAAGTTAGATTTAAAAATTGTCACTAAACGATTAGTATTTTGTCTTTACTCTTTCAATTAGTATTTAATATCTTTTTTTATTGGTCTTATACCCAATTTATAACTGGCTCACAAAAACCAAGAAAAGATAATAAGTCATCTCACTCTTGGATGTCATGCTTTTTCTAACGTAGCAAAACTGGAAATATGATATTAAAGTGAACTTTTTTTTAATCTACGGGATATATGTCACCAAATTGGCAATATTTGGCAACAAAATGTAACTGGTTAGCATATCTCTTGATGGGACTCAGACTGAGAAAACAGTTTTCTAAATGTAGAGTGAAAAAATGAACTGACTTAAGTAAAAAGTGCTTGTCTTGGAGATGGGTGGAGATAGGGTAGTAGCAAAGGAGAGAAAGTGAGATTTTTGCTTAAAATAAGGAAGTTTGAAAATTTTGGAATAAAATAAGCTTAGAAGTTGGGCACTATCACCTCCATCAACTACATTAAAGGAAATTATTCTACATTTTCAAATTATAATTCCTACTGTTAATGGTAGAAGCAGCCCTTCTATTCAGCCTGAGAAGTTAGTATGCTTTGAGGAATTTTTATTTTATTTTATTTTATATATTTTTACATTATTTTTCATTTTTGCACAATGTATGCATTTTCATCCTGGTTGTAGTCCCCATACAATTCCCACTCCCCTTATTTTGACCCTAATCCCTCCCCCCTCCCCCACCCCCCACCCCCACAGTGTGTCTCTGCACCACTATCAACAATGGATAGATCAATGAGACAAAAAATCAACAAGCTTTGAGGAATTTTTGATGGATTCTCTGAGGTGTCAATAGTTTTCTTGCTGATAATTTTCAGGATCTAACCCTACTCCCTCCTGTTTTATGAGAACCCAGAGGGTGAAGTACAAAGGTAACCTGTGAAGAGGTGTGACAGACATCAAAAGAATTGCATGACTATGCCAATTTTTATTGAAGAAACCTGGTAGATTTTTAAGTTTATTTTTAGCCTCTAGCAAACAGCCCATGCCCATATCCCATGTGCATCCCTCCCCCAACAGCTCCGCCCTTTCACCTATTTCCTCTAGTAATCATTATCTCCTTTTTTGCTGAGTTAAAATTTTTATTTTTTCTATTGTTTGCACGTATTGGGTTTTTTTTGGTATTTATATTACACAGAGTAGTCATACCCCTCCAAATTATCTTTCACTCAGCACAGCCACCTCAAGATCTATCTATTCTGTCCCAAATGACACTGCTTCATCTTCCTTCACAGCTGTATAATATTCCATAGAATATAAGTTCCACAGTTTCTCTAAGCATTAATCTGTTGAAGGGCACTAGTGTTGGTTCCATGATTTGCAATTGTAAACAGTGTTGCTATGTATATCTTTTTGTGTTGAATTTTTTGTGTAATTTGGATACCTAATAGTATTGCTGAATCGAACAGGATTTCCACTTTTATTTTCTTGAGATGACTCCATACATGTTTCCATAGGGCCTGTGTCAGCTTACATTTCCAGGAACAGTAAATGAGAATTCCTTTTTCACCACAACCTTGCCAACATTTGTTAATTCTATTTTTTTTTAACATGGGCCATTCTCACAGGAGTGAGGTCTTACATCAGTGTGGTTTTAATTTTTATTTCTCTTATATAAGTGATATTTACCATTTTTATATGCATATATATCAATATATATATATATCATTTGAATGTCTGCTATTGAGGTCTTTTGCCCATTTTTTAATTGGATCATTTGTTTTTTGTTGTTGAATTGTGTAAGTACTTTGTAAATTTTGGAGATTAACTACCCTTATCATATGTAAGGGTATGAACTGTTTTTTCCCATTCTGTAGGTTGCTATTTTGTTTTTGTGATGGTTTCTCTTGAGGGGCAAAATCTTTCAAGTTTGATATAGTCCCACTTGTTTACTTTTGCTTTTGTTTCTGTTGCTGCTAGGGTTGTATTCCCAAATACATCTTTGTGGTAGATGTTCTGTAGTGCATTTTCTTTCAAGTACTTAATGTTTTTTATTCTTAGTTTAAGTCTTTAATCCATTTTGTGTGAGCTTTTGCATATGGTGTTAAATATGGATTTTGCTTTATTTTTTTTGTGTGTGGCTATCTATGTTTCCCTGCACCATTTATTAAAATGGCTGTCATTTCTCCACTGTGTGGCCATAATTCCTTTGTCAAAAATTAGCTGTCCATATTTATTGTTGATATATATTTTAGGTCTGTTAATAGTTGCATTATATAACTGTGTGCTCCTATATTTGAAGCACAAATATTAATAAGAGGTATATCTTCATGTGAGTTGTTCCCTTGATCATTAGTGTCCATCTTTGTACCTGATTACATTTTTTTTGTTGAAAATTTAGCTTTTGGATATAAGAATAGCAATTCCTGATTTACTCTCTGATTTACTAACATGTATGCCCTTATTCCAGTCTGTTATTTTTGATTTGTTTCTATCTTTTGGTTTTAAATGGGTCTTTTGTAAACAAAGTATTGATGGCTGGAATTTTTTCACCCACATTATTAGCCTGTCTTTTTATTGATGAATCAGACCATTCACATTTAGAGTGATTATGCTATGATTGCTTTCAGTCATTTTGTATTTGCTTTTTGATTGTTTTATTTTTCTGTTGTTTGTTTCCCTCTTTGTTTCTCCCTACTCTTTCCGGCTTTCCTTAGTATTTCTGTCATTTTCTTTGCTTCTTCATCTGTGAGTGTCTATTCTGGATTTTTGTTTTGTTGTTACCATGGGGTAATAGCTTCTCTATTTCTCTTTCCTTTAAACTTGTCCCAGACTTCTGTCCTTCTCATTTTGCTTTTCCATCTTGCATTGAGACATTCTTTGCATCCTAGCCATGTATATTGCCTCATTTGTAGCTATTTATGTATGTGTATATGTTTGGATGCTGGGTATTTATCTATGTTCTCTTATTAATTTACTTCACATGTGGTGGAGGTAGGAGGTGGGCTCTCAGGCTTTAATATTTGATCTTGGTTTGAAGATGAAGTTAGTCACTTCTTCTTGTTTTATTCCACAGTATGCTGCATTTTGAACTTCAGCTGTCTTTACTTCCCTCTCCACCTCATTGCTGTTCCTTCCTTCCAGGAATCATGATTTATGAAGCTTGGGCCTCCCAGTGGGAAGGGCAATGTCTGGATCTCCAGGCTCACACTACAGGAATAATTTACACTTGGCTCAGAGGTGGGGAGTGGGGGGGTGGGGGTGGGGTGTGTGTGTGTGTGTGTGTGTGTGTGTGTGTGTTGGGCACACCTGTGCCTACTTAATGCTATGGTCTACTTAATGCTATGGCCTACTTAACACTATGGCTGCTCACAATGGCCACGCCTGCTCTGCTACTGCCTTACCTCAGCTACAGATTCTACAGGGCTAGGATAACAACTCGCCTTTGGTTTATCTTCCAGGAGGATTGGTGAGTTCACTCTAAAGTCCTTCTTTTTGGTGTTGAGTTTTTTAAGAAGTCTGGCCTGACTCCACCTGGTTTCTGTTGATCTTGTCTGGGAGGAGGGAGAGGAGGAAGCGTTCAGTTCCCAATTTGTCGGGTCAGAATCTGTTAAGTTTCTACTGCCCAGGATTGGGCCCAGGCTCACTCTAATGTCAAGAATATTCCTGCAAGGAATTTCACAATGTTCTGGGGTTTTTTTGGCATGGCTTGGGATGTCAGCCCCCCCGCCCAGACATGTCCCCTCTTGCTCCTACTCTTTCCCCCGAGCGGCAACCAACTTTGTTCTAGAAACCCCTGGGTTTGTGTAACTGGTTTGAAGTGTCTGGATTAATGCTAAGAGCTCATATCAACTTTTTTGGTACCTGTTTCAGGGAGAGGGTGATTTCCTGCCTTTCTCTTCTGCTACGTTGTGGGTGGAGCTCCTGCACAGACTATTTTCAATTTCATAAAAATCTATTTGTTTTAGTACTAAATAAATTTTACCCAACACTTTTTAATGACTTGACATTCAAAAAGATGTACCATGTTGCATCTGGAATGCAAATTGTAGCTTAAGAAATACAGGATTCTACCTCATGCTCTTTAGGGTGGCTACTATTAAAAAAATCATAAAATAAAAATATAGGGGATGATGTAGGAAAACACAATGCTTGTGCACTGTTAGTTGGGCTGTAAAATGATGCAGACACTGTGTAAAACAGTTTGTTTCTTCCTCAAAATATTTAAAGTAGAATTACTGCATGATCCAGCAATTCTGAGTATATTCCTAAAAGAATTTGAAGTTGGGTTTTGAAGAAATATTCATGCACGCATGTGCATAACAGTATTATTCACAATATCCAAAAAGTGCAAACACCCAAGTGTCTATCAGTGGATGAATGAAAAAATAAAATGTGGTGAAATATAATTTCAGCCTTAAAAAGGAATGAAGTTCTGACACAAACTACAACACAAAAGAAACGAGGTGAAATAAACCAACCAAAGAAAGAAAAATATGATTCCTCGTCTGTGAGAAAACTAAAAGTCAAATTCAGAGAGACAGAAAGTAGAGTGGTGGTTTCCGGAGGACTTGTTTAATTTGTACAAATGTTCAAGTTTATAAGATGAAAAGAGTTATGAAGCTGGACAATGGTGGTGGCTGCACCATAAGGTCAATGTCCTGGATGCTACTGAAATACTTATCTATAACTGGTCAAAATGGCAAATTTGTGCTATGTTATTTTATCTCAATTAAATTTTGAAAAACTAAAAAGTGTAGGATCCTGTGACACAGATGTCAGTTTCCTATTTGTAAGACGTTGTATTTCAATGCTATAATCCTTATCCACACTACCTGGGTCAATGTCTTAGTGGGATGCTTCAGAGGTTCATACTCTAGGATGAAATAGAGTGAAAGATTATACTATTGCTCCCAAGACAGTGGGCATAAACCAGGCTTATTCTATTCTCAACAGAGATGCCATGGTGTACTTTAGAAAATATAAGGTTATGGTCTACTGAAAATCCTGCCTCAGCCCCCTCTTTCTCTATGTTGCTCATGACTACCATTTTGGGCAGCACTGATCCAGGTGATCTATATCCCTAAACTCTACACTTTCCCTCAAATACTGGGATTTTCCTAACTTAAAATAGTTTCCATAATTTGTGACTAGTATGTAAGTACAATGAGAGTAAGGACTTTATGTTTATTCACTCTATATACCAGCATCCAGTTCAGTGTCTGCTATGAAGTAAGATCTTCAGATTTGTTGAAATAAAGAATGATTATACTAGCAGTACTCAAACAAAATATGATTTTAAGACCAGAAAAATATTTAGAGATTCAGAACAGCATTTGAAGAATTATATCCTGGAACTATAGTTTTTTTTTTCTATTTCCAATTTCTCTCATAAATGTTATGATAGTATAGAAATATTTGGGTCAAAAGAGAAATAAGACATCAAAGTATCAGGATTATGTCAATGTAACTGGTTCTTCGTGTTTATAAACTGAATCATATATTTGAACTTTTTGTTTCCTTAGCCACTACTGAGTTTTTAACTTTTCATAGTAATTTTTTGAAGCAACGGAGACATCCATTATGTTGGATTCTGTTTGAAATAGTCCATAAATTGGGTGTTATTTTATGAGTTAACATCCTTTGTAGTATTCACTTTTGAGATGTGAATGATAGAATGGGAAATGCTGGTGGCATCGAGTGCTCACAAAGTTATAAAGAAAGTGTGTGAACCCCTGCTTCTCCTAGTCTTTCTTTAACTTAGTTCAGATGAGGAATGTGTATGATTTCATGTGTTTGTGTGTGTATGTATGAGAAAAAGAGAGAGACAGACACAGAGAGAGAGAGGAAAAGAGAGAGGGAGAGTGGATGAGAGGGAGAGACAGAGAGAGAGAGACACTTATTATATCATAATGGTTAAGTATCCTGGGTATATTCTTAAAAATGGGTCCTGTCACAATTCAATGGACTTCTATTTCATTATATGACAAGCAAATTATAAATAGCATATTTATTTTGTTTATTTATGCATTCTCCACAGCACCAAATCCTCAGTAGACTCTCAGGAAATGTTATTTTACAATAACAGATTACTAACTAGCATTTGTTATTAACCAGTGGCATCTAAAATTACATTTCAGTAGCAATTTGTGGATATTGCCCAAATTTGTAACTATTTATTGGATCAGGATTATTACAACCAGGGAGCATTTTTCAAAGCTCAACATTTCAAATATGCAATGCTAATGTTTCCATGATATATTGAATTATTATTATAAACATTTTTTAATTCAGTACAGATGACTAATGATGAAAAGATGAATATTGAAGATCATTCTTACTAAAAGCATGGGCAAAGTGTCCAAAAGGATTTGACAAAGGAGTTTAGTAAACATTTCTCCATATTCAGCTCTACGCAATTTAAGAGGGAACTAGTGTGTAAGTGTATGTGCACATTTATGTAGGAAATAAAAATTAATGGCAAAACTATTTTTCTTTTTAAGAAAATGGCATAGCTCATAGAGACACAGAACTTCATTTCTTTCCTCTTTGCCATTCTCTTCCTTTATGATTTGTTTTCCGTAAAGAGATTGGAGAAGCCTATTAGCGTACAATGGCAAAAGGAGAGAAGATCACAGAAGAAATCCAATAATTAAACCACTTTGCTTGGCAAGTAACCCATTGGAAAGTAATGGCCCTGGAGAATAAGTTGGTAGGGCCACTTAATTATTGCAGCTTTTAATTCTATATGAGCTGCCTGAACACCAAGAGTTGATCAGTATGTGTTAACCCAGTTAAAATAGGCACTTTTTATCAAAATAAACTGAGTATGTAATATATGCGTCTCAAATCTTGATTTATTACAACTCCATACTTCTGAGATAAGGACTTAGGTAGGGTTGCTTTTAAAACAAACTATTTGCCATTCTTTGTGAAAATGTGGTTTTTCTAATATTTAGTCTTTCCGAAGTCGCTTCCTTTATATATACACATGTACTCACACATACATGTAATGACTGATGATGACATAGAGTGAAATAATACTGTATTCCCAAAGTCACTTACCTTTTAACCCACCCAATACAATACCCATTTACACTGATTATGTGGCAGTTGCACCAGCTGCCTTACGGCTTCTTTTCTATTGAAGTTGCTTTCTATAAATGACAGAAGCTTTAACCTTTATTTAGCAGGAGAAGCCATTAATCTGTCTTCAGACTTTCCCCTACCTCCCACAGAAAAAACAATTTGCTCTTCAAAAGTTTGTTTGGAAATGAAACCAAATTCTGTGTTTCCTCTACAGATGGTTGACCTCTTTCAGTTGGTGCCTGCATTACTCATTTAAACAATTATACAGGTCAATATAGTGTAATCTAAATTATTTAGTCTCTCAGTGTTTTTCAGACAATACTGACAGTTGGAGAGGCTCCAGCTGTTGCTTGTACCTGGATTTGAACTCCACCCAGTGATAAGAGTTTTAGTCTGAATTCCAGAGCCCATCCACCCACAGCGCCTACTGACCCCCCTGACAGTCTTGGACAGTGGTCCCCAGAGAGTTATAAGTTAAGAACCAATATGTCAATATGTGATAATAATTTATTATTTTCAGCTGAAAAGTTTAAAGTATGTGGGACTTTCATGGAATCACTGCTAACTCAGTGGTATTTCTTCTGAAACCCAACTTTCTGAAACATCTTTCTTTTTTGTTTGTCCCCTACAGGGAGCAATTCAAATCTACCAAATAGACTAGCAAAATATTATGATAACCTTTTCCATCCTAATTTGTACTGGAGGCTGAGTATGTACTAGGATCAACATTAATTACTGTATAACATTTCAGCAGTGTAGTTCATGGAAATGCCAGGGAGTTAGCAAAAGGGGTCTTGGGGTCTTGAAAACATCAGGGGGGAAAGAGCTAAAGAACATGTGCTCCACAGGACAATGGGGATTTATAAACATGAAATTTAGGACTAAGGTGGAAATAAAGCCCAGACTAAGGTGTTAACGCCAAGCAAATCCAATAGAAGGTTTCTCAAGGTAGAGAGAAAGCACAATGTAACACAATCTGGTGTTCTTTCCACCATCTTCAGATAATTTTAAAATTAGTACAATTTAGGTTCCAGCAGTGAGCACAACAGCTTGTAAAAATGATTCTTTATAATAAGGGATCTAGTTTGTTAAAGTTAATATATCAGTGTGAATTAATGAATTTTTAATTCAGATTCCTTTTGCAGCTTGAATTCAGACTAATTACAGGTTTTAAATTGTCACTAGTCGGAGCTCAGCCAAGGCATATTTCCTCTCTTCTTTACTTGTACCCTGAGAATTCATGAATCAATTTTTTTCTGGGTCATGACTTTGCCCCACCAGGAGCAGAGAAAACCCTTCAGTGAGAAGAAAATTCAATGGCAGGGATCCCAGTCAGTCAGAATTTGTACGCAAAGTGCAGGGAAGTAAATGACACAGGAAATTTCCCAGCTATGAGGGAAAAAAGGCTTAGAAATCACATATATAATCGAAACAGTAATGATTTTAGTAAATACTTTTAAGCACAGCAGTATCCACTCTATCCTTGTAATTTAGGATTACTGAATATTTTAGGAAAGGGAGTGCTTTTTGCAAGCCTTTTTTTTAACAGCAGAGGTCACCTTAGTACAAACCTCTTGGGCGGGGGTGGGGGCAATGCTTTCTGTTCAGTGGTGATAAATTAAGTACTTTTAAACCATCAGGAAAGTCTTCTCTTATTTCATTGAATCTCAAAAATCAAACACACATGTTTACTTGGATTTAAAAAAAAAACAAAATGAAATTGCTTTTAAATTAAATGACTTTCTAAGTAATTTCATTTTTAAAGTTGACTTATTTCCAAAATGAACGAGAATAATAGGAAATAATTTAAGTAATCATCGCATCAGTTATATTTCCAATTTGCTTAAAAATATTCCATTTTGTTTTTATTGTTAGAAAAATATTCAGTTAATCATTCTGGCTCAGCGATTGTGGATTTTTTCTTTTTAACTAATTGTATCTATAAACTATATCCATTAACAAAGAATAGCTGATAAATAGCTGGCTAAATGTTAAAACTTCCCAAGGGGGGGAAAATCATTTCATAAGGCTCTATATAATAAAACATATTAGTTTAGATAAATTGATAATCTCAATTTTTGTTTTGTGGCTATCCTAACTTTAAATTATAGTTCATCTAATACTGCATTATAAGCTAGTATGGACATTTGTTTTACAGATGTTTAAAGATCACGAGGTGTGCAATGGAGTATTTATGTGTTACAAAATTCCCTGTAAGACAGAGTTCTTTGAGTTGTCTAATTTCATCTGAAGGCACTTTTAATTAATAATTAGATGTGGTTATTTTCTATGTGCCTTAAAAATTTAACTTACGCTTTCTAATGAGATCCTCTGCACAAACCAATTTTAAATTAATACTTCTAATATCTTTTATAACATATGCCAACATATCATTTTAATATTACAACAAATAGCAATAACTATTTTGACAATAAGATTTATTAATGCTTGCTCCTTTGCTTGCTCTTTCCTTCTCCCCCAACAGATATCAAAGTTGCTATAACTTTTATTCTAAGACTAGTAAGACAGTTGTCATTGTCATCTTTCAGGGGGTGGGGGAGGGTGAAATTCAAAGAAATAAAAATACCCAGGAAATTCTTAAATGCTATTTTAGATTTTAATCACTTTATTAGATTTCTTGCTTGAGTGATTTGTGCAGAAAACATTTTATCTGTTTTGTTTTCCTCTGATTACCAAACTGTGTTAGACACAAAAGTCTACTTGAAACTAGCTTACAGTTTAAAGACAGGTTTAATAACAGGTGAACGTTGGAAAATATGCAAACAAAATGGCAGACATGAATGACTTCATTTAAGGCATAATTGCTTCTCATCAACCCAAGAAATCATGCAGAAACAGTCTCTGTTTTACCCAGCCAGGAAGAGACCAGAAAAATCACTCAGGCAGAGATACTAAAAGGAAGGTCCATTCTTGAGTCTCAGCCAGACAACCACTCTGTACACAGATCCAAGTGTAAAGACAATAGTCCTTAGAATCACAGTTCATCATAACAGATAATTATACAGCAAGTAAGACAATAAGGTTTTTTGGCCTCTGACTATATAGACTAATTGCTGGCTATGGAGCTCTGCCTGGAAGGCATACAGCACAGCCTCTGCACTGTCTTCTTATTATGTGAGGACTGGTGTAATTTGGGTGGACAAGAGGTTTAGTGTCTAGTGAATTCCATATGGTGGCTCTTTTCTTTTGTGAATTTTCCCCCCTGTTGACATATAGCAGTACTCTGAATGGTTGCTGACATCTCTACCTGGAAGGAGTTTTAAAAGGAAATAATCCTGTCTAGTATTCCAAAGATACTTTCAGCTGGTTTTTTTTTTTAATTTGATTTAAAAAAAAATGTATGCATGAAAATCTGGCCACTTAACGACAGGGTTTACCTTTATACATTGCAAAACATTAAAATTAGGATATGATGTCATGTTTTACTTAAATGCATATGGGTGTCAGCAGATTTTATGGATAATACAGGCAAAACCCAGAGTTACAAACAAACATTGCTTTCAAATATGCACCTGGAAGGAATCAAGACTCACCTTCATTTTGGTTTTATTTGCTTTTATGTTTTGTTTTGTTCCTGTTATTCTCTAAGAGGATCTCTCACGATTGCATTTGTCTTAATTTATTTTTTATCAGGAAAGATAAAAGGTGTGTCTACTTTTAGGAATTTACTTGTGAGAGTGAGTTCCTGACAAGATAGCAAGGGGGTACAGGGGCTCAGGATCAGTGATGCGCTCTAACCCTATTAGAAACAAATAGATCTCTCTTCATTTTGTGGAGCCCCCAACCAGCCAATTAACTTGAAGTTGAGTTTTGACTGAAGCTCATGACCCTTCAAGCCATAGAACCTTAATCTACATCTGGTGTCATTGAACTAAATTAGTATAAAAATAATGTCCGCTATTGTTTCTGTGTGTGTTGCTGCTTTTCCTTGCTTTAAAAAAAAATAATTGATGTTTTAAAGACTTACTGAAGTCTTTGGGTTTCTGAAAGCTTTGGACATATTTGTATGTTTTCCCCTCTTTGGGAGGAAAAAAAGAGCTGGAGCACAATCATTTTTTATTGAATCAAGTTTGCAATTCATGAAACGTTTTCTTGCACCCATGCAAGTGCTGACCATTACATCATGTGCCCTGAGGGTTGTGCTAGCAAAGAGAAAAGAAGGCGAAATCAGCAAAAATAAAAGAGTCTTCCTGACTTGAATTGGAAAATATGCTTGTTTTTTGTAAAACACCACAAATTTGCAGGAAGGCCGGCAAGTGTAATAGCGCTCCGAGCATATGCTATCTCGGAAGCACAAAGCCTCATTTAAAGAAATACACACCAAATGTACACTTTGATCCTCAGGAATTATTCAGAAGACCCCAAAAGTTTCCAAGCAGTGTGATCTATTTCGAAGTCAGATTCAAATTTCGATTAAATAGAATTGAATATGCACTACTCAAACCAAGTTTATTCATTCACTTTTATTGTAAATTATTTTGAAAAAAAAAATCCCAGTGAAAAGAAAACAGGCAGATATCTTTAGACACAAGATGAACTGAGCTTCAAAATAAGCAGAAGAGAGGTCCTGAGCAAAGGAAAACTTGCTTTTTTTTTTTTTTCCTCTTTCACTCCTATTTTCTAAGAATACAGCAACGTTTGGCTATTGGGAATGTTTGGTATATAAGGTTATAGACAAAGTATATACTCAGACATCGTAAGTGATATTATAGTAGAGAATCCAGGAAGTTAGGAGGTACATATGTCCAACAAGGGCATCAAGTGGTGTCTGCAATCCAGCAGCTATTAAATATCCATCTAATTTTGACCCCATGTGTCTATTTTTTATAGAAAGTAAAGTGATTCATTATTTATTTGTGGTTTGATGTGTAGAAGAAAATGAAAACAAAACCAAGCCCAGCAAGGGCAATCACTTTGCTATTGTGGCGATATTTTAATGTATTCTCTTATTCTGTGTGAATATTTTTCTTTTTTTTGTGAAAGTACACAGATCTTAAATATCGTAGCTAGAAAGTTGATATGGTTTGGATTTCAGATGATAAACACTACCAAACGGTGTCACATTAAAATGTAAAAACTATGCCTGCATGCCACAGCCTCTGCCTGCTATGAGTTTGGTTATACGAATGTTTTTTTGACTTCTAAATCACACATTTGCTAAAATGAGCTCTGCTAGATATCAGTTTGCGCACAGGCACAATGTGTCTCAGTCAGCTTCATAAAACAGATAGCTGAACTAGACTTTGACTTTTGACATCAACAATCTGACTTCAATATTTCTCCACAAAAAGAGACTCGACTCTGTGCCGTTGCAGTGTGATGGATAGCTTTTCAGCTGCTGACAGCACCGCACATAATAAATGTATTCATTAGCATCGTGGGTTGCATATCTCCATGTCTTAAGTTTTACAGCTAGTGGCTTTGAAATACCACCCAGAAACACCTGCAGCATTGCCTTGTCTCTGCAGAACTGCAAAGCCACTGTGAAAAAATATTATTATAAAGTTGTCTGTATATCAGCATTTCTATGCTAAACAACCTTTTAATTGCCTACCCTCTAATTTTTCTTTGCCTGGAAACACTCGCAGGCACATATTTTAATTTAAGCTGCTCTGTTTGACTCCTCTGATCATTTGGGTTTTCATTGTCATTGCCTAACAATAATTTAATGTCATATATAACAGCATCAAATTGGGGAAAGCCCCAAAAGCTGCCAATCCTAAGTGATCTGAATGTTCCTGCGTACAAACCTAGATAAGCTTGATTTGTTTGTGCCAACATTATTCATCACATTCTGTGTCTAACTGGGCCAGTGTTCTCTTGCGCTTACATTTTCAAATCCTCTCTCAGTATACACTGAAGCTTCTTAATCAGTGTGTTTTCTGTAGTATAGTTAACAAAAATGGTTGAAAGTATGCATTTGCAACAAAAAAGAGAAATATGAAGATGCTTACCACACTACTATCGAAACATTTTGCCAAACTATTCTTTCACTTGACTGTTGTTAAACAAATTTTGTTTTGTTCAATGCTTGAAGAGATTTGGACCACATGTGCAATTCGACCTTTGTTTTAGATTTGCATTTAATAATATTTCGAGGAGTAACTACCATTAATGAAAACTTATGAATCTACTCCAAAGCTGATCATATATGTCTTGTTGGGAGGAGAAGAGTTTTATTTTATAGCTAATTAAAAGTTTCTAAAGATGCTGTGGATTTTTTTTTGGTGCAAATTAAAATTAATTAGAGTTATTAAGGAGCCATGAAAAGAAGGATTTGAGAAATAGTGAGAAATATTATTTAAACCCTAATGGAATTCAGTGAAACCCACAGGTCTATTACAGGCCCCTGATTTGCCAGGATCACTGCAGGGAATCTAACATTAATAAGCACACTGGTAATTAAATCATTTGTTACTTTGTCTGTAATGTTGTAATGTTTCACTGATACTCTGTCAGAGCTCTTTGTGCAGATCAGAGCTAATCAAAGGTAATCAATTTTCAGCATTTGAGAAATCTGTAAATGATTATACATTCATCAGATCATTTAGTGGAGTGCAAGGAAAGTGCAATGCAATTAATCTTCCTGCATGAGGAGGAATTACCACCACAGAATTCAACAGTTATAATTAATTTCATTGTCTTGCTGTGAATTTTGATTGCTTTTCTTTGGACTGTATAGTACAAATGATGATTCATTGCAAAGTATTTGCAAAGCAAACACACCAGTGTGCTATGCAAATTAAAGTAGCTGTATAACAGATAGGTTTCAAACTTCCTATTTACTCAGGGTTGTTGAGTACTAATTTGCCAAATAATAATTGCTTGTTAACTTTATACACTCTTCCCTTGAATATCAAGATTGGTAACCAACATAAATAGAAAGCACGTGCTATTTTGTATCTTATGGTATGTATGCAAAATGCTAGTTAGCACTTAAACTTGTTCTCTTCACCAAATAACTTAATTTAAGTATTAAAAATGGTTATTTACCTCTGAAATAATTTACTACTTATTTTACTTACACAATGTAGATAGCAATAGATTATGGACAGATAATTTCTAGTGCATTAATTTTTCAAGATTGTAACTAGAAGCCTGTAAGAGATTTTCACTTAAAGCATTTGATTCTTAGATGAGATTTGTATCTAGAATATTGTTTAAAAATGAAATTTTTGGTAAATAGTAGGGTATTGCCAATACATACTCTCTATAATTTACAGATTTCCTATTTAATGCTCTTTAATTTTCCCAATGTTCTGCTCATTCAAAAACATGGCTGTGGAAACAAAAACAGATTCAAAAAGACCAAAGGCATATCTACACTTTGTGATGCAATAAAATATTTTTAAAAATGAAATTAATGCTAATGACAAAAAAAATGAAAAAAATGTGTATACCTTTAATGCTGTTTGCCAAATGATTGCAATTCCTACAGTAACTAATAAGTGGAACACAATTTTTCTTTCCTTTAAACTACTTTGCAAGATCCAAGTTTCTGATGTTTTTACTCAAATTACACCCTGTTAGTTTTATAGTCAGCTCTAATTCTTTCAGTTCATATAGAGCCACACATATGAGGCCCTGTTTTAATCTATTTTGATCCAGAAATTGAACTATGTACATGAATCCCAACTGAAAACCATTTCCCCCTCAGATACAATCTATGTGTGATGATACTGAGGCCTTTGTTGAATATACATTGAGGCATAAGTCTCTTTTCCTGTATGTTAATTTTTTTAAACTGTGAATATGGTTTTAATTTTCACAAACCATTACTTGCTAAAACTAGAAGTGTTAATAAAAGCGTCTTTATGTTCTGAATAAAAAATCCACCTAAAAAGCCCAAATGAAAAATCCTAAAATCAATTAACTGGTAAAATTAATGTACTGCAAATAATGTAAAATTAAAATGTCATGGTATCCTTACTTAACATTTATGGTAAGGTAAATCATACTAGGAAATATAACAAAGTAATACAAACATAATAGTAAAATAATGTCTTTTTTGCTGAGAGAATGAAAATTATAAATAAAATTATAAATTGTCTGTAAATGCAAAAAAAAAAAAAAAGTCAAATAACAAATAAGGCCCCCAGTCCACTATTTTGCTCTCAAAATCAACAAAGCGCTATGAGGAAACACATTGATAATATCAAATCTTTCATATACTTCAAAATATTTATTTAATGTGACAATGTAATGAGTGCTTCATTCTAGATATCGATAAAAGACAAATAGCACATAGATGTGAAAATTCTGTTTTTTTAACATTACGTGTATACCTATATTATCCATTTTTTTTCATGGTAACTTTCTTTTTAAATTATTCTAGTTCCCTCAAATTTTTCATTGCTAATAGCTTCTCTTTGAATAATTTTCCATTGTTACCAGAATCATGGCATTCCTATTTGACAATTTTCTACAGCTACATATTTTATATACATGTTCATTTCAGGTATTGCCTTTGGCTCATAAAAAATTATGTACCAAATGTATTTCAGCTAACCTAATTGTTTGGATTGCCACATTGAGGAAATTCACTTAAGAAAAACTGATTCTCTAATTTGACACCTTCCATTGTATGTTTAATGTTGAATCTACATATATTGATCCAATCTGATCACTTGGATTGAATTTACTGATCAAATCAGTTGAAAAAAGTTACTCTCTTAAGTTAATCAAGGAAATAGCAATATAACAACATTAAACAAAGGTGGAAGAAAAAGTTAAGCACATAAAGCATGTTTTATATGATGGTCATGGTTTGGAGTGAGAAAGACATGGTCCATATTCTAGTCCATTTTTTTCTTTAACGCGATTTTGTTAATGGGAAACTTTCCTTGTGTAAATATTCTAAGTCTCATCTATAAACTGGGACTAATAATAATCTACATTCAGGAAGTTGTTTTATTGGAAATATACATTAATATGATTAACACATAGTAGGCACTCAAAGAATCAAATCTGTTATGACCCACAGAAAGAAGAAAAGGGAATGGGTGAGATAGTAGAAATAGTGGAAGAGAGAGTCTTAACCTTTGGGCTTTATATATGAATGTAAATCACTTTTTCCATTATATTGGTCTCATAGTATAAAAATTACTTAAGCAACCCATTGAATGTGGTTTATTGATTAAAGAAGGATTTTGATGGGGATATACATATTACGGCTATTCGTGGTTTCAAAATTTCCTCTTTTCCATTCTTTTGAAGTACTACACTTTATTTCTGAAAGTTTTTTACTTATATGTGCATATTATCTTTTTTATTTTTTAAGTTTTTGTAGGTCTCCTCAACTATGACCCCTCCTTCATTTGGCAGAAATAGTTAATAATTTCTAATAGATTTCTCATCAATACTTTTTCATTTAAAATAATTTAGATATTTATTATAAGAGTTATCATTAACTTATTTGAGCAATGATTTTCTTGACAGGATTGTAAAATCCTAGACATTCAGAAACTTTTGGCATACCAGAAGTCAATTTGAAAACTTCAGTCAAGTTTTAATATCAAGTTGTCAAGATTCATGCTAAATATTTTTTAAAGTAAAAATATCTCTGGAAAGACAGTTTGTGAAGGTATAGCTTCTCCATAATATTTTAATTTCTTTCTAAATCTCTTATAAATTTTACTAGTTTGAATATAAATTAAAAAAATCTGTAGGTAAAAAATAAACTCAGGGATATGCTTATACAATTTTTTTCCAATCTTAAGTTTTATTTTTTATTTTAATAATTACAAACTCCCAAATATCCCTTATTTTTTTAATCTATTTAAAAATTTGATGAGACTTGAGGTTTCCCCTAGTGTAAAATTCAGGGAAACTTTTCATAGCTCAGAGTAGTTATCTTAGTTACCTTGAATATTTGCTTTTACTTGGAATTTCCATGATGCATCTAATAAGTAACAATAGTTTCTTCTTCTTTTTTTCTATTCAGAAAATCTAATTTTATTTTGTTGGACACCCAAGTGATTTTGAGGAATCCCCAAGTATAGTAATTTATAAATGTAATTTGGGAATAAGCCACATATATTTTTGATATATTTTACAAGTATTATTCTATTCTTTTAAAGTACTAATCTCTGAAATTCTTTTTTGATATAAGATGGAGAGCAATATAAACAATCTATCTGACTTAAAGCATATGAAAAAAATGGGAAAAAGCAGACTTGATAGGTTCTTGCAATATCATAATTTATGTGAAACATGAAAAAAAAATGCATACATAACACCTTTCCTGTCTAGCTTCATCTGTATTCATTTGTTGTCAAAACAGGTTTCCATATTTAACTTCTCTTTTTGATTATGCCTTTTCCCTTATTTCATGGAATGATATGTTATTATCTCTGAAGTGTAGATTTCTGCCAAGTTCTATGCACTTCAGTGTTAAGAGTATGGCCCACAACTCTGGGAATCTTTGTTGAAGCTGTAGAAATAAAATGAATAGTATAAAAGCTTGATGGCATCTGTGGATAGGAAACTCATTAAAGGCCCCAGCCCTCTGTTTTATTTCTAACCACATTTTCCCTGTGGGATTTCAGTGTCTTGCAGGATGAAACCAGCAGGACTCATTACTTACAAAACAATGTTTAGAGTCCTTTCGTGGTGCTGGAATGCTTCTGCCAGTCAGGTAAAGAACCTAGGCCTTTATCCTTCTGGGGACAATGCCGGCCAGCTCACAAACTGCTTGGAAAAGTCATGCCTTTGAATGTAACTGCAGGTGTTGCTCCCCAAAGGCTGTTGGTTGGTACCCTCCAATGCAATGTACAATGGAATAATAGAAAATTCACTTTGGAATTCAAACAAAGTCTTAGAGAAATAGAAATAATAGGAACACAATTTTGAGACTTCCTTAGTTTTTCCCACGAACTATAGACCATGACTAATACCCTCAGGGCAAAAAACATCCCTTTGCCTTTAAGGGATGTATACAATTCAGTGTTTCAGATAAGTAAGTTTCATGACCTCACTATTTTGTAGCTTCCATTCTTTACTAGAAAATAATTTAAGCGAGAGAAAAAAAGCACGTTATGGATAGAACTTCAAGGCACTCAATCTAATAAAAGATCAATGCATTTGAATATAAAGGAAAGATGTAGTTTTTTTATTTCTCTACTAGAAATCATTTCTTTAACTGGATTCCCTAAATGAAATTAGTATATTTCTGACTAAATTGCCAGTCTCTCTATGGCAATGTGGCTAGTGGCATTTTGGAAATATTCTTAGAACTTGTAAAATTCCTGCAAGAATAATAAGGACCTTGCCATTGTGGAATCAAAGAGATTCAATCACTTAAAGTAGTACTATAGGCTTGTCAAGTGGAATTGCTTTTACAGATTTGCTGAATAACTCATCCATAATGGCTGAAAATTTCAGCCATTTTGTTAAAACACCCAAAGGCAGAAGAGATTCGTGTGCACCATAGAATAGCATATGTATAATCACGAAGAAGTTTAGACCACGACTGCACCGCACTGTGAAGTACCATTTAAACAACCCAAGCGCTAGTCATTACATTATGTAAAACAATGTGAGCTATTTAAAAAATGAAGTGTGGCTTGTCCTTCACTAGCTGATGAGATTTCAATAACATTTAAGCTTGGCAAAATGCATTTCTAAACAAAGTTGCTATCTTTACAGCTTATCTTTACAGATGAGAAGGTCATGTAATATGACTGGAGGGAATTTAAAAAACAGTTAAATGTGGCAACTATAGAGAAAAAGTTAAACAGTGAGAAAGTGCTAACCTAGTTGTTGAGGAATTAATATCAATTAGATTCCTATTAATAATAATAGGATAAGCTGACAACAAACATCTGGGTTGCTAAAAGAAGCAACCATTGAGCTCTTCCCTTTTAAACACATTTTTGACAATGGAGACATGAATGTTATTTGTCAATGGGTAAGTTTCAACTTGCAGATTCCCAGCATTTATCTTCAAAATTTTATCTGAAATCAGAAAATAAATTGCCATTTTAAAGATTGTCCCTTAAGCCTTGTGTGTTCTGCAGAAACTATTGTGAAAGTAGTTTGGGATGGGGAGGGGGTGTGAGAAACATATTTTTAAATGTCAAATTCACCTCTATTTTTCTATGTGGAAAATGTCAAGAATATTATACTTGATTTTGTAGTCAAAGGCACAAATAGACTTCGTGGAGAATAAATATTTTTTCTCCACCTATCCTTTGAATTTTGAATTTTGGGGACTATATTTAGCTTGAGTTGTATATGGCATTCAACAAAATAAAAACATGTATATAAAAGTTATTTTCAGTCTGAATTTAAATTCATCTGCTCATTACCTTGTTTAAACAATAAAAAGGGAAAATATTCTCCAGGAAAGATGTTTAAATACTAGTATGTAAACAATGATGTCACCTTGTAATTTGAATGAAATATTAATGAAATGAACAGATGAATATCAGAATACATTATGAATAGGGTAAATGTAACAGAAGGGTATTTTCAAAATACCCTATCAAAAGAAAGGTGGTGAGAAATTTAATAGATATAATTCATAGTCCCAGTAAAATTAATGCATTTGGAATAGAGTATACAAACTCATTTAGCTTCTCTGTTCCAAGAATTTCGAGAGTCTATACACATGTAGGTTAAAAAATGGAGTTAGCAAGATAATAACTCAACAGTATCCTCTGGTTTGCACTGTTTGCAAAGCTTCTGCCAGAGGTCAGGAAATAGGTCAGATGCATTATCAGTAATCCAAACTTTATTTTTAACATTCTTTCCATAACACTCCAACATTCTCCAAAGCAATGTTGTCTACATAGAAAGGATTAGAAAATTTCTCTTAAAAGCACACAAAGCTACTTGGAAAAAAAAATCAACTAATTAACCCATCTAATGAGTCATTCAATAGTAAAAGCAGGATGTATTTGACATGTTCCAAATATGCCAGCAATTGCTTGCTACTGCTTCTTCCAAATCACACTGAGTCCTTTTCTACCAAGCTTTCTCATTCCAGTTAGCTGTGCTTAGGGTTTTTCAGGTGGCCAATAAATAATTCCTTCTCCTTTTTTCCACCTAAGATGCAAATCAATTAAAGGATAGGTATTAGAGGTAGCGGGTTGGAGTTCAAACTGTCAACTTTATTACTGATAAATGGTGGAAATCAGGACTCCACTAGAGGAGAACCACTTAAAACAACACTCCTTAAATAAACCTCCTGTCCTGCTGCAGGCTAAGTCACATACCAGTGGACTTCCCTGCAGTGCTGGCACCTCTAAGAGTTTTCTAGACACTGTCTGCATCGGCATGCAGATATGAAGCATAAAGGTGTTGAACTACCTTTCTCCTGCATGCACCTTCAGAGAAATTTCTTTACCTCTTCTTGCACCTGATAGTGAAGACTTTATGGGTCCCTTGAACCTTTCTCCTCCTAAGAAAGAGAGGGTGGGTTTTCTTTCCAATTGGGAAACAAAGAGTAGGGGAAAACTGATTCATTGTCTCACTATGCTACAGAATTGTGAAGTGTCATTTGTTCTCTGTACTTACTTGCTTCCTCCCCAGTCCCAGCTGTACTTAACATCTCCTGTGATTGCCTGTTTCTCTCCTTTCAACAAGTGTATACATTTTTTAAAAACTTTCCCAATATTATTTTATCATGTAGGTATTTGGGGACTAGAAAGGAGGATTTTATTTTTTGCCTGCATGTCCTCATATTGTTTCCTATACCTCATTTCACGATGTTGCTTTCCATATAAGAATGTCCAAGGAAGATGTTGAGCTGAAAGAGGTGTTAGAATGTTAAAACCAATGCATTTTACTTTGAAGGGACTACTAGAGGTAGGTGTCCATGTGGCTGTGTTAATAAATCATGATATGCCTCTCACTCATTCTCATATTTTTGCAAGCTCTCCCAGTTTCTTTTACTACCAGTGAGCAACACTTGTCTACCAGACAGCAAATCAATTGATTTAGAAAAGTAAACTTACTGGAGAAGGATGTTTCAGCTGGTTGAGGAATCTTACTTCACAGAGGCACTTGTTACTCAAACTATTTTTTGGAGCTATGGAGAAGAGGGTGCTGGGGCCACGTTGTTTTCATTCTCGTAGTTTCCAGGGGTGCTTTGCTACCAGCAGGTACAGTGTGTGTGTGGTCACTCATGTCCCAGAAGTTCCATGACCATGAACAGCACTAGGGTCTTGCTCAAACAATGTGGACTGTAGTCTCAGACCTGAGTTTAAGCCCTGGCTTTGCCACTCACCAGTACTGCAAGCTTGACAAGTCACTGAACCCCTCTCAGGCTCACATTCTGATATGTGAAAACAGGGAAGTCATATAGGTATCCCTTTTCTGAAGTTCAAGTTTAGTCACTTTGTTTTCACAAAAGAACTATGTTAATACCTGTTCTCACTAATTTAAAGAAAATCAAGGAGAATTTCTATTTTACCATCAAAGGTGAAAAAAATAACATTCTGTTCAGTTCATTTTCTGGCAGCCCTTGTAGAGTCAGTGTACCCCCAGAACAACCAGGTTGGCCCCAGCAAGCTCCTTCTCTGGGACCTATGATATACAGGCTGTGTATTTATCACATTTCTGCTTTTACTATATGTAAGTGTTACAGCAGATTATTTGTGTGTTTGGCGTGATTTGATAGTTTAGTCTTTTGATCTGGGAACACAATATTTTTTTTCATGTGCATTGATAGGAATTGCATTATTGCTTTATTTCATTTTGGCTTTAAAAAAGTTTTCAGAGGAACTCTACTCTTGGCTATCAGGGAAACTCTACTGACCTTTAGATTTGTTGTGAAGATTCCATTAAGAACTATGTGGTAAAAACATGACCAAAAAAGTAGGGAAATAATGCATTTTAGCTCCTTTCCTATTCCTTGCTTACACTCAGAGTTGTCCTTATTTACTTAAAAGCCTTAGCTTTTAAGCCTCAGCTTTTTGCAGCCTGATCCCACACAGCCAATTGAGAGAGGTGATGGGAGGGAGGAACGTTAGATACTCCGGTATGAGATCATTGCCCTTTCTGGCTGAGCGGTGACAGTCATGCTCTATTCTGCTGCAGCAGTACCAGAAACACATCTTGTTTGCTGAATTGTTATTATCCCTGTTTTCACATAGAGGTCCAACAAAGACATGGAATCTCTGCAAAGGGTCACTTTCTTTCACATGATTTATGTTATAACCAAGAATGTTTTTTCAGGCTAGTGGTAGAGTCCCAAATCTGTGAAGAAATAGAGAAGAAATAGAGAAGCACCTGCAGGAGAATCCACTCTTTGGATGGTGACTTGATTTTTCTAGAAGCATCACAACCTTCTGTACAATCACAGCAACTTTGTTACACTGCAAAGTGCAGTCACTCCATCTTCCCCTTTTCTCTTGGGTTATAAACAGACCTGGTTCTATGCTACCTACTTTCAAGAACTCTGGCTCCATGACCAATATTTGTGGAGGAGAGGATGGGGTCAACTGCCTCCCAGGATTCCCAGTGGGGTGAGCAGGAGACTATAACCAATGCCCATTGACTTCTATATGGGAACAAAAATGAATGTTTGCTCTACATAATTTGGTGGCCTGTTCATCAAGACAGTTACTGTTGTCGAATTTTATTATAAACATAATGTTTGTCATGTAGAATATACGTTTGATGTCTTGAAAGTTTCAATAATATATTTGAGGCAATATTATTTTAACAGAAACCTATAACTTCTGAATGACTTTACTACTGTCATTCATTTACTTACTCAATAAATGTATATTGCACCTAGATCCTGAGTCTCACCAAAGGCACTAGGACACAGCACTGAACAAGAAAGACAAGATGGCTTCTTTTACAGAGTTTGCTTTCCAAAGTAGACAGAACTCATGCTCTAGAGGCAGAACCTTTGTTGTCCCATGTTAGCAGTCTTGATCTCTTTAATGTTTAATTCAGTGAAATGAATCCAATGTTCTATAACTACATGAATAAAAAAGATTAGGAATAGTCTTTACTGAATGAAAACTAGGTTACATGTCTTAACATGATCATGTTCTGCCTCAGATAACATTATATAGTAATAAATTAAACAACCATTATAATTTACAGCTGTGTGTAAAGTAACTCAGTATCTAAATACATGAACTTCAGTTTCTAGAGACGTATCAAATAATATCCAAAAATTACAGCACACAACATGAAAGCATCTGCTTAGTGATCTACTATTTAACTCTATATAGATAATATCAAATAACAAATATCTTTATGATATAGCTGAATTTTTGCCTAGTGCTGTTAGATTAAATGGACACTTTAATTATCTATGCTTCCTTAACAACACTTTGAAGGGAAATGTGCCTTGGAGTTTTACAGGTTAGTATTTTGTAGAAAGGTATTTATTGCATGTTGCCTGAAGAAGGTGCTCATAGTTTTTCTTCCCATCCAAGACCCTTAAATTTTCTATTTTAAACATTTCTTCTATTCCTGACATTTGAATTCATCATTCACGTCTGTGACATGTTTTCATATTATCATTTAATATCGATGTCAGTACCAAACAGTAATAAGGGTGCAAACATCTGTTGTTTACTTTGAAATGATTAGCTTCCATATATAATAATAAAAATTTACCCTATTGCAATAATGTTTAAAAAAAACCTTGCAAACATTTGGACTCTGGCGATACCTTCAAAAAGGCAATGGAAAATCAGCTATATAAAATTTGCCTGCTCTTCACTTAATCCTAGTAAATTCTTGAATAAATGAAAATAAAGTTCATTCTAGATTATATTAAAGGGAGCCTATTAAATGTATATATTGGTCTACTCAGTGTATAATTTTGCTGAGACTCAGAAACAAAACAACAAAAGTGATAAAACAGTACAATGGAAGTGATCACCTAGACTTCAGGTGAGGAAGACCTATTATTTTACTATTCTTTTCCAAGTTGTCAGGTTTTTACTTTGGTGACATTTAAGAACAAGACACATTTGGTTGATAATACTGCTGACTTAGGCTGAAATAGAAACAGCTAGAGGAATCACATTTCTTTCCCTGGCTAACCTTTATTTATCCTTTGAAATTGTGCTCAGACATTATTATTTTCTATAGAAGTTTCCCCTAAGTCCTTAGGTTAGGCTAAATGCTCCTCTTTGAAACTCATAGTACTCAGTGTACACCCTAACTCAGCACTCATCATGGTATCATATTTGAATTACCTCATATCTGAAAATCTTCCCTATTACACTATAAATAGAAACCCGGTCTCACACATTAGCCAATTTAGCAATATATATTGCCTCATCATGGATAAGAGGCCAAAAGTTGGAAAGAGGATGTTAGTTAAGTCCAACAAGCAAAGTTTTAGGTAGGCCTAGAATAAACAAGTTATGTTTTTCCTTTAGCTTTAATCATCTAGTAATCCAGACATGAATACATGCTACCTTGTGAGTGTGCACAGGCTGCTGTCGGGACAGAGGGACAATTAATCATCCTGATGGAAAGAAATGCTAAGAAAGTCTTTCAGAAAATCTAACATGGAAACCAAGTATTGAAAGATAAGGTACTCACTGATTGTCACAGAAGTAATAGAGCAAGGCAACTTTGGAAAATTCAAAGAGTTAAATGTGTTTTGAATTAAGGATTTAAAAAAATTGAGGTAACATTGGTTTACAACACTATATGTGATTTAGGAGTGTGTGTTCATAACTCTTCTGATATGTCACCATGCTAAGCCTACTACCAAAGCACTGATAACCCTTCACCATAATCCATTGGACCCCCTCTCTCCTTTGCTAACCACTCCCCTTCTGATAGTCTTAGTATTGCAGTCCATTTTCTAGAGAGTGCTTGGTTGATTGTTTATTTCTTTATATTTCACACAAAAGTGAATCATCTGGTATTGGTCTTTCACCTTCTGATTTACTTAGTATAATCCCCATAAGTTGCATCCATGTTGTCTCAAATGGTGAAAATGCATCATGTTTTTTTAAATAACTGACTGATACTCCACTGCATATTTATACCATATATTCTTTATTCGCTCATCTGCCGTTAGGCACATAGGTTGTTTCCATAACTTGGTCATTGTAAATAGTGCTGCAATGAACATCGGGATGTGTATATCTTTTGATTTCATGTTTTTGAATTCTCTGAGCGGGTACCTAAGATAGATATTGCTGCATTATATGGTAGATCTACTTTTAATATTTTGAGAAACCACCATATTAGTTTTCCATAGAGGCAGGGACCAGTCTACTTTCCCAATAGTGTACAATCATTCCTTTTTCTCCACACCCATACCAACACTCATTGTTTCTGTTTTTTTTTTTAAATATATGGACCATTTTCATTGTGGTTTTGATTTGCATTTGTCTGATTGTAAGTGATGATGAGTGGTTTTTCATGTGCCTGTTGGCCATCTGTATGTCTTCTTTGGCGAAGTATCTATTTAGTTAGCCCACTTTTCAATTGGGTTATTCATTTTGTAGTAGTTGGGTTTTATGAGTTCTTCATAGATTTTGGATGTCAGTCCCTTGTTGGATTTATTTTCTCCCACTCAGTAGTGTGATTTTCATTTTAATGAGAGTTGGCATTTTAAGGGTAGAAGTTGGTGCTAGAAAAGTAGATAGGAATTCAAACAAGATGGATGAATTTCAAAATGCCAAGTACTTGGTCTTTTAACCTGTAATGAGAAGCCATTCACTGGGAGATTTGGGGCAGAGAAGTAAAATACTTAGGCAGAAGTATCTGGCAAAGTAAATTGAGTTTTCTGAATTGACCCATGAGGATTTGGAGCTGGCATTCACTGAGAAAAGGTACATGAGGATAAGGATGTGAGTCCATTTTTGGACAAGATGTGTTTGAAGAGGCTGGTTAACAAGTAAGAAATTCACTTGACAGTTATACAGGTCTGAAATTCAAGTTCGAGGTCTATGGTAATGATGCAGATCTGGAGTTTGTCAAGCTGGTTGAATCAGTGGGAGATATAATAGAAAGTGATATTTTTCATGCAGATTCCCTGGGCTCCCTTTTGCATATTCTACTTTCTAGCCATCATTCCCATCTCAACTTCTTTTTTTTTTTTATTGCAGTGCCTTTGGTTTAAAATACTATAGAAGTTTCAGGAAAACAACTTCACACTTGGATAAATGTATTTGCATTTGCCTGATTATAATGATTTGCATATTATATTCACCACCAAAGATCTAGTTACCATCCAGTACTATTCCAGGTGACCTGGGTGAGTCCCTCCTATACTCCATTCCCTTACTTGATGATTTTGTATTTAGTGGCCTGAAACTATGGAGAGCTGCTCTTAAGTGTTTGACTATTTTATCTACAGGCTCAGAGAGCTAGAAGTGTCTGGTTATTTCCATATCCAGGGGCAGAGCTTAGCCAATGATCAAATGGTACATGAATACAAAAGTCCAGCTCTCTTACCTCTAGTTGGGGAAAACTGTGAGATATAATTTAGCTCCAGGACATTGTACCAGATTGCCCATTTACTTGGTTTGTTCCTACTTCCTTCCTCCATCCCTACTTCCTTTCTAGTTTTCCTGAGAAACTCTTCTTTAATGAATCACTTATACACAAATTCTCATCTCAGGGTTTATTTCTGTATATGTCTACCTAGGATATGTCATGAATAAAACCACCCAAATAGAGTATTTAAAATGAAGAGGAAAAATATCCAAGAATGGAACTCAGGCCAATATCACCAGTAGTGAGATCTACTATCTTGAATCCCATTAAGAAGGGTTGGGTCACCTCAGGACTGAAAACTGTCCTCTCAGCACAGGTAGTTTCCTCACCTCTAATTCCCTTTAAAGAGAACAAAATTCCTCTGCCATTATACATGAAAATATGAAGGATTTCCTCATGAAGCATCTCAATGACACTGTTAGCAAGGATGCAGATACTTGTATTTTGGTAATAATAGTGAAATAAGCCTTGGTCTCAGGCCAAGAAGATATTATGGAATTATTTATTAGGGAAGCCTGAAAATACAATACTTTGTATAGGAGGAGGAGCTATCATTTTTCTCCTTTTTCACTCAGTATAATGTGGTGACATAAGTATCATAAATATAGACCTATATCATTTTTTCAATTACCATATTGCATACTGGTATGTATATAAATCATAGCTAAATAAACTTGTCTCTCACTGATGAATGCCTTGTTTTCCCCCTGCTTATTTTTATTTTGAATGATGCTGTAATGAACAACTTAGAAAACATTTTTTTAAATAGTTGAGTTTCTTAAGGAAATTGTATTCAAGTGAGATTTGTTAAAGGGTATATTTGCTATACATTGTGACACAGGAAAATCTATGAATTTTTTGTTAAATCAATATATCATGATCACATGTTTAATTTATAACTTTATTTTTTTATGAGCAGACAGCCCCTCTATTGTAAGCCCCGATTTCCACTTGATAAGCAAAATTGTTATAGTCAATTTCCAGTTATATCAATCCAAAATGCTAGCCTTATACTTAGTGAAGGTTAAAAATTCAGCCATGTGGAGCTTCAACTTTTCAGCTCTGATTCGCTCACCAAATGTTCTGCAGGCTCTGTTCTATGTTTCTGGAGCCTTATGCAACTTCCACCAGGGCTAGGGAGAAAGGACTATTTTCTTCTCCGGCTCTGAATAGGTTACACACTGGCATTTAACCCATAGGTGACTTATCAGACCCATTCCTTGGCACATGTGAACCCAGGATTTCTTGTTTTGATGGAATTCTGCTTGGCTCTTTGACCCACGTTATTTCTGTGAGATACACTTACATTGTCTCCAGGTTTCTAGGTGAAAGACTGACCAACCATCATCCTAGCCATATAAATCCTGAATCCCTGCCGCCTCTCTTTTGCAACCATTCTTCATGCCCCACTTGGTATATGGAAATGTTGAATTCCCTTTTGTACCAAATGGGAGGGGAAGAAATAAAATTGTAATAATGTAGGGAGTCAAACAATTTCCTCTTTAGAGACCTTTGTTTAATCTTCGTGAGAAAAGAGGTAAGGTTACTAGGTAACTTTTGAGAAAGTGAACGTGAGCTTGAAACAGTTAAGTTTTGAAAAGAATAGCTAAATTTTGAAAGAACAGCTGAAGAGAAAAGGCAAACTATCGAGAAGAAATGGCAGACAGTATTAAAAGTACACTATAAGTTTGATATCATAAATGTCTAGTGGAAAATGTGGATAGATGTAACATTTTCTCTGTTATTGCTCAGGGGTTGTTGTGAGGATTCAAGACTTGAAAATGGAGGGGATGTGGGACAAGGAAAACCTTGGGAAAACCCAAGGGTATTGACCAATGTTGGGAATAAAACAATAAGTACATTGGACAAAGAGTTTGGTCAGTGAGGAAGTCAATGGATCTTAACAGTTTAAATGCGAATAGTTTTGAGATGAAAACAAAATATTTCTTACCAACACAGTTGGTAGAGAAATGAAATCTACCAAATGGAGATAGCCAAATCATTGGGAGATTAGTAGTTTGTATGGAAATTAAAGTTTGTTAGAATGAAGGATGAATTTGGGGTGAAGAGGAAGAAAAAAAGCCAGGTTCAAAACAGAGAAGTGAACAGGAGTTACATGGAGTGAAATAAAGATAATGTGAGTAACAATAGCAAGGAGTAAAACATGCCATATTAGAGGATGAAAGTCTCCTCCAAGGAGGAAAGCTATGATCAGAGGGAGAATTACAATGGCCTAGAAAATCAGGAAACTGGAACACGAATCAGTCCCCCATTCTACATTCTGAAGTCTACACTTTCAAGATCTAAGCCTAGGGCTTCCCCGGTGGCGCAGCGGTTGAGCACTGGGTTGCGAAGCTGCCCGCAGCCTCTGCAGCGCTGGTTCAATCCCCGGCTGCTATGGTGCGCGGCCCTCTCCTGCTGCCCGCCGATCCCCTCAGCAGTGTACTTCCTCATTCTGTCTGTTCTGCTCCCTGCTCTGGCTCTGGTGAATTCTCTCACCCTCCCGCGCTTCTGACTGTACCCAGTGCTTATATAAATAAATAAATAAATAAATCTTTAAAAAAAAAAAAAAAAGATCTAAGCCTAGAAGAGCTATTCTCAAGGGGCAGCCAAATATCAATTAGTGCAAAGAGGAAGAGGTAGCTCATTTGGCCTCCGATTCGGAGAGCAGGAAGAGCAAGGCCAAGAAGAAAGTGAGAGAACAGAAGAGTATGACAGACTTGCATTTCAATCAGCGCAATAAACTCTCCTACAGTTAGTGCAGGTTAAAATTTCAACCAGACTGGACTATGTGAAGGGCCACAGGTACATTGATGGTGGGAGAGCTATGGTGACCACACCAGTGGAGAGAGTTCCTATACTGTCAAAAATTAATGAGAATGTGAAACAGTGGTCCTTCATTAAAAAATAATAAATTAATTAAAAATATTCAGCCAGGGCCTCCCAGATGGTGCAGCGGTTGAGCGCTGGGTTGCGAAGCTGCCCGCAGCCTCTGCAGCGCAGGTTCAATCCCCAGCTGCTCCCTGGCCACCGGAGGAGGGTCCCACATGGCGCGCAGACCTCTCCTGCCACCCACTGCTCCCCTCAGCAGTGTACTTCGGTCCTTCTGCCTGCTCAGCTCCCCGCTCTGGCTCTGGTGAATTCTCTCACCCTCCCGCGCTTCTGACTGTACCCAGTGCTTGTATAAATAAATAAATCTTTAAAAAAAAAAATTCAGCCAAGTCTAAGAGAATGGGCTTTGCATTTTGGATGATAAGCAAAACAGACAGGATGGGGAAAATTTTTGTTGATTATTATTAATGTTCTGAAAAGAATGTTCTTATAAAATTATTTGCTGTCACCAGTTGAAGTCTAAAGAGCTCTAGGGCTCCTCATTTCTTCCTTGCCACTTAGTCAGCAAAGGGTGACTTGAATTGAGGTTTCATACAGAGTATTACCTAAAGTACATTTGAGGATTAAATCTAGAGTTGGGTTTTGGGAGTACGTGTGACTATGCTTAATATGTCACATATAAGTAAAATTTATGGTGGGACAAATTCTTTGAAATTCTAATGTGTACCTACAAAACCTAGTCAAAAGTTGTGGAGTTTCTTGTATGGTATATTTAACAAAAATATTAGCAAAGACTTTGAAAGTCATCTTTCCCAAAGCAGATGCTAGTAACAGCAAAAGAAACACTATTTTATTTAGAATATGAGGATTATGAAAGCGAGGGCAAGATGAATGCTGAAAGAGTCACAGCTAAATTTAACTGTATCTATTCGTGTCCTGCCATCCTTAGTTCTTTTTGGGTATAATAATGAAACTAAACCCCAAGACTCATTAGAAAATGAATGACTATGTAACAAACAGAGTAATTAAGAGTAAAGTAAATGACAACATGCCTGTATTTCTTGCTATCATTCCCACATATCCAAGAGTGGCAAGGGTATCTGACAAATACAGGTGCTTTTACTGTTGCACTGCTGTCCTACCAGGATGCAGCTAAAAATCTCAGACCTGGGTTGGGTCCTGTCTTTCCATTTCTGCATTGCCTTCAATCAGTCATTTCCTGTTTGGTGTGAGTGAACAGTTCCTTTGGTAGATTTTTTTTCCCTCTGAGTCATCTTTCTTGATAATGTCAGCCATGGGCTCACTGGCACATGTTGTATTGTCAATCTGTGATTCTCACTTTGGGCCATTTCTGTTGCTTGTGTCTCTTCTACTTGCAATTTCCCTTTGGTTGCCATACCCTATTTTAGGAGAACTCAATCCACGTGCAGAGAAATATTATAGGTTAATCTCAGCAGGATGTGTGAGAAAGAGACCTTGGAAACAGGATGAAACTTGGAGTGTCATAATTCTATTTGCAGAGACTTGATCCTTGCTTACATGGACCGATCACAGTTGCTGAAAAAAAAATAACTCTGTGATATTTTCATGGATTCAGCCATATGGCACCGCCCTACCTGAACCATCATTCTGTTTTCCCTTACAGACACTGAGGAATGCAATATGGACATCCCGTCTGACTACACAGTATACAAACTCTTTACCTAATGTTGCAGATGGGTTTCATATATCCAAGGGGCTGTTTATTAATGTGGATATTTTTTCTCTTGCTTATTTACATATTGCTCAGAAGCCTGCCTACAACATGGAAATCATTTGCATGCATCTCATTTCTTAGGAGTTAAGCACACTCCTACACAATAGGGCACATCATTTCACAGAGTGGCAAGTCATTCTGAGGTCTCCATTTTCATATTTTATGGGGACAGTGCCATAAATGCAGTCTCTACACAAGCACTCTACAGTTTACTTGGAGTTTTGAGCAAACACAAAGTGGTGCATAAATGCTTAGAAATTGTAGGGTGTGGCAGAATAACTGGGTGCTAGAGGGTTTGGTAGGAGGAGTTCCTGGCTTTACTGATTACTGTATCGCCTTGGAAAATATTTAACCTGTATCAGTCTGGTCCTTCATCTATGGAGCAGGAAAATTAACCTATATCATGTGAAGTTATAAGGCTTGGACACTGTATTTATGGTTATATTTTGGTAAAAATGGTATAATGGGAAAATGTTAAAAATTATTTATATATTACTGTTGTCTATATTTTCTCAGGGCAAGAGTATTGATGCTTCCAGGAAGTAAAGATAATTAGCTTACTTGTCTTTATCCCATAGAAATTCTTGAGGTGCATATTCCCAGTTCCTCTGGAAATTCTGGGCAAATGGCAGATGCACAGCCCATGTTTGTTTAATTAACTATAAAGGTGATTCACTCACATGAAAAGCATTGAATGTGCCTAAACAGATATTCACATTTAGGGAGATTAAATAAAAATTTTATAGACAATCACTGGATAATTTTCTAATAGGTAAAAAAATCAAATATGAAAAGAGAAGTAGATTTTATTCACTTCTGCTTGCCTCTAACTTTTGATGTAGACGTAAAAATTTGATACTTGGTTAATAACAAAAAGAAGAATAGATAGATCATTCAAGTGATTTTCTTCATTTTTATATACTGCTTCCCTTTAGTAGAATGTTAGCCTGCTTTAGAACAGGGATCTTGTTTGTTTTATTTTCTGCTAAAAAGCTGTCCTGTGCCTAAAACAGTGTTTTGAACATGGTGGTTGCTCAGTAATTACTGAGTATATTTCTATCACTTTGTATCTAATATATGGAGAGAAATTTATGAGAACATGTCTTTCTTCCACTTCATCTCTAGAATTATGAAGCTCACAGTTCCTATATTCAGGTTTTTTTTTTTTTAATTCCAGTATTCATTTTTATTTTTAACAAAACCCATTTTCTCTATTAGTTTCTAATTCTATCATTTGGTTAAATGGTTATCCAAATGATTTAGCCTGCATACCGAACTTTGTTTCAATCAAAATTCTTAAATTCGCTATTGATAGCAATCAAACTAATACTTGTTTTTCATTTTGTATGGATATGGTCATGGTTTTTCAGGTATTCCTGTATGAAGCAGACCTTAGCTAGCACTGTAAGCTTTTGGTTAAAACAAAAAGTGTATATTAATTATCTTCTCAGAACTTAATAATTTTTGTTTCTATCAGATAAAACTTCCAGATGGATGGCAGATCATAGAATCACATTTTCTTGCTATCTTATGGCACACAAAGACAGTATTTGCAAGCTGGAACACAATGATCTGACCATGTAACTGACAACAGCATAACTGGGTATACACCTTATGCCTGGATCCTCTAATTTGCACATTTTTTCTGACACATTTAGAAAGTCTACAGTCTGAATGCTTAAGTTCATGTTGTCTTTGAAATTAGTGGTTTTAAAATAGGCCATGCTAATAGAAGCCAGATGAGAACCAATAGGCAAAATCATAGGTCATTCTCAAATGCCAATTAGTACAGTATCTTTTATTGGAAATAGAGTAAGGGTCAGCATAAATTGAATGTTTTGTTCTTTCTAAAGTAAAACTTCCAATAAGCACATTTGGGCCAAAGGGAGGGACTTAGCAGTGGAGCAGAAAAGTGAAGTCAAGTTCCCCCATTCTGTTTTTTGGCTGTATGTAAATCATTTAAATTTTGGGCTACTGATTCGTTATAGAAAGAAGGAGTGGTTTTCAACAATTACACTCCTGAGAATACAAAAACTCTAATATGAAGGGAAATATGCACTCCCATGGTCATTGTAGCGCTATTTACAATAACCAAGCTCTAGAAACAAACTAAGTGCTACTGAACAGATGAGTGGATCAGGGAGATGTGGTATATATACACACTGGAATACTACTTAGCTATCAAAAAGATAAATTCTTGCCATTTGTGACAAGGATGGTGCTGGAGGAGATTATGCTAAGTGAAATAAGTGAGAAGAAAAAAGACAAATGTCACTTATATGCGGAATATAGAGAAACGAAACAAAGGGTGAGATAAAGCCTAACTTAGAACTGACCCTAGAAATCTGACTATAGAACTGAGACTACTAGAGGGAAGGAGAAGAGAGAGGGGCAAGAGCAAGGTGTGGAAGGAGCACAGTGGACTAAGGTCGTGGACTATGGTGATGCAGTGCAGTGACAACACTGGAGAAAGGGAGACCCTGTACTTCTAAACCACAAACAACACTGTACACCAAGTCAACTCAATTTAAAAAAAAAAGGAGGGGTTTCAGTAAGATAATTTTAGATTCCTATATCTCTAAGTTTCCTGTTATCTGTAAACCACAAGATTTAACCCTAAGTTACTGGAAAATTGATGAATAATAAAGATTTGAATTGAAGCAAATCTTTCTATCACAATTAGTCCTTAGGTAATAGTAAAACCTCCTTAGTCTTGCTTACTTTTATATGACAAAATACCATGTCAGTATTTTGCTATATAAAGCACTGTCCTGGACCTATCATTTATGATGGATACATTTCAAACATTTGAGGGGATCAAAGATCACTCAGAATTTTTCTCTTGCAATTTGAGAAAAAATAAACTCTGACAAAAATAGTTTTCAAAGTCTGGGTTAGAATGCTCTGAAAAATATTAAATAAAAAACAGTAATAGCAAATATAACAGTAATTTAAGGATCAGAATAGAACTCAGGCATGTGTATGCCTTATCTCTATACTCTAACATGTTGACAACAGAGCAATAATGATGTTTAATTCAAACAATCTTTTTATGGCAGGCAGTATGTGAGAAATATTTTTGATATATTCATCATGTTTTTGTGTTCCAAGATCATCTTGCAAAAGCAGGCTTGTATCCTTCCTAAATGCGTGGTCCTTCGATTTGAACTGATAGAATATTATGACTTCCTTTGTCTTCTGTTTTGTGATTTTGCCAGTAGTTGAAACAAGGAGAACAATAGAGTGTACATGAATAGAATTGAGCATTACAGAAGGTGTAAAGATACTGAAAGCTGACAAAAAAAGGAACACTAATGAACCAAAAAAAAAATGGTTTAATTTCTTGAGTTAGGGATTGCTACATCTATACCGCTGTGTCTTTTGTTTTCCTATATAAGAGGACAAATAGTTTATTCAAAGGGAACTCATGCCTTTCGTAATATTTGCGTATAATTTATTAATGATTTCAACTTTATGGAGGAGATAACTAAAAGACAAAGATAAAATTTACATATAAAGTAACTAAATTAAAAGATAAAGACAAACTGAAAAACTAACCCTTTCAGAGTTAATGACAGAACTGAGACAACAAGGGCCTCCCCTGGTGGTGCAGCGGTTGAGTGCTGGATTTTGAAGCTGCCCACAGCCCCTGCAGCACCGTTTCAATCCCTGGCCGCTGGCAAGGTTCCCACATGGCGCGCAGACCTCTCTGCTATGCCCGCTGCTCCCCTCAGCAGTGTGTTTTGTCAGTCTGCCTGTTCTGTTCCCCGCTCTGGCTCTGGTGAATTCTCTCACCCTCCCGTGCTTCTGACTGTACCCAGTGCTTGTATAAATAAATAAATAAATAAATAATAATAAATTTTAAAAAAAAATCAAAACTGAGACAACAAATGGGGAGCAGTGGGGCAGAGGAAAGAACAGGGAGGGAGGGAGGGAGGCATGAGGGTCTGTGGTGGTAGAGTATGGGTGAGTTGGTGGTGGACACACTATGTGGTAATACCTGATGGAGGTACCACAATTTTACCTCAGTTAAAAATTAATTAATTTTAAAAATGGTACTGGCCTTTGTGGGAAAAGGATCCCAAATCAAAATAATGGAATCTTAAATGCACGTATTAAAATTGTTTATTGATTTATACATATTTCCTATGTGTAATGGGATTCTTGCTCTCATTCTAACCATTGCCACCTTTACTAGAAAGTCAATTGCTGCATAAAATGATCTTTCAAAACGTACACGCGGTTTGCTCTAGAAATCCAGGTACTGTTGTTTATGGGGGCTTATGTTTGTCCTGGAAGAACTCTCAAAGACCTCGTTTTCCTTTCTGGAAGAACCATATTGCTTCCTGTTCCTAACTAGATCATTACCTTTATTTTCACCTTTCTAAGCTGCTAATTTCCTCAATTTACAGGATTCAATCAGCTATGAGTTTGGATATTTTAATGTATACTGTTCTAGTGTAAATTGTACTTTCATTTTTATTTTTTTTAAAGATTTATTTATTTATGTATACAAGAACTGGGGTACGGGCCAGAGGTGTGGGAAGGTGAGAGGATTCACCACAGACAGAGTGGGGCACAGAACAGGCAGACTGACTGAAGTACACTGCTGAGGAGAGCAGTGGGTGAGACAGGAGAGCTCTGCTGCGCGATGTGGGTAGCTCCCTAGTCTGCAGGGGATCAATCTCGCACCACAGAGGCTTTGGACAGCTTCACAGCATTGTGCCCAACCTCTTGCACCACCAGAGAGGCCCTAAATTGTACTTTTAATACAATTTTTCAGTGGAAATGGATCTCTACTTGGTGGATTTACTGATTCCTGTCTGAACCCCTATTTGTTCTCTGACTTTAACTCATTCTTCCAAATAATGTACCTCATTTGGTTACTTTAAATTGTCATGTTTGGGCCTCCCCTGGTGGTGCAGGCTGTTGAGCGCAGCGCTGTGAAGCTGTCCACAGCCTCTGCGGTCTGATCCCTGCCAGGCGGGGAGAATCTCACATGGCATGGCAGACCTCTCCTGTCCCGCCCCCTCTTCCCCTCAGCGGTGTGTTTCAGTCAGTCTGCCTGTTCTGTTCCCCACTCTGTCTCTGGTGAATCTTCTCACCCTCCAGCTCATCTGGCCTGTACCCCGGTTCTTGTATGCATGAATAAATAAATATTAAAAAAAATACAGACACATCACCCAAAGCAGTGATAGTGAAGGCAAAGATAAACAGCTGGGACTATATCAAATTAAAGAGCTTTTGCACAGCAAAAGAGACAATAACAAAAACAAAGAGAAACCCCACCAACTGGGAGAACATTTTTGCACCCAACACTAATGATAAAGGACTGATCACAAAAATCTGCAAAGAGCTGATGAGACTCAACAACAACAAAGAAAATAATCCAGTCAAAAAATGGGCAGAAGAGCTTAAAAGAAACTTCTCTGAAGAGGAAATGCAAATGGCCAACAGGCATATGAAAAAATGTTCAACATCACTTGTCATCAGGGAAATGCAAATCAAAACTACCATGAGATACCATCTTACACCAGTGAGAATGGCACATATTAAAAAAACTAGCAACAACAAATGTTGGCGAGGGTGTGGAGAAAAAGGAACTCTTCTGCACTGTTGGTGGGAGTGCAAACTGGTCCAACCACTGTGGAAAGCTGTGTGGAGATTTCTGGACCTACTAAACATAGAGCTTCCATATGACCCAGCAATTCCACTCCTAGGTATTTACCCAAAGGACACAGAAACATCAATTCCAAAGAACACCTGCACCCCTATGTTTATAGCAGCACTGTTTACAATAGCTAAGCTTTGGAAACAACCCAAATGCCCAAAAATAGATGACTGGATCAAGAAGATGTGGTACATATATACCATGGAATATTACTCAGCATTCAAAAAAGATAAACACATGCAATTTGCTGCAACATGGATGGCGCTGGAAGGGATCATGCTCAGCGAAATAAGCCAAAAAGAAAAAGAAAAATACCGGATGGTCTCACTCATAGCAGGAATCTAGAAAACTTAAATAAGGGACCAGGAAAATGAATAACTATAAGAAAGTGAAAATCAAAATCAACAAAAAACTATGAACCAGAGACACTTTTAGGGGGGCGGGGGCGGGAGGGGAGGGATTGGGGTCAGAAAGGGGGGCTGCAATTGTATGGGGAATATAACAATAAAATTTATAAAAAAAAAAAAAAAAAAAAAAGAAATACAAAAAAAAAAACAAAAAAAAACAAAAAAAAAAACAAAGATAAACAGCTGGGACTATATCAAATTAAAGAGCTTTTGCACAGCAAAAGAGACAATAACAAAAACAAAGAGAAACCCCACCAACTGGGAGAACATTTTTGCACCCAACACTAATGATAAAGGACTGATCACAAAAATCTGCAAAGAGCTGATGAGACTCAACAACAACAAAGAAAATAATCCAGTCAAAAAATGGGCAGAAGAGCTTAAAAGAAACTTCTCTGAAGAGGAAATGCAAATGGCCAACAGGCATATGAAAAAATGTTCAACATCACTTGTCATCAGGGAAATGCAAATCAAAACTACCATGAGATACCATCTTACACCAGTGAGAATGGCACATATTAAAAAAACTAGCAACAACAAATGTTGGCGAGGGTGTGGAGAAAAAGGAACTCTTCTGCACTGTTGGTGGGAGTGCAAACTGGTCCAACCACTGTGGAAAGCTGTGTGGAGATTTCTGGACCTACTAAACATAGAGCTTCCATATGACCCAGCAATTCCACTCCTAGGTATGTACCCAAAGGACACAGAAACATCAATTCCAAAGAACACCTGCACCCCTATGTTTATAGCAGCACTGTTTACAATAGCTAAGCTTTGGAAACAACCCAAATGCCCAAAAATAGATGACTGGATCAAGAAGATGTGGTACATATATACCATGGAATATTACTCAGCATTCAAAAAAGATAAACACATGCAATTTGCTGCAACATGGATGGCGCTGGAAGGGATCATGCTCAGCGAAATAAGCCAAAAAGAAAAAGAAAAATACCGGATGGTCTCACTCATAGCAGGAATCTAGAAAACTTAAATAATGGACCAGGAAAATGAATAACTATAAGAAAGTGAAAATCAAAATCAACAAAAAACTATGAACCAGAGACACTTTTAGGGGGGCGGGGGCGGGAGGGGAGGGATTGGGGTCAGAATGGGGGGCTGCAATTGTATGGGGAATATAACAATAAAATTTATAAAAAAAAATAAATAAATAAATAAATAAAAAAAAAAATAAAAAAAAAAAATAAATAAATTTTTCAGGTCACTTGTAATACTTATTATTCTTAACATTATGAATATATACTTGATCTAACAATACATAGAAGGATATTTGTTTTAAGAAATATAAAATATAATAACTGTAACAATGGGCAAAGGAAATCTTTGTTTTCCATGTAGTAAAATCATGCCAGTTTTCAATGTCCACAGTAGAAAAGTCACCTTTAGGTTCCACTGTGTATTTTTTTTTTGTAATGGCACTTGTTAAAAAGAAAGGTAATGATAAAATTAATTGCAATATTCTGAATTATATGTTAAGGAAATTGCTATCTGGATCACAACGAGGACAACCAGTGTGATGGAATTTTGAGCACTGATGGGGATTAATAGTAGTGATGCTTCATATAAAAAGTTTGATTTATCTTTTTGATGTGCTGCCAAATAAAATGCAGTTAATAAAGCACTATCTTATTTCAGAAGTCAAAAAAAAAAAAAAATAAAAAAAAAAAAATAAATTGTCATGTTTGTTAAAAACTAGTTTATTTCTTTACAAAAGAATTATCTCATGGGGGAACTTTGAATGTTTTTCCTCTGAGTTTATGCGCCCCTCAAATTTATATTTAGTTATTACTCTTTGCCATTAAATTAAATCCACAGTTAATGATGCTAGCTGAGAGCCCTTGAGGTATTCCCCCCACATAACACAACAGAATTCACCTGACAAATAGAACCACAGCTCTTCACCCTTCCTGGAGTGGGGACTCTGTAAGCAGTTTCCAGGGAGGCAAGGGAACTCAGAATTGCGGCCCCAGTTTCTGCCACTTCTTCTCTTACCCCAGTTGCATCTTTTTTCCCTAGTCTGCTTCTAAGTCTCTCCCACTTTGCTGTAGGAATGACAGACCTGCTCTGGCCTTCAAGCAATGTCTCAGGAGCCACAGGGGTACTTTCTAATTGTCTCTACTTCGGGTTGTTGGTGCTAAAGTTCCTTTCCATCCAGCAAGGAAACACCTTCCCTCTTAGTGTCCCCATTGTTAGTAATGGTGGCCTGTGGCATCTAGACCAGGGGCCTAGTCTAGATGTGACACTTGAGTGACACTAAGTGTTCAGCTTTGCTGCACCCATGCTTTGTTTCTGGAACTACTCCCCCTGCATGGATTTACCTGGCAAAGTCAGTTTCGAATCTCACTGAAAAGATACTTTTTTCTCTTAGGAGGTCCTTTGTTTCTCTGTCCGATTCTGGCTTCTCTTTTCACTCCTTTTTACTCTATAAGACATATTAGTACATGTTTGGACTCCTCTTGAAGACCAGGTTCAAGTTCTCCCCCACAATGTCCGCAGTTTCCATGCATGGCATACAAATGTGAGGATGTGGCTGTTGACCTCTGCTTGCAGTTCTGTAAACAGATAAGGAGATTTTGTCTTACCCGTGTCAGCTCTGACCCAAATAAATCATGTTACACCACATTTCTTCATTTGGTCAGACTAATTTATTTATTCAGAGTACAGGAAGAAGAAAGATATCTCTCTTCATTGCTAGCCTAAATATTGTAATAGCCAAGCTGCCTGCCTTGTTTTTGGCTTGGGGAAAATGAATGGCTGGGCATATGAGGGTTATCATGACTCATATGCATATTTGAGTTGCATATTCTACATCAGCAGATGAGTATGGAATGAATGAAACCCTCCTCCTTAGTTAGGATCAGGTGAGGAAAAAATGGGGAGAAACATGGCAAATGCTAAATGAACATGAGTTAAGAAATAGAGACAGAAGGACCCACAGATTTTGCAGGCAGAGTTGAATTTTGTAGCATTATGAAGATGAAGGACAAAAGATATAAATTCAGAAAGTTTCTCTGCGGATGAGTTTGGGAATGGAGAAAACCAGAGAAGATTTTCTAAAATCATATCCCAAAGAGCTTTGGTGCTATTAAGAGATATAAAGATGATGGTGTCTATACAAAGCAGCATCCAGTTGTGCCAGCTCTAAGAAACCAAGTCTGACTTGGATAGAAATGGAAGCCTCTAGCAGTGACCCAAAATAGTAAGAGTGAATACAGGAAAGGGACTTTCAATTTGAAACTGATGATTCCTAAAACCTACTTTAGTTTCAATTATTTCCATATTTTAAAATATTTGCTACCCCGAAGCTTCTGCGTACTCATTGAGAAAACAGTGTTTATCAGTTTGTGACTTTTGGCCACTGGGTTACAGTGGGCATTATAAGAGAAAGGAAATATGACATAGAGAAATTATTTTACATCAGAGCAGGGACCCTGGCAAAGGGGAAGCAGAAAGTCAGTGTTATACACTGAGAAGGGAACTCAGATGTTTGGGTAAAATAAAAGATACCATGACAGAAAGTATGTACATGATGCAAATTTTTCTTGTTAATGTATAAAATGTCTGGGAATTAATAATTTTTCTGTATATAGTTTTATATGCTATGAATATTCATTTTAAATAAGCTTCTTTGAATTTAGCAATTTCCTTTGACAACCTACAATTAAATGTTAGTAAATATGGTTAGAAGGTTAATAATGACTTATCACAACTAAGAATGGGCTTTTCAAAATTTTAATTTAGCCAGAAGTTAGAGTATATTTCTTTTTAAAAATTGTTAAAAATGGTTTCTTTTCTTTGGGCTACAAATCTAGTGAGATATATGTATATATGTGTGTGTGTGTGTGTGTGTGTGTGTGTGTGTGAGTGTGTGTAGCCAGAGAACAGTGTCATTAATTTAAAATTTCTTAGGTCAAGATCAACAAAAATTTGACAGAATAATGTTATTTAATGAAAGTTCTTAATTGGTGAGTTACTTTCATGCAACTGGTTACAGAGACTTTGAAAACAATCCTGAGTACTCATGAATGTTTAGCGGAGCGTGTCTTTGATTGTTACCCTGTATGATTACACTGGTGTTCAAAGCAAGGGTCACAATGGTAGGAGAACTGGTGAAACTGCCATAAAATTGGTGCAGGTGTCTTCATTCTCCAGGAAGGTCCTATCTTCGTGTTTCTGTAATACGAAAACCCTCATGTCACACTAATGGGAAATCAAAGCTCTAGCCTGGTTATTTTCTACCTCAGAGTGAGCGTGAGCTGTTAGTACCTTGAATGTACTGGTTTTGTTTGTACATCACAATGATTCAACTAGAATTTTAAGGTCACTTTCAATTCCAACTGTATGACTTTTTTTTTTTAAGGAGTCTTCAATTTTTTTTTAAGATTTATTTATTTATGCACACAAGAGCTGGGGTACAGGCCAGAGATGCGGGGGCAGGTGGTGGTGGTAAGAGGATTCACCAGAGACAGAGTGGGGAACAGAACAGGCAGACTGACTGAAATACACTGCTGAGGGGAGCAGTGAGCGAGACAGGAGAGGTCTGCTGCACCCAATTGTATGACTTTTTAACTGATCCTTTATTAGTGAATTGGGGATGGAGAGAATTAAATATTTAGAATGTCAATCCTTACCATTCTTTACATTTATTCATTTTATTTTATGTCCTTTAGTAGTTTCATAGTTTAGTGCTTATTTTACCTGGTATTTTTTGTGTTTTGTTGTTGATAGGGTGAAAAGCCATTATCATCCTACACTGGCCAACTGTCTCATAATTTTGAAGGTATTTTTCTGTTGACAGTCTTGCATTTCCTGGATAGACATAGTAGTGAACCCATGTAGTTGGCATGTAAAATAGATCATGATTTTAGCACACTGTGCTCTAGTTGAAAAAATTCTTTCAGTAAGAATCATTATAGAAACAAGAATAATAATAGCTAGAAAAGAAATATAGAGATTGGTAATTCTCTTAATTTCACTTAATGTTTATTTATATGTCAGCTAAAAATTAATATTAAAAATAATAAAAGTATTATAGTACTTTAAAGGGAAAAGTTATGGGTTAACACTTTAATTTTACTCATGTATTTTTTTGATAAAAAGGGGTTTGTGTCTGTATATAATCTGTGTCCATTGTAGTTAGCAATATTATAATTTCTTTCAAGTTTTAACTTCTTTAAATTTGTCAGTTGAATTTTGGAAAAATCAATCCTTACATATTCATGCTTAATATTCTATGTTTGTTTATCCATGCTTCCTCATAGTAGACAGAAAATTTCTATTAGTTTTAATTTTTAAGTTTTATTTCAAATGAAACAGCAGATAAACAAATAGGGAAATTTCAAACATAAAAATAAAATTTTCAGCTATTCATAAGGAGCCTATTTCTTAATACATTCCAGAACTTGTAACACAATCCTTGTTTATGTTTCGTGCAGATCAGTTCTATCAGCTTCCAAATATCTGTGTTGAAACAAGATTCACTAAAATATCTTCATCAGAAAATCATTATAAGTTTCTATTACTTTCTGTTGAAATATCCAAAGTTTTCCTTATTCTGCAAAAATTGGAGGAAATAGCTAAGCAACAAACACTGTCCTTATTTGATCCATTTTTTAAGAACCAACATTTGGTGCTTGGGGAAAATGATAAAGACATTCAAGCTCAAGATCTTTTGACTTTCTTCTGGTATTCACTGGCAATCGTACAGTGCTAGAATTGAAGTAAGTTCAGTGCAGCTCCTTCAAGGAGGCCCACTGTCCATATTTATACCTGACTACATTTTTTATTTGTAAGTCTAGCTTACTGATATAAGAATAGCAATTCCTGACGCAGTGGTTAAGCGCTGGGTTGCGAAACTGCCCGCAGCCTCTGCAGCACCAGTTCGATCCCCGATCCCCGGCTGCAACCTGGCCACCGGAGGAGGGTCCCACATGGCGCACAGACCTCTCCTGCCACCCGCTGCTCCCCTCAGCAGTGTACTTTGGTCCTTCTGCCTGCTCTGCTCCCCACTCTGGCTCTGGTGAATTCTCTCACCCTCCCGCGATTCTGACTGTACCCAGTGCTTGTATAAATAAATAAATCTTTAAAAAAAAAAAAGAATAGCAATTCCTGACTTACTTTCTGAAGTATTAGCATATATGGCCTTATTCCAGCCTGTCATTAGTTTTTGTCTTTCAGTTTTAAATGGGTCTCTTGTTAAGAAAGTATTGATGGCTGAATTTTTTCACCCATATTGTTAGCCTATGTCTTTTTATTTTGTTAATGATTTTTTATTTTTTATATATATTTCATTGTTTATTTTTTAAAAAGATTTATTTTTTTATGCATACAAGAGCTGGGGTACAGGCCAGAGGGGTGGGGGGTGAGAGGATTCACCAGAGACAGAGTGGGGAACAGAACAGGCAGATTGACCAAAGTACACTGCTGAGGGAAGCAGTGGGCGAGTCAGAAGAGGTCTGCTGAGCCATGTGGGTTGCTCCCTGGCTGTCTGGGAAGAACTTGTGCTGCAGTGGCTGCAGACACCTCATAGTTTGCATCTTAACCCTTGCGCCACTAGGGAGACCCCATTGTTCATTTTTGTACAATATTTGATTTCTCCTCTCAGGTGTAATTCCCATAAAATTCCCATCACCAAGTGATATTGGTGAATTTAGACCATTTGTATTCAGGATGATTATAGAATAGACTGTTTATTTTCAGGGTTTTTTTCCCCTGCCTTTTTTTTTGTTTTATTTTTCTGTTGTTTCTTTATCCATTTATTTCTGTTACTCTTTCTATATGGTTTTGCTAGAATTTCTATCAAATTCTTGCTTCATCATCTCTGAGTGTCTATTCTAGATTTTTGGTTAGTGGTTACAAGCGGATTTTACTTGAATTCCTGTTCAGGGTCCTTTATGAGCTGGTGTTCACTCTTTGACATTTAACTCTCCTGGTTCTATGCATTTCTTTCTCTCCCTTAGTATTTCTTGTTGGCTTATGGTATTCTTACTCTTGGTACTGGTGTTATATTGCTTTGTCATCTTGCCAATGAGTTTGTACAGTTTGTACTTCAGTTTTGCTTTTCTTTCGGTATAATTCCTTTTGTACTATTACTTGAGGAATAGGTCTGGTGATGACAAACTCCATTAGCTTCTCTTTTTCTGCAAAACCCTTTATTACCTCATTATATTTAATTCATAATTTTGTAGGCTAGAGAATTCTTGACTGACAGTTTTTGACTTTTGGGAATTGCAAATATTTCCATCTATTCTCTTCTTGCCTGGAGGGTGTTTGGGCTGAATTCTGGGGAAATCCTAATTTAGGAGCCCTTGTAAAATTATCCATCTTTTCCCATACTTCCTGAAAGATTTTTTTCTTTGCCTTTAATTTTTGATGGTTTTATAATGATATGTCTATGTGTCGATCTTGATGCATCTAAGAATTTAGGTGTTCTCTCTGCTAGCTGGACATACATATTTAATTCATTTTGTAGGTTTGGGAAGTTCTCTTTTTTGTTTGTTTGTTTGTTTTTTGAATAGGGTTTCTAGTCTTTTTCTCCCTCTTTTGGGTCTGTGGGTTCATTCTTAGTTTCTTCTTCTAATTGATTTTTTTTTTAAGATTTATTTATTTTATTTATATAAGCACTGGGTACAGTCAGAAGCATGGGAGGGTGAGAGAATTCACCAGAGTCAGAGCGGGGAGCAGAGCAGGCAGAAGGAGCGAAGTACACTGCTGAGGGGAGCAGCGGGCAGCAGGAGAGGTCTGCGTGCCATGTGGGACCCTCCTCTGGTGGCCGGGGAGCAACCGGGGATCAAACTGGCTCTGCAGAGGCTGCGGGCAGCTTCGCAACCCAGCGCTCAACCGCTGCGCCACCGGGGAGGCCCATTCTTCTAATTGATTTTGATATTTCTTGTAGAGTTTCCTAATTCTTCCTTTGTATTAAAGCTCTCTCATCTTCTAAATGTGTAATATTTTTATTTGAGTTTTTTTTTTAACAACTGACATTATTTCTTTTAACTTTTTTATTCTATTTAAGGCACTATGTCCTGGGTTTCCTTTGGCATAGCTTGACATATTGACCCCATCCCAAACATGCTCTGCTTTGCCTCCTCCTAGTCTTTCCCCTCAGATGCCACTAACCTTAGTTCTTGAACTCCTTGGGGATGTCCTGAGGCTGTATAGCTGGTTCAAAGTGACTGGATTTTTATAGGAGCACATATCAACTTTTTTTAATAGCTGTTTTCAAGGGATAAAGTGATGCCAGCCTCTTTATTCCACCATCATGGGTGGGAGTCCTCTTTAATAGTTTTCTGCAGTCAACACATGCAATCAGGTATATGGAACCCTTCACACCTGTCACTACATTATAGCAATGACATGCACATTCTTGACTAGATCCCAACTGAAATTGAATCATCTATTTTTCCCACTATGTATATGTTTTTACATAGCTACTATATTAAAAACCCATTTAGCAAGTCAAAGACTATGGCTTCTACTTGTGACTTACCAATTTTTTGAAGTCAGGAATCTGCTGAAATTTGTAAAACAAATTTCTCTTTCTATTTGTTGACAATATAGATATTATTCTTCAACTTGTAAAAATCATACAAATAGTTTTCCAGGGGTTGAAACATCCTTGAACTTTTGGATAAAATCCACATCACAATGTTCTAGTTTTTTATATGCTGCCCTCAGCATTTTACTATTATTTTGTTGATACACATTTATAAATTAGCATAGGTCTAGAGGTTGTCTTTTTGATACTGGAGTCACAACATTCCATTGAATGAGGTTTCCACTTGTTTTGGTACTCTCATAATTAAAATAACAGTATAGTTTGTTAGTGGCAGACTTGGAGGCATGGCCTGGTGTTTTTATTGTTGTTAAAGGGTAGTTTTTGTGCTTTGTTTTCTTCTATCACTATCAAAATTACATATATACTATTGCAAAAATAAACCACTATCTATTTAAAATAGGGATTTGTTATTCCCTTTAATCTCTTTCTTGTAAAAATTATTTTAATTATTTTAGAGTTATCACTTGTTTCCCCCGTTAGCACTGTCTCATTTGGTGTGGGGTTGGTACTTTCCTGTATTGACAATGTTGACTTTAGCTCTTCACTTGCTGGTGGTTTTCCTCAAATGCCTGCCATTTCTTGGTTATCTCTTTTTATGTGTAAATGAGGTTCTAGGTTGAACAGTTTGGTATCTGAAACAGAGTTTCAAGATAGCTACAGACAGCAAAAAGTTGCTAATGGAATTTGAAAGCCCTTCTCATCACTTCACACTTTTTCCTCCCCAGTCATGAGTACAAACAGGCCCTAGGGAAGTTTTAGCGAAGATTAGAGTGGATAAAAAATGACCCCTTTTTCCTGAACCAAAACTATTCATTCCAAACATGAGAGTGAGCAGTAGGGAATTATCTTTAATAATCTCTGTGTGATGCTGAAAATTTGGTGACTACAAAAATATCACTTAAATTTCCTTTACTTTTTAATGATTCAGTTTTACCAGGGATTCTATTTGTGTTCATAATAAATGTGGAGAAGAATTTTCCAGTTAGGCTGACATAGCCAAAGCTACACTCATACCATAGAAAAAATAGTTAACCAGTTTCCAAATTGTTAGTTGTCCTAGATAGATTATAACCAATTTACCATGAATCTTGACTTAATGTCTTCACTATCTGTTACCTAGGGAAAATATATTAAAAACTGAATAATGTTTTAATTTAAAAAATTAGAGCAAAGGTTCCCCTGAATTCCCAGGGGAGGAATCCTCATAATGTGGAGAGATATCATAGTCAGTGCCCAGAGCAGAGTAAATTCACTTAGAGAACTCTGTGGACTCCCTATGCTGTGTGGAATCTGCCTTATTTTCCTTTTCTTGACCTGGCACTGCACCACTAGAGGTTTCTTACAGGGCAGTGTAATTTATCCAGAGTTGCTGGAAAGCCACTGTTTAGCCTCAGATAATGGTGAACCTGACTTTTGCCAAAATAGCCAAAAGCCTCCTCCCACACTACCATGGTTGCTAGCTCTGAGCATTTTTGGGGATGTCCAGGCACCAATGCAGAGAACTGCCAAATGTTGCCCTGTGCTCTTGGTGTCCCATAGTTATTTCATTTCATTTATTTATTTATTTATTTATTTATTTGTTTGTTTGTTTGTTTGTTTGTTTGTTTACATCATTGTTCATTTTTAAACAATATTTGCTTCCCCCACCCCTTCAGGTGTAGTCCCCATAGAGTTTCCTTCACCAATGCACCCGTGCACCATTACCTCAGTCCGCTATGTTCCTCCCTCCCTCCCTCTGATCCCTCTCCCTCCTCTCCTGCAAGATATCTCTGATTTATAATTGTTTGTTTTTGTTTTGTTGTGTTTTGTACAGTTATTTTTTTTACATTGATGTCTTATTTGGTTCTCCTATATTCCTGCTATAAGTGAAACCATCCAATATTTTTCTTTTTCCTTCTGGCTTATTTCACTGAGCATAATTCACTCCTTCTAGTTCCATCCATGTTGCTGTGAATGGCATGAGTTTATCTTTTTTGATTGCTGAATAATATTCCATTGTGTATATATGCCACATTTTCTTGATCCAGTCATCTATTTTTTTGGCATTTGGGTTGTTTCCAGGTTTTACCTATTATAAATAGTGCTGCAATAAACATAGGGGTACAGGTGTTCTTTTGAATCAGTGTTTCTGTGTCTCTTGGGTAGATCCCTAGTAGTAGAATTGCTGGGTCGTATGGTAGCTTCATTTTTAGTAAACTGAGGAACCTCCAGACAGTTTTCCATAGTGCTTGGACCAATCTGTACTTCCACCAGCAATGCAGGAGAGTTCCTTTTTTACCTTATCCTCGCCAACATTTGTTGTTGCTTGTTTTTTTGATATGTGCCATTCTTACTGGTGTAAGGTGGTATCTCAATGTAGTTTTAATCTGTATTTCCCTGATTATCAGGGATGTTGAACATTTTTTCATATTTCTGTTGGCCATTTGCATTTCCTCTTTGGAGAAATGTCTTTTAAGTTCTTCAGGCCATTTCTCATCTAGGTTGTTTATTTTGTTTTTGTGGAGTCGTGTGAGTTCTTGGTATATCTTTGTGATCAGTCCCATTTGAAGATGATATAATATACACAGAGAACCCTAAAGCCCTACAGAAAAACTACTCAAAATAATCAATTCAGTATAGTAGCAGGATACAAAATCAACACACAAAATCATTAGCCTTCCTATACACAATCAAGCTGAAGAAGAAAAAATCAAGAAAACCACCCCTTTTATAAATGAAAAAAAAAATCATCAAATACTTGGGAATAAACCTAACAAAAGAGGTGAAAGACCTATACAAAGAAAATTATAAAACACTGTTAAAAGAAATTGAAGAAGACACAAAGAAATGGAAAGACATCCCCTGCTCATGGATTGGAAGAATTAACATAATTAAAATGTCCATCCTCCCAAAAGCAATATACAGATTCAATGCTATTCCAATAACCATCTCAATGACATTCTTCAAAAAAATAGAACAAATATTGGTGAAATTCATATGGAACAACAAAAACTATGAATAGCCAAAGTCCTACTGATGAAAACAAAGGAGAAAGGAGGTATCACACTTCCAAACTTCAAGCTATACTACAAAACCATAATAATGAAAATAGTTTGGTATCGGAACAAAAAACAGACACACAGACCAATGGAACCAAATAGAGAGCCCAGAAATAAAACCAAACTTTTATGGACAACTGATCTTTGACAAAAGAGCAAAGAACATGCAATGGAACATGGACAGTTTGTTCAATAAACGGTGCTGGGAAAATTGGACCACCACATGCCAAAAAATGAAACTAGACCACAACCTCTCACTGTGCACAAAAATCAATTCAAATGGATAAAAGACCTGGACATAAGACCTGAAACCATAAAATATATAGAAGAAAATATAGGTAAAACACTACAAGACATACATTGCAATAACATCTTTAAAGACTCATCACCCAATGCAAAGAAAGTCAAGGAAAAGATAAACACCTGGGATTACATCAAACTGAAAAACTTCTGCACAACAAAAGAGACATCAACCAAAACAGAGACACCCCACTGATTGGGAAATACCATTTTTTTTTAAAAGATTTATTTATTCATGCATACAAGAACCAGGGTACAGGCTAGATGTGCGGGAGGGTGAGAGGATTCACCAGAGACAGAGCGGGGAACAGAACAGACAGACCAATGAAATACACTGCTGAGGGGAGCAGAGGGCAAGAAGGGAGAGGTCTGCTGCGCTATGTGGGTATCTGCCCAGCCGGGATTGAACCCATGCTGCAAAGGCTTCACAGCACAGCGCTCAACTGCCTGTGCCACCAGGGAGGCCCCCATAGATATTTCAGTCAGGCAGTTATTTCAGTTTTGTTTTGTTTTTGTCCTTAAACTGAGACACGGGACAGTGATGGACCATCTGGCACACATCTCTCAAATACTTGCCTAAGCCCTTTGTTCTCTCTAACACTTTACCTCCCTGTTCCTTAAGATGCATTCTTTTCTAGTATATTGCTAGGTTCTTTATGGAGGTGAGTAATTCACCTCCGTAAAGGATTTGGTTATTCTCAAACACAAAGACTTTCTCAGTCATAGAGTGCAGTCAGCTTTTGTTTGCTAAGCTTCGAATCAGACAAAATGATAAATAAATAATGAATAAAGCTTTGTTTTTAAAATCTGGGACCTGGGGAGTGAACACAGATGTTTATTTTGCTATTATGTTATATAAACTTACATAAAAAATATCATATGTATATATGTTACATATAAAATATTTCAAAAATAAACAATAGAAAAATCTAGATGAACAGTATTAACATGATTCCAGGACCTCTTCCCATATAAAGAATGAATTTTTAAAATTACAGTGTACAGACTAATATGCTACAGATAAATTTATATATATGATAGTTAGTTTACATAGAATAACTTAAGAATTCTGTTACGTCCCACCTATTTTTAGATTTACAACTCTGTTTTTATGTCTGAGTTCAGAATTATTCCCCCTGACACCTGTCACTTGGATATTGCCACTTAGAGAGGTCACTGAGTTTGAAGTTACCCCCTTAAGTTTGACTACATTATAGTTAATATTTTAATATATTAAAGTAGTAGATTGTTTACCAACCATTTTGAAAGGTACAAAGATTCTATATTGAGAAGGAGAAGGGAGAAATGACTCAAGTCAGTAGGCTTCAGTAGAAGACACAGGCATAGCCAGGTCCTGGATGATGGGATGGGGGAGGAATAGGAGGATACCTGGGAAGGAAACCTGGACAGCCTGGGAATTCTATCTCTGGAAATAGTCCTGCAGCCTTACTCCATTTCCCTGTTCACACTCATTTGCTCTCTAGTTTATCTAGTGATAACAAAACTTAACCACTCTTGTTTACTTGTTATTCCCCTTGACTGAAGTCTCCACTCTATTTCATCTTACTTTCAAGCTCTACCTTAGAAATCATTCTTCTTCTTAAAACTTTTAAGGAGGTTTTACTGCTACAGAAATACTACTGCAGAATAAAATATTAATTCTTTGGAGTTAGAGTGATATTCAAAGATATTCCTCTCCTTTTCACAGTAGGTATTGATGTTGGGAGCTCATGCTCTGAACTGCTGGGTTTCAAATCTTGACTCTACTACTTACCTGTTCCATGATTTCAGGTGTGATACACTCTTTTCTCTGTTTCAGCGTCCAATTCTAAAAAAGTGACAGTATTTTTTTTACATAAAATTGTCACGAAGGGTAGCTTAGTTCATACATGTGAAGTACTTTAAAGCAGTACATGCAAAGCACTCAATGTCAGCAGTTATTACCATCATATTATAACTATCTCCTACTTGTAATTTATGTTACACTATACAAACTGTTATGTTATGCTATATATAATATTACTACTTAACACTATGTTACACTCTACTACTGTATTTACAGTTGACAGAAAGGTCTAGGTAGGCACATTACACCTTTGCAGTGCCACACTTTTGCTTATTCTATTTTGAAAGTTGCAAACTGAAGTATTTTCAGGCATCTGGCAAAGCAGGAAAGGGAATTCTGTGAATTGGAGAACACATATCCCCTCTTCACAAAGGCATATATATATATGTATATTTAAGATTTATTTATTTATTTATACAAGCACTGGGTACAGTCAGAAGTGCGGGAGGGTGAGAGAATTCACCAGAGCCAGAGGGGAGAGCAGAGCAAGAAGTACACTGCTGAGGGGAGCAGCGAGAGGCAGGAGAGGTCTGGGTGCCATATGGGACCCTCACCCAGCGGCGGGGGATCCAACCGGCGCTGCAGAGGTTGCGGGCAGCTTCGTAACCCAGTGCTCAACCGCTGTACCACCGGGGAGGCCCTGAAATATATATTTTTAATACTGTGCTAATCAAATGAATCATTTAATTCTCCTCTACTTTTGTGGAATATTATAATTCATCACTAAGGTTAACAGCAAATATTACTTCCATTGATTTTTTTTTTAAAGATATATTTATTATTGGGCCTCCCTTATGGTTCAGGCAGTTGAGCACAACACTGTGAAGCTGTTCGCAGCCTCTGCAGCACAAGTTCGCTCCCTCCCGGCCGGGCGAGAATCCCACATGGCATGGCAGACCTCTCCTGTCTCACGCGCTACTCCCCTCAGCAGTGTTTTATCAGTCTGCCTGTTCTGTTCCCCACACTGTCTCTAGTGAATCCTCACACCCTCCTGTGCATCTGGCCTGTATCCCAGCACTTGCATAAATAAAAAATAAATCTTAAAAAAAAAAGATTTATTTATTTATTTTGCATACAAGATCTGGGGTGTAGGACAGAGGTTCAGAAACAGAGTGGGGAGCAGAACAGGCAGATTTACTGAAATACACTGCTGAGGGGAGCAGAGGGTGAGATAGGCGAGGTCTGCTGTGCCACATGTGGGTTAGCTCCCTGGCTGGGGATCAAACTCAGGCTGTAGAAGTGAGAGGGCTGAGATTTACCCCCTAGATCACCAGGGAGGCCCTTATCGATATTTTTGATCTCCTCCTTCTTTTGTACTTAGAGCTGACTATAGTCATGCTCCCATTATAAGACATCATAGTATAATTTAGTTACCTACATAATTCTCTGCCCACTTAAATTTTATAGTTATCTATAAGCAAATAAATGGTTGATCTAGGCCTGTTTTTAAGTATCCATTCAGTGTTTATTATATATTTTCTTAATGATTGGTGACTAGGAGATACACACACAGGGAAAGTCAATATAGGTGGGGAATAAGAAAAGATTAAGAAGCCAAAAGAGTAGGCAAACTAAACTACTCCATATTTGTATTGACTTTACTAGCATCTCACTCATGGACTGTTGTTCTTGTTGATTTCTTTGGTTTACTAGTAGTTTCTCAAAAAACCCTCATCCCTTTCTAGGTGTATTAGTCAACTTGGGTTTCCATAACAAAATGTCAAAGACCAGGTGGCATAAAGATCACAAATTAATTTTCTTACAGTTCTGGATTTTGAAACGTTCATGATCAAGGCTGGTAGGGCTCAATTTTTAGTGAGGACACCCTCTTGGCTTGTGGATGGCAGCCTTTTCTTTGTGTGTGCTCAGGGCCTCTGTGTGCCAGAGATCACTCTCTTTCCTTTTTTTAAGATCATCAATTCTATGGGATAAGGGTAGGATCCATCATTATGACCTTATTTAACTTTAAATACCTCCGAATGGCCCACCCTCCAGAGTCACACCAGGGCTTAGGGTCTCAATACATGAATTTTGGGGTAGTTAGAATTCACGCTATATCATTGGAGTAAATCCATTTTATAACTTGCTTTGTGTTTCCACTTACAAAGTCATTCTCTTCCTTTTTTTTTTTTTTTTAAGAATTATTTATTTATACAAGCACCGGGTACGGTTTGAAGCACGGGACGGTGAGAGACTTCACCAGAGGCGGGGGGAGCAGAACAGGCAGAAGGACCAAAGTACACTGCTGAGGGGAGCAGCGGGCAGCAGGAGGGGTCTGCGCACCATGTGGGATCCTCGCAGGCGGCTGGGGATCGAACCGGCACTGCAGAAGCTACTGGCAGCTTTGCCGCCAAATGCTCAACTGCTGCCCCACTGGGTAGGCCCCATTCTCTTCCCTTTTGATCAAAACATTTTTTGATTAATTATATCCTAAGTACTGACTTTCTATCTTTTGGACTTCTCCAAATAAGTTATTTCTCATGACAATGAGTTTGGTGAGTTTAGAATATTATTGGGGAGTGGTCTAAGCAAGTAAAACATCTTTCAAAACATTAAATAAAAACATCAATGAAGGAAAGGAAGTTAACATAAAGACCTTCCTTCCAAATAATTTTGTGTTCTTTAAAGCATTTATCCATATTGATATGGTATCACTTAAACAGAGAAAGCCCAGGATATATTTGTGATCACAGTCAACGTTAAAAAATACCTCCAACATCTTTTTGATTATTCTCCTAGGCATAAGTTCTTAGGACTCCCAAATGTGGTCTTCTAAATGGAGTTCTGACTATATTATTCAATTGATCTATAACGCAATCGATAAAGATGGGAAAGGAGACATTTACAATACATCTTTCTGTTCTTTCCAATAAAATTTGATTTTTTTTTTTTTATCTCCAAAGACACATAGTCCTTCCTAGAAACTTTACTCTCATGATAGTACCTGCAGAGTGATACCACTACCAGACCTGGCTGTTTGTTTCCGAGTAAGAACAGCTGTGCGACAGACTGTCTGCACAGTCCCCATTTCAGGATGCAGCTCGGATCTCTGACACCGAGGCAGTACCGCACCAGCTGGCTCTGCGCTCCGCGCTTTGCTATTCCTGGATGATTTACCTGTTCTCAGTCCTGTCACCTTACTGTTTTTGCCATCTAATTAAAAACCCATGTAGCTGGATTTACTCTGCTACAAATTAGCAATGCTATCTGTGTTCTTTCTGAGCCCAAACTGGCCATTTTTACTTTATGATACATGATTTATTTTTAAATTCATACAAGATGCTTGATTATTTATTTGTGGTATATTTTAGCTCTCTTGTGGAGTCTCGATCAGAGTAATCCTCTTCTAATGTATTCATATAGAGTGAAGATCTAAATTTCCTAATCAAAATCATGTCAGCAAAAGTAGAGCTGCTCTTATGATAACATTTTAGTCTAGAAAATGATTTTCCTTTAAAAGGAATTCAATGGACATGATGACATAAAAAGAAGCAGTAAAATTACACACAATCAGTTCACATAATCAAAACAGCAATGTTTTGTATTCAGCAAGGATTTCTTTTTTTACTATAATAAATGGAATAAAATAGTCCTTTTGGAATTCTGCAACTGTGTTACGGCTGCAAATGCAATACTACTAAGACTCTACAGAATTAAGGACAAGCATTTTCAAACTTTGGAGGATCCCATTGAGGCATAGTCCCTAAATATACATTTGGATAATATTTCATCACTATCACTGTTACTCTATCTTTACTTTAACTTCCTTAGGAGCTTACTATTAAATCAACATTAGTCTATTTTAACAACAGTCTAGCTCATGCAAATGGTTGCATTTTGATCACAACTGTCTGAGAAGAAGTATATTAACCTAACATATGCATTGAAGTTGTATACAATCTATGAAACATTTCTGGATCCATCAGAAAAATCTGGTGCTGTCATGTGGGATGTTCTAAAGAACTTTGTGCTTCTAGTAGATGTGTGTTCAGTTGGGTGTGTTCAGCTTCTCTGAAAGTTTGAAGTTCTATGAAACAGGTTCATGTATTTCACATTCTTATATTCCCAGAAACTCGCCTGATATGTGGTAGGCATTCCAAAAATAATTGTTGACTGACTCTTTGGAAAGTAAGGGGACATAAATTAATGTTTTCCTGTCTTCACAAGATGTAAAGTTACAGTCTTTCTACATGAAATTAATTGCATAAATGGATGTGTATAATCATGCATAAACTTTGGAACCATCAGTTTACTGAAGTGACTTGTTTGAAAGTAAAGATGGAGCAATAGAAGAGCTGGACTATTTACAAAATATTGAAGATGTCTCTGAGTGGTAAGAGAGTCTTTTGTGTGTAGTAAGTCACAACATCAATCCAGAACAAAAGCATACTGAAACAGTTACATGTAGAAGGCTTTGTTATGAGCCCAGGAAGTTATCAAGAAATTTTAAAAGGAATACAAGAAATTGAGAATGAAGACTTTCTTCTCTAGGGGCAGTCACCTAACTTCCTTTTCCCAGAATTTATTAATTCTGACTTCAAACCATATGGCTGTCAAAAAAGGATTTTCCCTTTTCATGAGTGCAAATTGTGAAAACTCACAAAAATCCATAGATCAGAAGCGAGCAGAGTGTTAATGGGAAGTTGTCAGGGATTTTTCTGTGACTTAAGGCTAGCAACATAACTGGACAAAGATAAATGGGTAAGTTATAGCAATGAGGAGTCTAGCCAGGGCGATTATCAAGATAAAAATGTGAGTAAGCAATTAATTCATTGATAGAAACAAGACTAGGAAGGTCATTGCTTTTTTTTTTTTTTTTTTTTTTTTGCTTTTGAGCCATTCCTTGAATGCTAAGGAAATAGTGTAAAAGGCAGTCAGAGAAAGTTTAACATTCAAGGTCTTTGTTGGCTGCAGTAGAAAATGGGTACAAGTGGGAAAGCAAAAAGTCAGGAAGTCCAAGAGTAGAAGAGGAGACAAAAGAGCAATACCAGTAATAAAGTTCTCATCTTGCAGTCAAACATCACTGTGGACATAGAGAGGGAGGTTGAGGTTCATTATTTCTTATAGGGGAATGTCACCATGGAACCCAAGAACTGGGCAATCTGATTAGGACATGAAAAGAAAGGAGACAAAAAGAGAGGACAAAGACTATAATTTTGCATATTAATTTTCTTATAAGAGTGCATAATTCTTTGTATTGATTACACATGCCTATCCTGCGTTTATAGTAGGAATTTATGGCCTAAATTTATGCACTTTTTCTTAATTTTTAATGAGCTTGAAAAATCTTCTAATTTCTGTTTTTTCTGATCATCATTTTAATTTATTATATTTAATTATGTGTCTATTTGTGTAAATATCCCAAATTATTTGTAGATTAAGGCAGATAATTTGGAAACAGAAATACATCAGTCTAAGTTAATTATATACATATAACAATTACCTCAAGCACAAATGTCATTAATTATATACTTTAAATACAAACTTAAAATTGGGTAAATACTTGCCTATATTAATTACATACACATATTCACTTAACTGTTGATTTAGGCATTTCTGCAATGAATTATAAAAAGTTATAAAATGTATTTGTTCACTAAAAATTTTACTTACTTCCTTTGATCAGTTTTTTTCCTCTGCTGGATCCTAAAGAGCCCTTCAAACATAAACTATACACCACAGGGGACCCCCACTAACGTTTGTATCTTGGAACACTTGTGCAAAAAAAAAAAAAAGGACAAATCATTAAAATCATTACACCTTACACCACCCATAGTCACAAAGGAAGAAAAACGTCTAATTAGCATCACTGAGTTTTGGAGACATGATAGAATGCCCTCCCGATCCACAGATGGGTGACTTACAAGACTGCTATTTTGAGTGGATCCAGCCAGGGACTTTGTCAGGTCTAAGTTTTAGTAAAAACATCTTTGCTACTTGGTCTATATGACCTGGTAAACACCATGGTATAAGATGTGGTGTGGTGGGGAAAACTGGTGGTGATTTTGTGCAGTATCCAGTGGACAAATCACAACACAGAGAGAAAAGCTGAAACAAAGACACACATTTTGCAGTGAAGCGTTTTATTAGAAAAACAAGAAAAAGGAAAGAGAAAAGCTGTTTGTAGACTTCCGTTTCCAGGTAAAGAAAAGGCTCTATGTTGTTGGGCAGACTGGACCTGGCCAAACTGGCCAGTGAAGCCAGCGTGGCCTATGTTCTCTGTTCTAGACAGGAGGGCCTTGCACTTTCTATGTTCACCACTAGTCAGATACAAAGACAAATTTTGAAAAACAGCTTTGAATATATTATGTTGAGCCATATGAAATTTATGTTTTCTGTTAGGAAAAAATAAGCAGTAATTTTATACACTTTAACATTACAGAAAAAGAATAACTGACATTTATTCGGTGCCTACTATGTACTCAAGATATGACTCCTTCTCCCCCACCCAAACCCTCTCTCTGTTTTTCTCTCCTTCCCTTCCTTCCTTTCTTTCTTCCTTCCTCCTTTACTTTTCAACCTATTGTATGATTTGACACCTTTTTATCCTTTCTAAGCTACTAAGTGCATTTGTATTTTTGCAGCATATACTGCCTTGATTTTTGTGATTATGCTTCATGGTTGTGATAAGAAATCATAACCAGTCCCAGTTTCAAATGATCAGCTCACAAATTGATAGAGAACCTTATTTAAGATGTACTCCGAATATATAAGGCACACATCAATAGGTGTGATATTAAAAACCTGCAGGCAATAAAATAAAATGCATAAAAGTGCATAAATAAAAGTCTGTGGGGGTTAAGCATTATTTTAGCCAGACTGCAAACATTAATGGCTTGGTTGCATGCACGCCTGACTTTTGGTCCATGCTCCCTTTTTTAACATGAAGGTGCCCAAAGACAAAATAACACCATCTGACACCTAGAATTACTGAGTAAACTTTTGTATCACTGAAAATGCACATCAGGTGCTTGGACAGAATTGCGGGGGAAGGACTGTCCTTGTCATCTGGTAAATTATACAAGAATGTGTGCTGCTCAGAGTTAAGGAATATTTCCTGTCAAGAGAGGAAGATAGTTTTAAAGCACAAGGAAAAAGAAAACCTGTAGAATTTTTTTCGCAAATTGTGAAGCATGATCAACTGTTGATTTTTAATTTATTTGGACGCATTATTATTTGAAGGCTATTCTATCCCACCACATTTACTATATTTCCAGAAAAAACTGAAATAAGCAAAAATGATCACTTAAGGAATTGATCATTGATACAGGCTCTTTATTTTCTTCTTTTTAACATAAGACATCAAAAGAGGAAAATAGGAATCAAAGAAATGGACATGAAAGAGCAGCCGTTTCTTCCTTATACTTTATAGGTGAGAAAACTGTGGCTCAGAAATAGCTTAAAGGAACTTGAACAAGAACTCATGTCTCCCGATTTCTTAGCCCTTGAGAAACAGCCAACGTTCAGTAGCAAGGACCACTTTGTCAATTATTGTAAAAAACATGTTTTTGCTCATTATATTTACCAAGTGCAAAGCAATAGACATGCCATGACTAAATTTACATGATAATTATTGCTTGAGAGTAATACAAAGACTGACTGGTTTGTGATTAAATTTTTCACATAGTAAGTAGATGGCTTGGATATTATTATCTTTAAAGCAAATATGAAATTAATTTCAAACTAAAGCATAAGTATCTTAACAAATACATAGACTAGCAGAGAAGAAGGAGGAAGTATTGTAGAACAATGAATTTAAAACATATGATTATTTTTTGACATGTTTCCATATTTCTTCACCTACAAGTCACTTGATAAAAATGCCCTAAAAAGTTTTTTTGTATCTGATGCTGTCTCCTCAGCTCCCAACCACATCATTTTAACTAGCAAAAATGTAGCCTATTTGTACTTTTCCCCTTCTGCATCAGTTTCGATTTCTTTCTATATACTTGCTTTTATCTAGGTGTCAGATTCCTTCTAAATGATAGATTGTAATCTCAGCTAAAGGAAAAAATGAAACTTACAAATGGATGAATTTGATTTTTTTTTTTTTAAATGTGATCTGGTCAGATGGCAGCTACAGAGATGAGCCTCTAGCAAACTTCAGCATTACCTGTGTTTTACATTAACCCTTGGTCACACATGCAAAAACATTTTGTAAGAAATTTCCTCCTTGTATTTTATAAAATTATTTTAAAAGTCCTTCCCTCTTAGGTCTTTGAGGCAAACCAAAACCTCTGTCAGTCTGTCAGTTAGTATATAAATTATATTCTGAAGTACAGTCTATTTCTTTCACTGTTGTGAATTTACTAATACTACCTAAGGGGAATATTTAGCAATATAAAGGAGGAATAATTAAAACTTACATAGGGAACATATGGTCTAATGGAGGAGGCAGGGGAGTAAAGCAGACAATCGTTAACATAGTGTGACAGACCTTCTTGCAGGAGTATAGAGATGCCAGGAGGGATAGTGTTGTGGTTTCCTTAAGGCATAAACTGTGCAGAAATCATGCATAGGTTTTATTAAAGGATACATCAATATTTGCTGCATTAAGTTGAAGATCTTTTTATCATCAGATCCTAAGATCCTCATTCTTATCTATATATTGGACAAGCACCATGCTTTTGCATTCATATTTACAGTGTGTAAATGGATCTTAAAAACCTACAGGGTTAAACCTATAGGGGAGGTACAATATCAAATATATATAAAACATATATGTATAATTTCTATTTTACAAATAAGAAAAGTGAGGTCAGAGAAGGTCTCAAGGTCACAAACATCTAATCAGTGGTGAAAATTTGGCTAATCATAAGAAGTCATATATCAGTCTCAAATTTGGAGATTTACTCTATTCATGGTTTCACAACTAGATTTAAGTAATAGACCTAGCAGTTCAGAGAATATTAAAAAATATTTTGTATTTCTGGACTCTGTTAAAAGTTTAGATTTGATTCACTGAACTCATGTAACCCCCTGTTTGGAATTAATCTTTTTTTTTAAGATTTATTTATTTATTATACAAGCACTGGGTACAGTCAGAAGTGTGGGAGGGTGAGAGAATTCACCAGAGCCAGAGCGGGGAACAGAACAGGCAGACTGACAAAATACACTGCTGAGGGGAGCAGCAGGCGGCAGGAGAGGTCTGCGCGCCATGTGGGACCCTCGCTCTGTGGCCGGGGATCGAACCGGCACTGCAGAGGCTGCAGACAGCTTCGCAGCCCAGCGCTCAACCACTGCGCCATGAGGGGAGGCCCTAGAATTAATCTTATTTAAGCAATAATGAGACATGAATAATTAGGTATATCATGAAAATAATAATTAGATGGAAAATTGATGACTTTAAAAAAATTACCTCACATTTGCTTGTCATTATACAATTTAGAAATCACAACTGTTTGTCTTTGGTGATTTTATCCTATTTCCCATTATGTTGTTCTAATATCCTATTATCTTATCTAATATCTAAGATCCTATTATCTTTCTCTGGTATCTTGTTTTATGTTTTCCTTCTCTTCCCTCCTATCACTCCTGGCTCAATTCTATTTCTTCAGCTCTTTTCTTTTTTTTAGGTGAAAATTTAGCTTTGGAGTTCCAAAAGAGTATTTGTTTTCCATATGCCTACTTGGGGTCTTCATTCTGGATCCATCATTACTTTTGGTTGAAGCGTCTGCCTCTGATTCTGGGTTGAGGTTGGTAAGAACACAGATGATGTCCCATGCTGACTGGCATGCTCCATACTCTCCTCCAAAGACCATGCTTCTAAAGACCATGCAGTGTTTCTTTAACTTGGTTTAAATCCCTGCCTCCCACACAATAACACACAACATACCAAAGTCATTTTTGTTTACTCAAGAGGTGAGATGTTTATTAGAAAAATCCTCATTAACATTTTATCCTAACATTAAACCTAGAATATTATTTGAGGGGAAAACAAAATCAACAAACCTATTACACAGGATCTTTGGATCAAAATCCTCCAAAATGTCTTCAGATAAGACACTTCATCACAATGTTTTCTTTCTCACCCTTCCTTCATTCCTTCCTGCCCTCCTTTCCTGTAGATGTTTTTAGTAAAAAGCAGGCAGTTGTGGTTTGGCCAGGAGGGGTATGCTGCAGGAGACTAGAGCAGGGGAGGAGGGAGAAGATTGGCATTTCTCCTTTTCCAAATCAGATTTGCTAAAGCTTTTTGCAGTGACTGCATTTTTTTTTATGGCTTCTACTCTCTCTGGATCCTCTAACACTGTTTCTTCCCCTAAGCCCTATATGCCCAAGGATGATGGGCAGATCCAAAGTTGGTTTCAAAATTTTGTCTATACCTATATTAAAAAGTCTCTTCATTAAACCCACAAAATTCCCCTAGGTGCCCTCAGTTTCCTCCTGGGATCCACACTGATATACTGCATAATTTAAATTTCTGAATTTTCACTGGCAAAATTTTCCCAGAGCTGAAGTCTCAGTGAGCTCCTGGTTTGAAATCCTAGAAAGAGCTAGGAGATATTTGAGACAACTATTGCCTTGACATATTATAAAGATGGCCACCTTCACAGCCTGAGATGTGGGTATCATCATTGTACTCAGTTCCTTTTTTATTTTAGGGTTTGTTACTTATATGACCCCAGTTTTAGGACCAGATTCTGTATTAAGTATGACATTTTTATTGGTAAGTGGCAGAAAAATAACTTTTAAAAAAGCCTAACTGTTAAAGATCTGTCATCTCATGTAACATAAAAACCAGAAGCAAAGTCTTTAGTCATTGTTTGAGGAGAGCAAAAACTTTGTTATTTTTTGTGTTTTTCTTCTTCATTTGTTTTGTTTACTTCATTGTAGTGGCTTCCCTCACAGGCCCAAGATGGCTGCCAAAGTGCAAGTAGGATTAAAAACTTCCTGGCTTCCACCTGGCAAGATTTCTTGGCCTTCACAACTACCACACTTGTATCTTATCCTTTACAGCATATAGAATAAACAACAACAAATATTTTTAATGTTAGGCAGGAGGCAATGATATTATGTGCCTTGGCAAAAACTATCTATATAATTGAATATAGGAAGGATCCTTTTATTTTTCTTAAATAGGAGATGATAAATACATTCAGAGCCTTATCTGTATTTTATTGTGACAAAATGGTTTTAAACACTTCCAATTAGTGCCAAGTACACAATCCTTTTCTACTTATAATTTGCCTGTAGGCCAGTGTTATCTTGTTTACCACATCATTTTCAAATATATGTTGTGAACATTTACATGAGATAGGCGTGAGTGTGCCAAACTTTTAGCTATTTTACAAATAGCTATGAAATTCACTCTGTGAGTCAAGTACTACTACAAAGGACAGGAGGATGCCCAGAGAATGAAGGCATGATCCTGTGTGAAAAGATGTCTCTTGGTCTTCAGCAGGACAGCATCCCACCTATTACCTGCTGGTGACAATTAGTGGGTTAATTGCTGTTCAGAAGGTGCATTTTAATTTGTTTCACAAAGTATGTTTCAAATCACAGTAATTTTAAGCTATGATAGTTAGTTTACATGGTTGAATAAATTTAGGAAATCATGAGTTAAAGGCTGGGTTCAAAATGTTCCTTATGCATCCATTCCTCAGACCTTTTATTTATTTACTTTATAAATTTATTTGTTTAATTTATATTTTGACATCATTGTTCATTTTCGGACCATATTTGATTTCTCCCCTCAGGTGCAGTCCCCGTAGTTCTTCCACCACCACAGCACCCCTGATCCATCACCACAATCCCTTGTTCTTGTGCCTCCCCTGTTTTGACTCTTCTCCCTCCCCCTCCCTTGCTGTATTCTTAGACCTTTTAATATGAAAATGTGCTTTGCAAATGGAGAAGAAGGTAGTATAGTATAAGAAGGTAGTCTTATACAATAAAAACATTGTTGAGATTACTGTTGGAAAGAGTATACCTAGACATATGAAAGTTTAAGTAACTCACTTCTGAGCTGGTATTCACGCTTAGAATTTAGAATCTTATACTTGTCTTGAGAATTTATAGATGGACGTCTACAGAGTTTGAAGAAAATATTTATTCATTCAGTAGCAATTGAAGATTGCTTATTTTCTTCTTGTCTTGATCTGTTTGGGTCGTTGTAACAAATTACCACAAGTGACTGGGTGGCTTAGTAACAACAGAAATGTGTTTCTTAGAGTTCTGGAAGCAGGCAAATCCACAATCAAGGTTCTGACAGATTTGTTTTGTGATGAGACTTGCTTTCTGTTTTACAGATGGCTGTCTTCACTGTGTCTTCACATGGTAGAAGGGACAAGGGAGCTCTCTGGGGCTTCTTTTATAAGAATACTAATCTTATCATAAGGGTTTCATTCTCATGATCTAAGCACCTCTCAAAAGCCTTACCTGGTAAAAACTTATTATTGGGGATTAGGTTTCAACAGATGAATTGGGGGGACACACAGACATTTAACTCTGGTACTCTTCTTCTTTGACCTAGTGAAGGGGACCCAGCAGGAGCTCCATCATCTTTGAGGCATATTCATCTTTATTCAAACCATAACTCTTGACAGTGTTGCACTATACTTGGGAGACTGTAATAAGAGATTCTGGTTTTGAGGACTTCATGATATGATTAAAAATACCAAATCAACATAAAAAGTACTTAAATCCACCAGTTTACAAATATCATGTAACAGGTGCCAAGTTACAAATATCATGTAACAGGTGTTGAAGTAAAGGGTCATCACCAGGATTGAAATGGTGAGAAAAGACTTTTTAAAGAAAGTGGGAACTAAATTGAACTTTGAAGGAAGGGTTGGACTTGTAGGAGGTCTAGGTGAAGAAGGTATTTTGAGATCCTATGGGAGTGGCTTCTCAGAGAAACCAATGATTCCTCTGAATTACAGACATTGTCTTTCCCTATCCGATTAATAATCAGCTTTGTTCTTTATCAATATAGGTAGAACATATTTGTCTTTTAAAAAATGATGTATAGAAACGTATTCTCTGGATGATTAGAGGTATCACCCACCATTTAAAGATCTCATTGCATCATGATTGGTTTTAAAACATCTATATCACTTTGAAAATAAGAGAAGTTATAGCATTTTGAGGCATTTTTGGACCATGCCAAATCTAAATGACTTTTGGAAACCTAATAAGAACTCAAGTACTTGTCACAGAAAGTACTTCTTATTGCCATCTAATTTTAAGGTTATCTACTTGGGAGAGTGGAAAATCATGAACACCTAAAATTGTAGATTCTGTAATTTCCCTGCCTTTTGCAATTTTTCTTGTTTTCTTCCACAGGTAAGTTTTCATTTTAAAGAAATACATTTCCTTCCTGTCCAGTAGCAAAGATAAAAACCTTTAAAAATTTTCCAAAATTGACACTATCTCCTCTGTTCGTTTCAATGAAACTAGAAAAACCCTGTAAAATCGGCTATAATTATTTCTTTTCCATTTTTAGGAAGTCATACAGAAGCCTTCATTGTGTCTGTTAAATCCTAGTTTTTATTTCTGAGACTTTTGTTTCTTAATCTCTCAGTTGAAATTTAGGCACTTAAAATCACCAAACCCATTTCAGTCTTTTTTTTTCCCCAATTAGCTAAATTTGATTATCTATTAATAAAAAACTGGTTGACCCTAATATTGAAGTCATGTTCCATGGGTCCTTTTATATTCATTTTGATGAATAATAAACCTGACAATAGGTGACTGATGAGTTGTCTCCTAAAGTGTAAGTCATTAATGGAAACCACAAACTTTTGGCTTCTCACTGATACTACTAAACAAGTCTTTATCAAATATTTAGAGTCTGAGGCTCTACTAAAATAAACAGGGGACTAAACATGGATGAACACATTATAGTTCATACTTTTAAATGTTTTCATTGTCTCTGGGGGGGTGAGGATGGGGGTGGTGACAAACAACTATGCAGCTATGAATCATTGAAAATATGGTAAACAATATTATGACTAAGATGAGAGATTGAAGTAGGTTGTGAAAACATCTGGGCTTACTGATCAGGAAATAATCTTGTGGTAGAGAGGAATTTAAGTTATGCCAATACAACAAAGTGATTTTATACAAAAACAAAACAAAACAAAACATTAGCATCTGAAGGAAAAAAAAAAGTGGGATCTGGAGAGAAAAATATAAGAGTTATGCCGAGAACAAAAACAGAGTGATAAGAAGTAAAGGAGTTGAGAAGACAGTGAGGACTTTCAGTTCCATCACCCCATGTGTTGCCAGGGGGAAACAGAGCAACAACTGGAAGGTAAGTTGTGAACCACATTCTGCCATAGGAAAGACAGGGTGGGGTTTGGTCCTGAGTTGGTTGATAGTAAAAGAGGATTCCTAAGGAAAGTTTATCACCGATAGACAGCCTGTAGCTAAGTATAGGTATAACTAAAATCATGTTACCAGATAGGAAGTTGCTAACTTTGTCTAGTTATACACTCTCAATCCTGTGTTAAAAGGAGAGCTTTTAAACAAAATAACTCCGAAAATCAAACATTAGAAGTCATTTAAATCCAAAAAAATTAACTAATTCTTCATTTATATGTTATTCCAGACATAAAACATTGAATGAAAGATTTCCTAACACCATGTTTAATACTAGTTTATTGTTCCAAAATAATGATTACTGACAATAATTATTTCTTCTAGATTAAGTAGGATTTGGCCCCTAAATAGTAATCACCCCTCCAGCCAACGTAGCCCTGCATTTGGCATTGCTCTTCCCCTGTTCCTTTCTCCCCTAGTGTTTCTGTCTGTTAGTTCAAAGACATTTTATTCCTAGCAAAAGCACTACATGGGCTGTTTTCCCAAATAAAAGCAGATTGTTTGATTCTATAACACTTTTTACTATCCTTTAAATCAAGTTAATCCATTCTTTGTTTCCTCTACTTTCTTTTCCTCTCACATACAGAAAGGGTAAAGTATAGAATATATTTACTTATTTTATTCCTAACCAATTACTTTCATTTTGCTTTAGCATTTTTGGGAACATAATTATGATTTACCTAGGAGCAATTTCTAAAATATAACACATTATATTTGATACCTTTTTAAACACTTCTAATAATTTATATATGTATAACTCTTATGTGGAGAGGTATACCTTTCTTTTGACATTTTAAAAAATATAGGGTTGCCAGATAAAATACAGGACACCCAATTAACTTTGAATTTCAGATAAAAACTAGTAATTGTTTCGTGTGTCCCAAATAGCACATGGGCATAGTTATACTAAAAATTGTTAGCTATTTACCTGAAATAATTAAACTGGTCCCTTGTGGGATTATGTTTTGTTTTGTTTTGTTCTATTTTTGCTAAATCTAACAATCCTTCTATTATTTAAATGCAAAAATCATTAGACTCCTTTCATTGAGAATTTTTAGAGCCAAGCAGCTGAGCTCACTAAGACCTTACTACAGGTATTTGGCAGAACTCCACCTATTAAAAAGAGCACACAGAAATACTTTTCAAACTGTTTAGCCAATGTAAACAGGTATTTAGGTCACTGAACAATAAAGGAATTATGGTCTGCTTAATTAAATAAACCAAATCTTATTATATAATAGTAAATAATTCTTGAGATAAAAACCGAAAAAGTTGGCAACTCTATTCCATGTCCTAAAATTCTTTGAGAATTTTACTCTTCTCCCTAAACTCTGGGAAACAGTGATTCAAAATATTTCATTGCTTTTAGTGAGTATAGATGAAACAATGTGTGTGTGCATTTTTTAGCATTTAGAGGGATCATAAAAATGACATTAATGTGGTTTTTATCAAAATTGCTTATCTAATAAATATTAAATATTATTAGGATATATTTTATTAGGATAAATATTATTAAATATATTAGGATTTTATTAATAAATCATAAGTATTATTAGGGTATCTAGGTATTAAGATTTCTTGACTTAACTAAGTTGGTCTAAATTTTTTATGAAGATTTTCTCTTACATACTGAATAGACCAATGCTGATATAATCCAAAAGATCAAATTTACTATAAATTATAAAAATAATGTAAGTTAATCTCTGATTTTGGAACAATACACTTTAAGTAAAACTGAAAACCTAGAATATATATATATATGTGTGTGTATATATATATATATATACACATATATATAATAGAGAGAGCAAAGATAGGAAATATATATATATATATATAGCAAGACAGGAAATATTGAAAAGTAAAAGGGCACACTATATAGGAACTTCAGGACCCAGGGTTGATATTTAGCAAAGGCTGAATGGGGGAGGGGGATGCTGAGGTTTCCACCCTTTCTAGGTTGTAATGAGGCTCCTCAATCCCTAATGGGGTAGTATCAGAGAAGGCTAAGTGAGGACTGAGACTTTCATCCCCCACCAAGAAGTAATGAGCCCTCCCACCATCACCCCACCTGCCCTCTACCACTACCCCATGATGTCAGCAGACTACCTGGAGAGCCTGAACTGAAAGCCTTACCTCACTCTAATGAGACACCAGTCTTCTTCTTAGTTAGGTAGGGTGGTGTCTTCCCATCCCCCCCACGACCCCTGTGGTGTCAGTAATGAAGCACTCCAACCTTCCCTGCCAGAGATTCATCAGTGGATGCAAAATAAGTTCAAAGCAAGCCGTAGGAAGGAAACAATAACGAGTAGAAATCAATGAAATTGAAAGAAAAAAAAATAGGAAAGATATCCATGAAATAGGGAGATCATTCTTTGCAAATGTTAATACAATTGAAATCTCTAGTCTTTTAAATCCACAACTTACAATAAAAAGAAAAGGGAACACAGATTATCACTATCAGGAATGAATTGGGGATATCACCACAGATCCCGCAGACATTATCTGAATAATAAGGAAATACTATAAAAACTACCCACAAAAATTAGACAACTTAGATTAAATAGACCATATATTATTACAAATACAAACCATCACAACTTACCTAATATTAATTAGGAAATGTGAATATCCTTATGGCTATTAAGAAATTAACTTTGTAATTCAAAACCTCTCAATAAGTATATTCAGACCAAGTTGGTTTCACTGGAGAATTCTAACAAATGTTTTAAAAATTACTAATTACCTAGCACCAATTCTATACAATCCATTTCAGAAAGAAAGGGGAGTACTTCCCAGTTCATTTTATGAAGCTAGTATTCTTGTGATACCAACAGTAAAAAGATGGTACAAAAAATTAAACTAGACACAAATATCTGTCATGAATATGAATTCAAATTCCTAAACAAAATATTAGCAAGTGAAATTCACTAATGTATGGAAAGAATTACATAACATGACTAAATGGGGCTTATTTCAGTGACAAAATTTAATATATTTATGATAATTATCTAGAAACATTGGGGAAACTTCCCAAACTCGATAAAGAGCATCTATAAAACACTTGCAGTATACCTAACTCTTAATGGTGAAAGACTGAATACTTTCTAAGTACTGGGAACAGTATTTTCTCTCACCTCTCTTACTTGTAAGTGCCAAAATGTTGAGCCAGTACAATAAAGAAAATGAAAAATATATATACAGATGGGAAAGGAACAAATAAGACTGTCCTATTTGCAGATGATGTTATTGTTTACATTGAAAATCCCCAGCAATCTACTAAAAAAAAAAACAAAAAAAAACAAATGTAAACCCTCCAATACCTGTTAATTTAGATCACAAAATATATACTAACCATAAAAATCTGCATTTCTGCATTTCTAAGTATGTGAACACCAAAATAAAGGATATAACACCACTTATATTTAGTCCAAAATGAAATAATTAAGTGTAAATCTAAAAAAGCATGTACAAGATTATACTCTGAAAACCAATAAAAAAATCAAAGAAGATCTGAATAAATGGATAGTCATAATGTTTGCATGTTGGAAAAGTTAAAGTACTAATGATGTCAATTCTCCCAGTTGACTAGGAGTTTTAATATGACTTCAATCAATAGCCCAGCAAAATTCTTTTGCAGATATAAGCAAAATTATTCTAAAATTTATAATGAAAGCCACAGAAACTAGAACAGCTAAAACAATTTTGAAAAGAAGAAAGTAGTAAGGATAGGCCCAATTTCAAGGCAGATTCTATATCTATAATAATCAAGTCTGTATGATATTGGTGGAAAGATAGAAATATAGATCAACAGAACAGATGAGAGAAAACAGAAATAGATGCAGGCAAATATGCCCAACTGATTTTTTTGTAAAGATTTATTTAGTTATACAAGAGCTGGGGTACGGGTTAGAGGCGCGGGAGGGTGAGAGGATTCACCAGAGACAGAGCAGGGAGCAGATTGGGCAGATGGACTGAAAGCACTACTGAGGGGAGCAGTGGGCGAGACAGGCGAGGTCTGCCGCACCATATGGGTATCTCCCTGGCCAGCCGGGAATTGAACCCATGCTACAGAGGCTGCAGACAGCTTCACAGCACTGTGCTCAACCCGCTGTGCCACCAGGGAGGCCCGCCCAATCGATTTTTTTACTACAAAAGAAAGACAAGTCTTTTTAGCAAATGGTGCTAGAACAATTGGGCATCCATAAGCAAGAAATCTATCTTGACCTAAGTATCATGTCTTATACAAAACTAACTCCAAAAGGAGTCATGAGCTTAAATGTAGAAAATAAAGTATAGAACATTTAGAATAAAATACAGGAGAAAATATTTAGGATTAGGATTTAGGGGTAAGGAAAGAGTTCTTAGGCTTGACTAAATCAAAACTATAAAGTTAAAAATTGATAAATTGTATCTAGAAATTTTTGTTCTGTGCAAGACAAGTTACAGATTGGGAGAAAATATTTGCAAACCACAAATTTGACAAAGAGTTCCTATCTATTTAATATAAAGAATGCTTATAACTCAACTAGAAACAAACAATCCAATGAGAAATATGGTCTAAAACAGTAACAACATGAAAAGATTAACATCTCTAATCTTTAGAGAAATGATAATTAAAACCACAAGGATAAGACACTAAGAGGACAAGCCACAAACTGGGAAATAATATTTTCAAAAGCACATCTGATAAAGAACTACTTTACAAAATATACAAACAATGAAAGAGCCTCCCTCGTGGCCTAGGCATTAAGTTTCAGTGCTATTACCACTAAGGCCCGAGTTGGATTCTTCAGCCAGGGAGCTAACCCACATGGCACAGCAGACCTCTCCTGTCTCACCTGCAGCTCTCCTCAGCAGTGTATTTCAGTATATTCACCTATTCTGCTCCCCACTCTGTCTCTGGGAAATCCTCTCACCCCCAACACCTTTGGCCTACACTCCAGTTCTTGTATGCATAAATAAATCTTAAAAAACAACAACAAAGAACACTGAAAACTCAATGGTGAGAAAATATATACCTCCATTAAAAAATTGGCAAAGACCTGAAGCAACATCTTGCCAAAAAAGATATGCTGATGGCAAACAAGTAAATTAAAAGATGTTCTACAGCATATGTCATCAGGGAATTAAAAACTAAAATAATAATGAGATCCCACTACACAGCTACTAGGATAACCAAAATTCAAAACACCAACACCACCAAATGTTGGTGTGAATGTGGAGCAACAGGAACTCTCATTCATTTGCCTATTAGGAACATAAATGGTTGCAGCCAATTTGGACAATGATTGGGCAGTATTTTATGAAACTAAATGTATATTTGCCATATGACCTAGCAATCACACTCCTTGAAATTTACCCCAATGAGCTGAACACTTATTTCCATACTCAAAACTACTATGCATATTTTACAGCAATTTTATTAATAATTGCCACAACTTGGAAGCAACCAAGTTGACCTTCAGTGGATGAGTGGAAAAATAAACCGTGGTACATTTAGACGATGGAACAGTAGTCAGTGCACAAAGAAATGAGCTATCAAGCCATAAAAAGACACAAAAGAACCATAATTCATATTGCTAAGTGAAATTTCTGCAAAGGGTATATATTGTATGGTTCCCACTATATGACATGCAGGTAAATCTATGGATAGAGTAAAAAATATCAGTGGTTGCCAAAGGTTAGGAGGAAAGGAGATAAATAGGCAGAACACAGAGGATTTTTAGGGCAAACTATTCTGTGTGATAATACAATGGTGGATGTACCTCATTATCCATGCATTAAATCCATAAATGGTACAACACCAAGAGTAAACCCTAAAATAAAATATGGACTTGGGTCATAATGATGTGTCATTTTAGGTTCTCAGTTGTAACAAATTAATTAGAACTGTCATGTGGGATGTCAATGGTGGGGGAGGTTGTGGGTATGTAGACACAGGGATTATATGGTTAAGTGTACTCTGTTCAATATTGCTGTGAATTTAATGTTGCTCTAACAAATGAATTTTATTAATTTTAAAAAACCATGAAAAATCACATGACTATCAGAATAGCTAAGGTATAAAGGAGGCACAAGACTGAATACTGATGAGGTTGTAGAGAAACTGGATCATTCATGCATTGCTGATGAGAATGTAAAATTATAGCTACATAGGAAAACAGTTTGGCAGTTAAAGAACTAAACATGCAACCACCATATCACCACCAATTTTACCCCTGGGCATTTTTCCCAGAGCGATGAACTTATGTTCTCACAAAAACCGATACATGAATGTTCATAGCAGCTGTATTTATAATCACCCCAATCTGGAAACAGCTCAGACATCCTTCACCAGGTGATTGACTAAACAGTGTTACAACCATACCATAGTATACTACTCAAAAGGAAAAAGGAAAAAACTGCTAGTAACATGCTACAACCAGGATGAAGCTCCAGGAAATGGATGCAAAATTTCCTAAATTTCAAATACTTTAGAATTCCATTTATATGAAGATGAAAAATTAACAAAAATACTGTCAACAAATAAACAGTGACAAGGATTAAGAAGATGATAGATTGGAAGAAGTAGGTGTGGTCACAGTAGGGCACTATGAGGAACATAAATGGTTTTGTCCTGATGGAAATATCTTTCTTGAATGTTCATTGTCACATACTGGTTGTGATCTTCTGCTATAGCCTTTTTTGTTGGGAAAAAAAAAATGTTATTTATTTATTTTTTCATATTATTATTGTTATTTTATTTTTTGTATATTTCTTACATCATTTTTCATTTTTGTACAATGTATGTACTTTCATCTTGGTTATATTCCCCATACAATTGCACCCCCCTTATTTTGACCCCAATCCCTCCTCTCCCCACCTCCCAACCCCCCCCCATAGTGTGTCTCTGGTTTATACTTGCTTGTTGATTTTGATTTTTTCTTTCTTATAGTTATTCTTTTTCCTGGTTCCTTATTTAGGTTTTCTAGATTCCTGCTATGAGTGAGACCACCCGGTATTTTTCTTTTTCTTTGTGGCATCTAATTTTGATAGAAGACCTAGGGTATAGGCCAGAGGTACAGGGGGTGAGAGAATTTACCAGAGACAGAGTGGGGAGCAGAACAGGCAGATCTACTGAAATACACTGCTGAGGGGAGCTGCTGGCCAGACAGGAGAGGTCTGCTGGGCCATATGTGGGTTAGCTCCCTAGCCAGGATTGAACTCAGGCCACAGTGGTGATAGCATTGAGACTTGACCCCTAGGTCACCAGGAAGGCCCTTCTGCTATAGTCTTGCAGAATATAACCATTGGGAAAACTGGAGGGAAAGTACATGGGATTCCTCTATATTCTTCCAACTGCCTATGAATCTATAATTATCTCAAAAGAAAATATTTTATTTAAAAAAATGTGAATGTAGATTCTGAAGATATATAAACTGAAATAATTTTCACAGCTAAGAATCTTAAAAGAAATGAGACTATCTGAATCAACAAACTCAGAAGAACCAGGTTGAGATGAGAGGACAGCACACTCCTTTTTTCAGACCTTTGCTTTTCCTCTACTTTAATATTTTTTAATTCTTTAAAGAATACTCAAGGTGAATCCACTATGTTTCTACCTTTGTGACTTTTTTTCAGCATAATCAATATTGAGAGTGATTTCCATGTAATCAATTGAGATCATTTTGGGTGGTCTTAGCATTATGCATTGAGGGAAGAGGGCTTATTGCATGCTTAGTAGAACATTCTTCATGGACCATTGCCAGGAGCATACGTCCTTTCACAAAAATCATTCAAGTTTCTATGTTTTAGAAACATTCCAAGTTCTATTTATTTATTTTTATTTTATATATTTTTATATTGTTCTTAATTTTGTTTTCAATGTATGCTTTCTCATCTCGGTTATAGTTCTTGTGAAATTCCCACCACCAGTTCACGCGTACACCATCACCATAATCCCTTGTGCTCTTCCCACTCCTTTTTTGATCCTACTGCCTTCTCCCACTCTACAGAATGTCTCTGGTTTAGAATTGCTTGTTGACTTAGATTCCAAGTTCTTTACTTAAATGTGTATAACTCAGTACAGAACAGACAGCATTGCTTTATTTTCTGTTCCTTTGTTGTTCTTTGCTTTTCTAACTTGTTGGAAAGAGTTGAATTCAGTTTGATTACAGGTGACTATAAAGAGAGGCCAAAAGTACTCAAGAATTCTTGAGACGTCTCTGACGTGTCATTATTTTTAGCTATCTATGCTCACTCTCAGTATTATTTTTAAACCGAATCTTGGTTAAAGAAGTAGTTATTTTAAAGATTTAGAAATCTTTGATATTTATAGAACTGCTCTCATCTTCTCCTTTAAGCTTTGCCAGTGTTAGCCCTGTTAAGAGTAATTTCATGGTTTGGAGATTCAGATGGTACTGGTCAGAAGTGGTTGGCATGACTCATCCATGTTTTCTCTGATGTTTCCCTCTATTGTCATTTAGATAGGATATAAAGAAGATAAAGCAATTGGATTAAAATAAAGTGGAAGGAAGCTGGACTGTTGTAGTGTTAGAATCAGCCCATTTACTCCAAAGAGTATCTGAGAATATTACTTTAAAAGCAAAACTGAGTCATACTTTGTGTAATGGGACTAGTCACAGTAGGACAGGTTTGTGAAGAGCCTATGACAAATGTCCATATTTCAATTTGGAAAAGTATGCGGAAAACGTTATTTTCTTTCTTAGTTAGAGGCTCTATTATACAAAACCACATCTCTGTTACCTGTCTCCGTTATACTAAAGTGTTTTTAGAGGTTTTATTTTGTTTTCTCATTTGTACTCTATCTCTCCACCCCATTTTGCTTGACTCTGTGTTGATTTCCATGCATTAGATGAATCAGTCACTTGTGTCCTGAAGAAGAGGCTGCTTGTAGATGATGAACCTTATTATTCAACCTACTCTAGCTTTTGGTCATCTTTTTGAATCTTTAGGAGCATTGAAGCCTCCTATTTTATTTTTAATACCTTCCAGTATTGAGGGTGTGCCGAGTCGTGTCAGTGTTCCCAGGGGAGGACGTCAGCTAGAACCTACATTCAGGTATGCTCCAACTGTTCCTTAAACCTCCAGACTTTACAGTTTTAAAAAAGGTCCTAAAATGTAATTGTTTTGTAAAAAAAAGAAAAAGAAATCTGAGTGGACATTAGTTCATCTCAAGTAAACTGGTGATACACATAATTTCTACTTATATTAATGAAATGATGAACACTATATAAATTTTCATGCAATCATTGATAATTTTGAAAATAAATGGAGCTTATAAATAATTAAACATGAAAAAAACAGGCAAAAAGCAGGGTGAATACTTTTCCTAAAAACAATTCATAATTCTGTAGGCACTCTGCTAAGTAGTAGGGGAGAAAATAAAGAAGGTATCATCTCTGACTTCAAAAGATCAAGTTGTATAAATAGAATATTTGTATTTTTTATTAGACATTAAAACTCTTTAGGGAGTACAAAGGGAGGATTCTGTCATAAACCAAGGAAGCAAAAAGAAGCTGCTAAGTCTTTAAAAATCTATGGGTTTGACAATAACAAGTCCTCACCCCATTTGACAGCTAGGCAAGTTGAGAATTATTCAACCAGCCAGTGGCAGATTTGAAGCAAAAGTGTGAGCTCTGAGTTCCATTCTAAAACTTTCCATTCCTCTGTTATTCTTATGAGAGTTACCAGGAGAAAAGGGGCAGATGAAAATGCTAGAGGTTTATCTTATATGTCTCTGCATACAAAGGATAGCATGTTTCAGGACTAACCTGATGGGAGAAAGCATGCATTGTACAACAGGAAAAATAATGTAAAATATATATTAAAAATATGTATATGTATAAAATGATATTGACACAAAAAGAAAGGAAAACCAAAAAAAATGCATGTTTCTTTGCGATTTAGTATCCTTGAGCAGAAGAGGTCTAAATGACTCAATTTAATCACTTCAAATTTTATTACTCCTAAATTACATTGTGCTCTTTTAATGCTTTGAGATAACTAGTAGTACTTTAAAAAAAAAAAAAAAACTTGTGAGACAAGATTTTCCTTGTAAGTTGAATCTCTTGATGACAAGGGGAACTGCAGTTTTCATGTTGTACTACTAGGATCAGTCTTTCACTATGCCACATTTTAAGCAGAATTTCATTCTAGCAAGGACAGCATAAGCAGGTATCACAGTGCATACATATCAACTCCACAGAAGGCCATTATGAAAATATTTCTCAGAAGATGCTTTATTATATCTTGAGATAAAATTGTTAGCTGGATGTTGTGCTGGTCCATGATACTTGGGGCAAATCTACCCACACATACACACACACTCATTTAGGCACAGGTCACAATGCCTGTCATTCTGCCACTCTTATTTCCTAGACATTAAAACTCTTTAGGGAGTACATATTCATCTCATTAGTCATTTGGTTGACTCTTTTTTTTTTTTGACTCATCACAACATATGACCACTAAATCAAACAAACATGAACAACTAAAACTTATTTTTAAATCTTTCCTTGTTTTTATTTTAGCATAAACAATGTTTATTTTTTCAGTGTGTTGATTTTGCAGATGAAATTTTGAAGGTAGAATATGGTAATTTTAAGAGAAATAATGTAACATGCTATCTTTGAGGCAGAAAGTGCAACATTTAGAACAAGACAATGGCCTGCATTTTCTGACTGGCAGGTGGTTATCACAATAGAGGAAAATGATAAGAGATTTAGTGGACTGAAGAATAACTTCCTCTTGACAGTGTCCTGACCCTTGACCTATGACCTGACTCTTGTTAGCTCCACTAACACAGGGTAATTGTCACAGGTGTAGGATAAAAGACATCTCTACAGAAGCTCCCAATAGTCTGAGATTTATTTCTTTTGATGAGCACAAATGTGCTGTTGAGATAAAACCATAAGTTTTGACCTTTTTTGACCTATATGGACATGAAAATTTACCCAGAGAAAGCAAAATTCCAAATACAAAGAGCTTCCTTTAATGTTTGGCTTGAAGATCACATTATAACAAGAAGGTTATGTGCATCAGGGCAAAGCCATGGTAAACATATTATTGTCGTTACCCTTAAAGCATGTCTCACACGTAATTGTGACATAGAGCTAATAAAGAACGCTCTATCCACAATAGACTACCTGAATTTTTATAATTATTAGTAAACTCTTACTATGTCATACTCTGGAAATGTGTCTTATTCTGAAATTATTCTTTTGTATTTATATGCTAATCATCTCCCTCAAAAGAAATCAGTTCTTTGAGTTTTATTTAAATGTTCAGAAGATAGTAGTGTTAAGAGTACTTTCAGATGATGTGGTAACAATTGTGATTTCTCATGAAAGTTAATGCCTCCTCCTGTAAGAAAATATATTGTATTCTCCTTTTTCAGCAACACAAGTAAGAAATTCAGAAAACACAGTGAAATACAATGAGTTATGCAAATTCATGTTATAATAGAAGAATATTACAAGAGAAAACCAAAGGACTGTAACATCCATTAAAATGAAGTCAATATAGTTATATACCCATGATTTTAAAAAAAGCTGCAGAAGAATGAATATTGCTGGTAAAATGAAAATGACTTTACATTTCATTAAAATGAACTCAAAGCAGTAACATGGCAGTGTTTTCAAAATGTTTTACGAAGGAAACAAAGTCAACTTTTCAAATCCTTCGCATAATAAAGTGGTGCATTCCATTATTCTGTTTATTTAGGGGTGTATTATTAGAGTCATCCAAATGTTTGTTACTTAATATGAAGAAACCATACCAATTTCCTAATCATAATAGATTTCTAGGATCCAATTTCTATTCAAAACTATGCAAAAGGCATAAATTACTCTTAAGTTCATTGAGGGTTCTTATTCAGGTCAGAGGTCTTGCCCTTCAGCTATTTTTTTACCCACCACATGCTCTGATGGCACAAAATTAGTGTATATAAGCTTAGGACAATCAGTCAAGGAAAATACAAACATCAGTTCATCTTAAAGTGACACTATAGGTAAACCACTTCAGTTTGTTCAGTAAAGGTGTAGCGAAATCCATCTGTTTCCAAAATATCACACTTTCTTTATATTAAAGCATGAAAATAAGGGATTATAATCATGCAACTTATTGTCATGCATACTTGCTATAATAATGCCTTCTTCCCAGACTACCATCTTTTCAAATGTGATGAGATCATCAGGTAACAGTGTAGGATATGAAGGCTTAGCATGCTGTGTTGTTAGCACATTAAAAAAAGAAATTGCTGGGATAATTAACAACTACCTATTTGTCTGTGGGATGCATTCATTATGGCTCTACAAATTGGAGGTCTCCAAAATCTGTGCAATAAAATTTACTCTTTGTTCAGGAAGTTCCCCTTGGATTTGGGGAAAATTCTGGTTTGCTGTGTCTATTGTAATTGTGACAGGCAGTTGACATGTCTCATAGTCTAAATGTAGTGGCAAGCAGGGGGTGGTACAATGATGAAAAAACTGCCATTCATTCTTGTGCAAAGGAAAGGTGTTTCTTAGCATATTCCAACCTATGTTCAGACTAGAGTTGGGTCTCTGGGGTTGAAGGTCAAATCTGTGAGGTCAAAGCTATTTCTTGTCAATCTTCGTTCACTAATGACACATGAATTGGAAATTAGAACAAAGTAAGTAAAACGAATAGCCAGAAGGTGAGTGTCTGTTTTATTACTCAGAAGAGCTGGGAAATCTGGCCAATTGTTGCCCTATGTGGCTTGAATGACAGTTGTTAAGTTGAAAAAGGGACAGTGTGATGGGAATGCCACTTTAAATCTCAATTACCTCCTCCACTCCAATCAGCTTGGTAGAGCTTTAATGAAGTGCAATTCTCTGTCCTTTTCCTCATACTTCTATCTCTAGAATAAGCCTCACATTCAAGTTTGACAGCAGTACAATCAGTTTTCCATTCATCACTGGCCCTGTTTTAACCCTGCTGAAAAAGGGCCTAATGTACGTGGCAGTGATGGCAATTAGGCAGAAAAGTAATATTAGAAACAGACAAAAGCCTGAGTCTTTTAGCATTACAGGTGTTTTTTTTTTTTTTTTTAGCCTGTTCTAGACATAAAGGAATAGGCAGTGTTGTTAAGTTCCCTTCTTCAGTCTTCTCTTAAGCTGAAAGTCCAACGATTTCAAGATTCAATTAATTAGAGACATGGAGAGCCAAAGAACAAGGTAAAAGCTAAGTTCTTTCTAACTGAAGACACACTTAGTAATTGGCCCCTTATTAAAATGGATATCTTCTGGGTGTATGTTTAATAAGGTTGATAAAAACTCGTCATTTCCTCATTAGGATAGCACATGAATACACTCTGTATATAGAAAAGAAATCTTAAAGAGAACAAACAGGAAAATATCAATCTGTTAAAAACAGGAATGTAAAACATAAAAATTGAAAAGCCTGAGAACTATAACTTTTCAGAGATGGGGATATTTTGAATGCATTGTGTGTGTGTGTGTGTGTGTGTGTGTGTATGAATGAGTGTGTAAGCTGAGGTTTTTTTTAAGACATATCTTGGCTCCTCAATCAGTTTATCTTGGGATGCAAAATATTTAAGCATTTAGTTTTATAACCTGGACCAATGATATTTACTATGATTTTTTTAAACCCTAAAGATGATGACATATTTAAATGGCTTTCTCATATGAAAATAAATGCAAAGTTTCAAAATCTATACATTTGGATCTGTATGTGTAAGAATCCAAATAATATTCAAGCTTGTATATTTGCACAGAAAACTCACATATATGTGTTTAGGTACACAAGTATTGTTCTATCTAATTATATTTGTAAATATGTCCACACTAGTATGTGAAATCTTAGAAGAGATAAAGTTTATAGATTTTTTCATGCATGTATTTAATTGTTATGTACATTTTCCTAATGGTTCTTTTTATGCCAATTTTTTAAAATGTCAGCCAGGTTGGGGTGTTTTTTTGTTTTGTTTTGTTTGATAGATTCCACAGGAACATGTGGCATCGGTGTAAGGATCTTGTTTAAGAGAATGGAGGCTTGGAGTTAAAAAAAAAAAAAAAACAGATGCAGCAATTAGGCGGCTCTTGCTGCTCATTGGGGAGGTGACACAAGTGGGTGATAGTGGCTTTCACCTCTCACACTCCCTTCTCTCCTGCCTGATTCCTAGAACAATCCCTGTCAGAAACACTCTTTGAAAAAGGCTGCATTAGACAATGGCTCTTCACCCTTATTTTACGCTTTAAGTAGTGGAGCAGAATGCTGTAAGGGACTGAAAACAAGGCGTAATCTGAGAAAGACGCGCAGGCATTGTTATAACTGTGAAAACCAGAAGAGCCCCTTTCAGAGCCGTGACTGAAAGTGCTCGGAAGACCTTTAGTCCTTTGCACTCTCCCAATCACCAATTAGACAAACATTAACATCAATTAAGCTGTTATACGGCACAGGTTCCATATAATTACCTTAATGGGTTGACGCTTTCTTTAGCAGCAATTTCTTAAACAAACTTCATCTTTTGTGCAACAGGCTAAGAAAATTTTCAGCAGGGAGCATTTCCTTTTGTCAAGTTTTCTAAAGAGACAGCTGAATTGTTCTATTTAACAACAAACACCTTCACTAAGGACCCTCGTCTTGTCCCCGTTCCCACCACATTTGACTACTAGGCTCAAAGCTTATTAACCATCAGAGACAAAAAAACGAACTGGCCAGGGGAGCCCAGACACATGCAGGGCGGGCAGTACACAAAGGACCAGTGAGTCTGGCACCGGTTTGCAAGCAGACCCTCGGAGAAAGCACCAATTGAATTAGTTGCCTATTTAGTATCCAAAGCGCCAGATCCGTCCTTACCAAAAGCACAAAGAAAATGAAATAGAAAAACAGGATCTTGCTCATAAAACAAGACAAATCTGTCTAATTTATTTTGTACCAGTAAGTGCTAATTAAATGCAAGCTACTCAGATTCTTCCTGTTCCTGCCTCACCTAATTCGCTTAGAATCACGACAATGCCAGTCTGATTTTTCCCCCTGTTTAACAAACATTCATTTGAAATGTACTCAAATACAGCTATAAAAATACAACCCTTATATCACTTCTATTTTTATTTTATATAAAGTCCATGTGTTTTTACTCTGTTGTGAAATTATTTGAGGCGGGGGGTGGCGGGGAGCTGTTGGCAGAAACAAGTCCTTAAACTATCCTTGTGCATGGTAAGGAATAAACAACTTGAGATGCATATAATGAACTATAATTGTCCGTGCCCCCCTCCCCAGGGTTGGAGTAATGTATGTAACCAATTTCAAAGCAATTCATTAAAAGTCAGAAGCCTAAGTCTTCTATCTAGTTTGAAAAGCAGACCATAGTAAAAAAAAAAAAATTAAACAAATATAAAATATACTAAATACTTGTGCCAAATCAAAGTCTTTAAATTTTTTCCCTCCTTCCCAACCTGAATCTCTCTTTCCTTCACATTCCTACTGCTCACTTTCACATACCTGACAATAACAATATCCTTGGGAACAGGCAATTCATTTTACAGCTTTAAGGTCAGGGTTTGGGGTCCACAGACAAGTGTATGTTCCATTTAGTCCTGCCCTGAAAACTTCCAACACTTCTTTGGATCTAAAGCTCAAGGTGACAAAATTAAAAGACGGTGATGAACTTAGACTCCGATTTTAACCTCAGGTCACTGTCAGCCATACCTAGAAGATTTTACAGGGTAAGAATTTCAGATACAGAAACATGTACAATTACAAAATAGTTGTTCTCGATTGTACTGCCAAGAATTAGCATTTGAAAAAGTATGTACATAAAAGAGATCGATTTATTTATCTGCACTAAGCAATCAGTAACATTTACTGAAGAACTTTGTGATTATAAAATAAAACTAAGACTGACCTTTCTTAAACACAAACCCTAAGTATATTTTATATAGAAAATGATGTTCTTCATTCAAAAGTTGACCTATTATGTATTAGAAAATTTTCTTTTTAACTCAGTTTCAACTTAGTGTTCACATTGACTTGGTTAAGACATTTTGAATCCTCCTGGATTACTGCTTTGGTGCCTAATGGCATCACCTTAAATACAAAACTAAAATTGTATTACTCCTGTTTTCTTCAATGGTTAATTCTGTCTGCTCCAGCACAAATACAGCTAAAAATTGGGGATTTCATGAATAAATGTGAAGAGTTTCTATTACCTAATTATTTTGAATTGGAGTTCAGTCACTCATGACACTGCAGGAAAATGTAAGATTAAATCAAGAGAGACCTGAAGGGAAGAGATTGCATAGATACACTTTTAACTTTTACTTTATAATGAAGGAAGTGCTATTTTTTTAAGTAAATTAAGAATTGGAGTATGAAAACAGCTATTTCTTTGTAAAGTGCCACCTGAGAATTATACAGATTTGTATCTTTCTTAGAACTTTTACATATGACAGATATAATTGGGTCTAATAAGGAAGGACAAGATACCAGGTGGCAAAGTCACCTCTGTAACCACAGAGAAAATGTGTGCAGAATCTGAGTTACCTTTCCCTAATTTCCAGTATTAGGGATGAATCTGTGGTGTATGAATGGATTTTTTTTCCATTCAACATATCAGGCAGAGATCTGAATAAAGCTAATGTTCGTTTTTTGACACCCATATCAAACTGAAAACACCTCAATCAACTGTTGGATGGATTTGGCATAATTATTGATACACTTTGCAGGATTTAAAGAGTGAGGATTCAGTGTTCACATTCCACATTTGAAACGAACACAACTTATCAAGTGGAGTTCTGACATGTGTGACTCTTAGTATCATTTTGGAAGTGAAATAACCTGTCAGATTTTAAAATGTGTTAACAACTGGATGGTTAAATGGCAGGGACATGAAGAGAGGACATGGACTTGGTTTGAGATTTTGTTCTGGAGAAGAGTCACTTACTGCCATCCTAGAAATAATCACAACAAAAGTTTCCCCCCAGGAGTTCTGAACAAAATTCTATAGTAGAATAAATAAACTACTACACAGTTAGATTATCTTAACTAGCATCTGCAATCTTCCTTACAATAGCCATTTCTTGATGTCTTTCCAAATACATTAGATGTGGCAGATGATTTATTTTGCCTTTGAAAAGTACTTATAACTATTCAACAAATATTTAAGTTTCTACTATGTGCCAGGCATTCTTTTCTAAGTACATTATCAAAGTCGAAGAGTACAAAAATGCCTAACATCCTTTTATTGGAGATGTCTTAACTTTAAGTGGATTAAAGTAATTTATATAGAAAGCTTAGGGAAACAATCTACTTCTCTCAGACTTTGTACAATTCTTCATCCTGATTAATTTGTCTGGTACCTGACACATAGTAGGTGCTTCATAATTCTCCCTATATTTTAACCCAAGATGATTGTGAATGTGTGTGTATGTGACGTTATCTAGCACAAAGATATCCACTAACCATGGCATCTAATTCATTGCCATTTATGATAGTGATTACTTTTAATGGATTCTAACATTTATTTTTTGTTTGATTCAAAACACATTTTCCTTACTCTTTTCATCATAATCCTTCTGGGAAAAAGTAGGAAGACTGTTCATGGGATGGGGTGGATGGGTGGAATTGGGAGATAGTTCAGCATTTATTTTTGAAATTAGAGTTTAAACGATGGTGCGCATGTGTGTACATGTGTGTGTTACACTTCAGAGTAAAATGAAGCCTTCCAAAGTGAGAGTTCAAGATTGTGACTCTTCAAGAAAAAGGTAATTGGTGCAAAGGAACTTAGTCTGGATACAATTTCTCTTCTAAATACATTGAGTCATTCAACACTCATGTTGCTGAACATTTATGATGATGAGCAATGCTCTGGGGAAACTGGAAGAGCTACACTGTAGTGAAGTAGTTAAAAGAGGTGCAGTTGAAACTTTCTTCCCAAGAAACTCACAACATGGTGTCTGAACTGCCCTAGGACATTTATATCTTACCCCTTACAATTCTTGCTTCTTGAGAAAATTTCATCACCCATTTATGCTAAAAGTAGGTGCCTTCCAGTCATAGAAAGCTATGATAACTTTGATTCATAATTATTTAAAAAAATAGATATTAAGTATTACATGCAGTTGACCTAAAGGAAATAAGGCCTGGAGACACTCAACCTAAAAGCAGAAAACTTTCATGTCAAAACTGGTCTCCTTGATGTATACTGATGTTCTATCTGTATGTGCAGATCTGTATTCATAGTCACATCTGTTTTCTACCTATATCCTGGATTGTTACAATAAAAATTTACCCTCTATTATAATTAATTCAATTAAAATGCACTTATGATTAAACACATTGTAACCATTCAGATTAAAATCATTCAATAAGTGGTATACACAAACCTCTACATTAACAAATACAAATGAGTAGTATTAGTACTACTTGGAAATGCTTATATACTTCTATCACTTCAAATATTCATAATATACATAGATTTAAAGGGGCAGTCCCTTAAAACTTCTTGAAAGGAGGTCAGCATTTTCATCTGAAATGTTGAGAATAAGAAGAGAAAATAAATCAGTGCATATACAAATGAACAATGCTCTTCGGAATTCTTTCCTGCCCACATTTCATAGTTCCAACTTAGCAAAGTAAAGATTTTTTTCGCAAAGGAACTGTTTTTAAGTTACTGGAGCCTTAAATGTATATTATTTCTATGATCCAAGAATAAGATACATTTTAAAAACTTTTAACCTTTACCAAGCTCTTCTATAGGAGCTATATTGTATAAAAAGGGACCACTTCCTCATTAGAATCAAACTGCACTTCAGCTTTTTGATTATTCTTTATTTCTAATCATGTTCTTTCTGTTCTAAGAACGCAATGAAAACCAGGAGAATCATAATTTTTTAAATACTTTTAATATTGTGCTTCATCTTTCTAATGTAGTATCTATAACCCAAGTCCTATTGAAATCAATTTAATGACTGTCAGTCACAGAAGGATTTATCCTTTTCTTTTCAAAGTGCAAACATGTTTCTACTCTCAGATGGGGTATAACCTATGTACTAAGTACTTTTTCATCCTCAAGAAATTTTTTTAAGTGTTCATAATGCAATTTTTTAAAAGTCCTGTATAAACTTGGGCTTTTAAATGTCTGGGGGTCAGGAAAGTTCACCTAATTTAGTGGCTTCCCATTTAGTTAACCTAGAATGGCTAAATCCCTTAGAGTCTCTGCAGCTACCCTGTCGTGTGTGATCTTTTTAATGGTTCAGCCTGGTTAACAAACACTATTTCCGCATTGTGCATCCCTGTCTATAGGAGAGGCCAAAGCTTTTCATTCAAACTCTGGAAAGTTTCTTCCTCATTTGTAGGTGGTGGTGTAAACAGGGAAGAAGATTAGGGGTGTGTCCTGGGTCATGTCATTCCCCTGCCCTGCTCCTCCTCTCTTTGACAAAGGAGTGAAAAAGAAAAAGGACAGTGGAGTATCTATGATTTAAAATCTGGAGAAAAATTATGTAGGAGAGGGTTTTTCCTTTTTACTTTTTTCTTACTATGCTTATAAGCTGTGTATAGTGAAAGTTGAGGATAAATTAAGGAGCAAATATGAAGATAATCTCTCTTACTATTAGCAATACTCAAGTTCCACCTTTTTGCCCTTTTTTTGGCATCGCTTTTTCTAATTTATTTAATTTCTTAGGCTACATATGAATCCTAAATCTTATAGGCAATTATTTACAATAAATTGTGGAGTATCCACCAAAGGAGAAAGAGGGAAGAGAAAGAAGATAGAAGGAAAGAGAGATGTAAGGGATAAGACTGGACAGTTAGTGCAAGACACAGACCAGTGTTGTATGAATAGGGAAGATGAAACAATAGTGGAGAAAGTAAAATGAGGGAATTTTGGAAAATCTGCACAACTGAAAGAGGTCCTACATCTTTGCATACACAGCTTGTTTGTTTTGCTTTTGACAATGTGTTATGAATAAAAGTACATTAGGTCAATTAGAGGTATTCCAGGTCTTAAAAAGGAAAGAAAGGAGAAAGGTGAAAACCCTCTCCTTTATAACCCCCCACCCTCTCTATTTTGGTACAATGCTTTAAGAAAGGATTATGACACAGCGGCCTTGCTTTTCATAAATGCATCATCTTTTCTTATACAAATATTAACTACATTTGGCTTCTTGGGTGTCACACAATTAGCAAATTAGTTGTTCACAAAGTATTCATCTAGGTTTTATAACACTTTCTCCACCTTAATTTTAGAATATTACATGCAAGGGGAAAAATTGCCTTCTATTTTACTGCACTCATTGAAATCCCTTCTCTTAATGCTAGGCTGTGGAGTTATAGTGGCAGTTAGTTCTGTCATCAGAATATCAGCACTTTGAATGGAATTTTGAAAATTACAAAGACTGCACTGGCATTATAGCAGAATCGATCGTTCTTACTATATGATAAATGCACTCTCATTTTGAAGCTTATGCATTCCCTTTAATATAAACTCCCTTTCAATTCAATCCATTGCATTTATTACAAGTATGAGATGGAAATTAGAAACTCCCTCCAAGGTTTCAGATCTTTTGTGTGTGATACTTATAAGAAAGAGAACTTTTGCTGTTCTTTTATAAATGAGATTTAGTGAATTGAGTTAATGTTCTAAGAAGTAAAATAAACTGTTCATTTGTACTTATATGTGCAAGTATGAAATACAATATCCATGTCCAAGACAGTTGAGAGGTATAATGGAAGGCTTTTAATTCCATGTTTAAATTAACCCAATTCTTTCTAATATGGTATACTTCCAAAATGCAATATTCTAAGTACAACATTCAGAGAGGCCCAGATGCTGTGTTGCAAATTTCTGGAACAGACATGTTGAAAATTTGCCAAAGGCCTGCCCAATCTGTAGACCTTGACTAGTGAATCTTGGGTTACTTGAAGCTGAAGTACAGGCCATTTTGTTTTAGTCCATTTCTTCTAGACTTTCATGATTTTCCCATTGGAAAAAAAATATGTTCCCTAGCAAATCCAAGAGTAGTCAAACATTCTCCTCCAGGGACAGTCACCCTCTTCAAGCAGTGGCTAAGGGGCCACTCAGGAGTGGTAGTATATGCCAAACCTAGAGAACTGGATGGAATATTTCAACACAATCTGTAGTGTTTTGCCCATCATACCTATAAGAGGGTTGTACAATGGTTTTTCATTTTTTGAGTTAAAAAAATCTTGGAGTCATTGAGCATCAGTAATGAGATCTTGAATAAGGTCCTCTTCTTAGGAAGAAGCTAGCCCTGAATAAAAGTCAAATTTTCCATCTGTTTCTCCAAATATCTGTGTTTCTTTACTCATCAAGTCCTTAATCCTCTACTTAATATCACACTCAAGTCAAAACTAATTATATGAGTCCAGAGCCACAGGATAATATTATGAAGACAAGTGCATATATTACTTAAGGTCCCAGTGATGGCTTTTAAAGTTTATGTAACTTGGAATCACCATTTTGAATATGATTGGTAAAATTATGAAAAGCAGTTTTAGGATCAAAACACAATGGCATGTTAATTTCATAGCAAAATGTGATGCTGCAACTGTAATTAATATTATTCATCTCAATAGCTGTGGGTCATTATAGAGTTTAATTCAATTATTCTTGATTAAATAGTGTTAATCCATTGTAGGTATCAGTTAACATAATTTATGGCAATTTACAGTGGATTGACTTATTAAAGATATATAGTGAATTATTTTATTGGACATATATTTATACTAGCTTAGTTTTATATCTTAAAGATCATCATTTACTTTGCTGTGGCAGTACACACACAGACACACACATACACACACACACACACACACACACCCTGTGGTTAGTTTATTCCTTGATACTTTAACAATCAGTTACTGCTTTGGTGAAAGCCTAAAGCTTAATCCATTAAGAGCCATTCAGAACAAAACAAACAAACAAAGCTTTAACCACTTCAGAGACTACAGTGCAGAACCAACAAGCAGCCTTCTTAGAAAACCTTAGCAATTTTAGGATCAATAGTCTCATAGTGGATACTCCTAAGTGATGAAAGCTAGAACGTTTGTGCTGCCAGGTTTTAGAGAATAAAACAAAACACAAAATGTCTAGAAAAGATAATTTGATAATACCCGTGTAGCTTGGAAATACCCATGTAGTCTAGAGGACTGACTTAAGTCCTATTAGCAGTGACGAGGAAAACAAACTAATTTAAATATCACTTTGGACTGAACTTTTTACCTCCACGTCCTGAGAGTTGAAACACTTAAAATATCTTTTAGTCTTCCTCCAAGCCCTACTACTTACATAAGCGTCTTTAGTAGTACTTATTAATGTTAAGTAAAATCTTTGGTATCTACTTACTTATCTCTTTGAAAACAAATCTTATCTAATATCTTTATAGTGAAGTATTTAGAAAAATGTTATAGTCTACTTAATTCGGGGCTACAGTTTTAACAATAAAACTAACAAATACATTTATATATGAGAGGAGTAAAAACAAACATTTTTCCCCCACAAGATTAAAAGCCTGTTCATTTCCTTTTAGAATTATTCCATTGTATATTATCCTTTGTGAAAAACCCATTAGCTTCTTTTATACATACTCGAGTCTTAAATAATACACTAGTGCTGCAGAATATGTTTTATGGAAAAAAATCTACTGTCATTCCGTAAAATAAAGAAGGCCTCCTACATCTTTTGTATTCATTACATTATCCTTTTCAGTTTCAAAAAACAATCTTAAAATACTATATTTCCTGTAGCTATAGTTTTTAAAATGCCTTTACGTTTACAGTTAATTATAAACTCAGTAATGAAATAGGAGTATTATTTATTATTTATCTCAAAATGTCAGCTGGCTAGACTTCACCCCCAAATTATCTAAAGACATTAAATTATATACCTTCATAGGTAGTCAACAGATTCAGATAGGAAGGATAGCCTGCAGCATGTTTACAAGCTAATTTGTTTACTGAATATGGTCTACTCGTTTACATTTCTGCTTCTTTAAAAAAGACAAATCCTCACTGAAGAAATATTCTTAAAATAAAGAACATCTCAATAGATCTTTTTAGTTTTAAAAATAAGTATATCAAAAGCAGAATAATCAGTCTGCTGAATTGTGATCAGATAATATTGACCATCAACATTTTAGACTGAAGAAATAAATTACCCTGCAATACCATTGAAACGCATGGTTTTCCCCTGTGTCAGGAATGCTGTGCAGTTTTGTCTGGATTCATTAAGGCGCTCCCTGCGTCAGTGCATTGCCAACCGGGATGTGGGTGGCTGTAATGGCAGCCTGTAGGTTTGTATGGAAAACAAGTATGGCACTGTGAAAAAAAATCCTTCTCTCACCCTACAGATTACCTGTACGGAGAGCCTGGGAGGCATTTCCATAGGCTCACTGTCAAGTGAATGTTAAAGCCCCCATTCCCTGGGAAGCAAAGGTAAGTCTGAAAAAGGCACTGAAGAAAAAAAGGCAAGGGGTGGGGGTGGGAGTGAAATCACCTAGCGTCGAAGCAGCCTAACCAAGTGACAGACACGTAGACAACTCTGATGCTGCCAGAACAACACTCTGCACAGCCCACCAGCAAGCCATTTGTCACTGCGACAAGAATAACCTCCACAATTTGGCATCAGGGTCCTTGGACAGCCAACTGCGCCGGTACAGCACGAGACGTGCTATTCGGCAACAGGGAAGATGGAACCAAGGTTCTCGTTATTTTGGCCAAATGTGTTATTTTATGAAAAACATATTTTGTCATGATCAACAGAGAGATAGAACAGTAGCTATTGATAATAACTGGGGGCAAATAAGACAACAAGTTGAGAGAAAATATGTCCTAGTGTGTTTTTGAGGTACCCTGCATGTTGAGATTTCAGGATGCTTGCTCAATCAGTTTGGTATTTTATGGCACAGTCCCACAGTGTTTCTTAGAAACAATGAATCCATGGGTGCAAGAATGAAATGGGAGGATTTTTGGTAATAAACCATTTGTTTTTAGCAGAACATACTCTTTGTTTTCAATTTTATGTGTTTGTATATGGCATCTTGATTAATATGACGCTGAGTACAAATCCTTTCTTACTGGTATGATTTGAAAGAAGACAAAGAATTCAAGGTAAGTTGGGTTGTAAATGTGCACAAACCCTTTACTTTTCTACCCTGATAATCTATTATAAAAGTGCAGTAAAGGAGAGAAGCTGGGGCATAGGATAAAGGTATCTGATAAATAAGCAAGTAGTGTTCCCCTCGCCAATTACTTGGCATCTTACTTTGTAATTAATGCCACAGTAATGAAAAAAGTGGTAGGCACAGAGATTGGGCCTTTTGTGCATTCTATACAGAACCAAACACTCATAAAAATCTAGCTCAAAGCTAGCCTAGTTTGGCTCTCTCCACAATCAAACTTGCTAGAGAATTAGAACAATCTCATAGTGTGTGTGTGTGTGTGTGTGTGTGTGTGTGTGTGTGTGTGACGAAATGAGTTATAGAAGAGTGACGAGTAGCATCAGGCAATTGTAATATTGCTATCTCCATCACAAAGACAAGGGTGTCCTTCATTCCTCAGCCATGATAGAAATGTGTACCTATTTTGCCAGGATCTAACCTCATCATGGTATCTATTATGCAGTCCACTAGTTGTCCTATGAAATACTTCAGTTAACTGCTGCTTAAGCGGCTATGATAACTGCTATGCAATTCCTATTGTATTTCCAAGTAGCTTATAGATTTATGCTTTATGAAAACTTCTAGGAAATACAAAAACTGCTTAGAATTAAATAATACTGAAATTGATAATACAAGCAGACATTTTTAAAGAAGTAGCAGAGAATATAATTTAGGCAATTTTCATGTCATTTGGAAAAAAAGTATAAGTTTAAAAAATATCCAGCTAATATGATAACAAG